>NC_052148.1:230481984-230810953 GCF_902713615.1 Scyliorhinus canicula
GTGTAATATCTGTAAGGTCGAGAGGGTCAGATCAGTGTAATATCTGTAAGGAATTGGAGATGGTGATATTAGTGTAATATCTGTAAGGAATTGGAGAGGGTGAGATTAGTGTAATATCTGTAAGGAATTGGAGATGGTGAGATTAGTGTAATATCTGAAAGGAATTGGAGAGGGTGAGATCAGTGTAATATCTATAAGGTAGAGAGTGTGACGTTTGTGTAATAACTGTAAGGAATTGGAGAAGGTGAGATTAGTGCAATATCTATAAGGTAGAGAGGGTGACGTTAGTGTAATAACTGTAAGGAATTGGAGAAGGTGAGGTTAGTGTAATCTCTTTAAGGAATTGGAGAGGGTGAGATTACTGTAATATCTGTCAGGTATTGGAGTAGTGAGACTGTATAATTCAGTGATAAGATCTAGTGAGAGGCCCAATTGGAGAGGGTGAGATTAGTGTAATATCTGTAAGGAATTGGAGAGGGTGAGATTAGTGTAATATCTGTCAGGAATTGGAATGAGATTAGTGTAATATCTGTAAGGAATTGGAGAGGGTGAGATTAGTGTAATATCTGTAAGGAATTGGAGCGGGTGAGATTAGTGTAATATCTGTAAGGTAGAGAGGGGGAGATAAATGTAATATCTGTAAGGAATTGGAGAGGGTGAGATTGGTAATATCTGTAAGGAATTGGAGAGGGTGAGATTAGTGTAATATCGGTAAGGAATTGGAGAGGGTGAGATCAGTGTAATATCTGTAATGAATTGGAGAGAGTGAGATTAGTGTAATATCTGTAAGGAATTGGAGACGGTGAGATTACTGTAATATCTGTAAGGAATTGGAGAGGGTGAGATTAGTGTCATATCTGTAAGGAATTGGAGAGGGTGAGATTAACGTAATATCTGTAAGGAATTGGAGAGAGTGAGATTAGTGTAATATGTGTATGGAATTGGAGAGGATGAGATTAGTGTAATATCTGTAAAGAATTGGAGAGGGTGAGATTAGTGTAATATCTGTAAGGTATTGAGGGTGAAATTAGTGTAATATCTAAGGAATTGGAGAGGGTGAGATTAGTGTAATATCTGAAAGGTAGAGAGGGTGAGGTTAATGTAATATCTTAGAAATTGGAGAGAGTGAGATTAGTGAAATATCTATAATGTAGAGAGGGTGAGATTAGTGTAATATCTGTAAAGTAGAGAGGGTGAGATTAGTGTAATATCTGTGAAATAGAGAGGGTGAGATTAGTGTCATATCTGTAAAGTAGAGAGGGTGAGATCAGTGTAATATCTATAAGGAATTGGAGAGAATGAGATTAGTGTAATATCTGTAAGGAATTGGCGAGGGTGAGATTACTGTGATATCGGTAAGGAATTGGAGAGTGTGAGATTAGTGTAATATCTGTATGGAATTGGAGAGGGTGAGATTAGTGTAATATCTGTAAGGAAGATAGGGTGAGATTAGTGTATTTTCTGTATGGAATTGGAGAGGGTGAGATTACAGCAATATCTGTAAGGTAGAGAGGGTGAGATTAGTGTAAAATCAGTCAGCTACAGAGGGTGAGATTCATGTAATATATGTAAGTAATTGGAGAGCATGAGATTAGTTTAATATCTGCAAAATAGAGAGGGTGAGATTAGTGTAATATCTGTAAGGAATTGGAGAGGGTGAGATTAATGTAATATCTGTCAGGTAGAGAGGGTGAGATTAGTGTAATACCTAACGAATTGGAGAGGGTGAGATTAGTGTAATATCTGTAACGTAGAGAGGGTGAGGGTAACGTAATATCTAAGGAATTGGAGAGGGACAGATTAGTGTAATATTTGTAATGTAGAGAGGGTGAGATTAGTGTAATATCTGTAAAGTAGAGAGGGTGAGATTTGTGTAATATCTGTAAGGAATTGGAAAGGGTGAGATTAGTGTAATATCTGTAAGGAATTGGATAGGGTGAGATTAGTATAATATCTGCAAGATAGAGAGGGTGAGATGAGTGTAATGTCTGTAAGAAATTGGAGAGGATGAGATTAGTGTAATATCTGTAAGAAATTGGAGAGGGTGAGACCAGTGTTATATCTGTAAGGAATTGGAGAGGGTGAGATTAATGTAATATCTGTCAGGTAGAGAGGGTGAGATTAGTGTAATATCTAACGAATTGGAGAGGGTGAGATTAGTGTAATATCTGTAACGTAGAGAGGGTGAGGGTAACGTAATATCTAAGGAATTGGAGAGGGACAGATTAGTGTAATATTTGTAATGTAGAGAGGGTGAGATTAGTGTAATATCTGTAAAGTAGAGCGGGTGAGATTTGTGTAATATCTGTAGGGAATTGGAGAGCGTGAGATTAGTGTAATATCTGTAAGGAATTGGAGAGGGTGAGATTAGTGTAATGTCTGTAAGGAAGTGAGGGTGAGATTAGGGTAATATCTGTAAGGAATTGGAGAGGGTTAGATTACTGCAATATCTGTAAGGTAGAGAGGGTGAGATTAGTGTAAAATCTGTCAGGTTCAGAGGGTGAGATTCATGTATTATATGTAAGTAATTGGAGAGGGTGTGATTAGTGTAATAACTGTTAGGAATTGGAGAGGGTGAGATTAGTGTAATATCTGTAAGGAATTGGCGAGGGTGAGATTAGTGTAATATCTGGAAGGTAGAGAGCGTGAGATTAGTGTAATATCTGTAAGGAATTGAAGAGGGTGAGATTAGTGTTATATCTGTAAGGAATTGGAGAGGGTGAGATTAGTGTAATATCTGTAATGAATTGGAGAGGGTGAGATTAGTGTAATATGTGTAAGGAATTGGATAGGGTGAGATTAGTGTAATATCTGTTAGGAATTGGAGAGGGTGAGATTAGTGTAATATCTGTAAGGAATTGGAGAGGGTGAGATTAGTGTAATATCTGTAAGGAATTGGAGTTGATGAGATTAGAGTAATATCTGTAAGGAATTAGAGAGGGTGATATTAGTGTAATATCTGTTAGGTAGCGAGGGTGAGATTAGTGTAATATCTAAGGAATTGGAGAGGGTGAGATTAGTGTAATATCTGTCAGGAATTGGAGAGCTTGAGATCAGTGTAATATCTAAGGAATTGGAGAGGGTGAGATTAGTGTAATATCTGTAAAGTAGAGAGGGTGAGATTAGTGTAATATCTAAGGAATTGGAGAGGGTAAGATTACTGTAATCTCTTTAGGGAATTGGAGAGGGTGAGATGAGTGTAATGTCTGTAAGGAATTGGAGAGGATGAGATTAGTGTAATATTTGTAAGGAATTGGAGAGGGTGAGACCAGTGTTATATCTGTAATGAATTGGAGAGGGTGAGATTAATGTAATATCTGTCAGGTAGAGAGGGTGAGATTAGTGTAATATCTAACGAATTGGAGAGGGTGAGATTAGTGTAATATCTGTAACGTAGAGAGGGTGAGGGTAACGTAATATCTAAGGAATTGGAGAGGGACAGATTAGTGTAATATTTGTAATGTAGAGAGGGTGAGATTAGTGTAATATCTGTAAAGTAGAGAGGGTGAGATTTGTGTAATATCTGTAAGGAATTGGAAAGGGGGAGATTAGTGTAATATCTGTAAGGAATTGGATAGGGTGAGATTAGTATAATATCTGCAAGATAGAGAGGGTGAGATGAGTGTAATGTCTGTAAGAAATTGGAGAGGATGAGATTAGCGTAATATCTGTAAGGAATTGGAGAGGGTGAGACCAGTGTTATATCTGTAAGGAATTGGAGAGGGTGAGATTAATGTAATATCTGTCACGTAGATAGGGTGAGATTAGTGTAATATCTAACGAATTGGAGAGGGTGAGATTAGTGTAATATCTGTAACGTAGAGAGGGTGAGGGTAACGTAATATCTAAGGAATTGGAGAGGGACAGATTAGTGTAATATTTGTAGTGTAGAGAGGGTGAGATTAGTGTAATGTCTGTAAAGTAGAGCGGGTGAGATTTGTGTAATATCTGTAGGGAATTGGAGAGCGTGAGATTAGTGTAATATCTGTAAGGAATTGGAGAGGGTGAGATTAGTGTAATGTCTGTAAGGAAGTGAGGGTGAGATTAGGGTAATATCTGTAAGGAATTGGAGAGGGTTAGATTACTGCAATATCTGTAAGGTAGAGAGGGTGTGATTAGTGTAAAATCTGTCAGGTTCAGAGGGTGAGATTCATGTATTATATGTAAGTAATTGGAGAGGGTGTGATTAGTGTAATAACTGTTTGGAATTGGAGAGGGTGAGATTAGTGTAATATCTGTAAGGAATTGGCGAGGGTGAGATTAGTGTAATATCTGGAAGGTAGAGAGCGTGAGATTAGTGTAATATCTGTAAGGAATTGAAGAGGGTGAGATTAGTGTTATATCTGTAAGGAATTGGAGAGGGTGAGATTAGTGTAATATCTGTAATGAATAGGAGAGGGTGAGATTCGTGTAATATGTGTAAGGAATTGGATAGGGTGAGATTAGTGTAATATCTGTTAGGAATTGGAGAGGGTGAGATTAGTGTAATATCTGTAAGGAATTGGAGCGGGTGATATTAGTGTAATATCTGTTAGGTAGCGAGGGTGAGATTAGTGTAATATCTAAGGAATTGGAGAGGGTGAGATTAGTGTAATATCTGTAAGGAATTGGAGAGCTTGAGATCAGTGTAATATCTAAGGAATTGGAGAGGGTGAGATTAATGTAATATCTGTAAAGTAGAGAGGGTGAGATTAGTGTAATATCTAAGGAATTGGAGAGGGTGAGATTGGTGTAATATCTGTAAGGAATTGGAGAGGGTGAGAGTAGTGTAATATCTGTAAGGAATTGGAGTTGATGAGATTAGAGTCATATCTGCAAGGAATTGGAGAGGGTGATATTCGTGTAATATCTGTTAGGTAGCGAGGGTGAGATTAGTGTAATATCTCTAAGGAATTGGAGAGCGTGAGATCAGTGTAATATCTAAGGAATTGGAGAGGGTGAGATTAGTGTAATATCTGTAAGGTAGAGAGAGTGAGAGATAGACAATCAGCAACGGCTTCGACCCCGGTACCCTCATGTTCCCCAAGCCTCCCCACACTCACATTCCCTGCTATCCCTCAAGGCTCTATCCAGCATGCTCTGCACATGCAAACCTGGTCGCAGCGGTAGCTCCTGGGCGCTGGACCCCAGGTACCTGCTGGTAATTGTGCCTGTTCGGGCACTAGTTTCGCGACCCCCACCCCCTCCTCCACTTGTCCACACACCCACCCTCTGGTTGTGGGGATGTCTCTGGTGCTGAGGGCCAGTTCCTGGGTGTTTGAATGCTGGTAGCTGCCTCTGTGGTATTGATGCCTCAGACAAAGAGTCCTAGCCTCACAGCCTCATTGGAATGCTCAGCAGTATGCTTCATGTCATGGTTAGGACGGCTTAAGGTGACCTTCACCATATTCCTACAGACGGTGGTGCTATCAGGCAACAACTGGAGCTGTGCCTAATGGGTATACATGATCCGTTGCGTGGGATGAGAGACCAGAGTGCTGCGCCCCCTCGCCTCCTTTCCTGCCCAGGGGTGACTTCCCCAACAATGTCACCCCCCCCCCCCGATTGGGAAGTTTCCCCCCACCCACCCCCCCCCCCCCCCCCCCAACCCGTGGCTCTCCCACACCCGTCCCGGAGCACTGAGGTAGCAGACCCAGTGCCCTCAGGCTGCCGGCACCTGATTTCTAAGATGGTTTCTCACCTCCTAGGATCCCCACAGCAGCCAAATTGTTAGCTTCACGTTTTTAAACAGGTGTATTATAAAGTACCCACATGACCGTTCATTGGCAAGCTGGTTAGATCACAGAAGGCCATTTGGTAAGGGGTCCTTCCCATTAATGGAATGGAGATTGGTCTTTCTTGGTTATTATTGGTTACTCGCCACACCGCGGGGCGGGATCCTGACCTTGCCAATGGAAGGGTCCTGTTTGATTAGAAACCAATCGATGCCACGCGCGCTTCCTGCTATCTAACCGTTCTGCTCACTTTCATGCCAAGCGTAACATGCCCAGTAGATTGCGCCCAATATTATGGTTATGTTGCTATTTTGTTCACTTTGGGGAAATTCAGGAGAACACTTGGTGTAACAAACTACATTTTAATTAAAATTCAATAATACCCAACATAACTTTAATATTCGAAATTCAGTAGCCTGACTAATATTGTTGTAGTCAGGGTCAGTATGACTATGATGAGTTTCAATTGATTTGTTTTGTTTATCTTGTCGCCTATCATGGGATGAGCGGGGGTTTCAATGTGTTATGGGCCAGGGTTTAGAGAACCCCAAAGTGTATCATGGAGTTCACCTGACCCACAACTTTATACAGATTGTGGTATGGGGAGCACATGGTTTGCTCTACAGGTGTGGTACAGCAGAAATGGAAAAGTATTTTTTAAAGCAAAACAATGTTTATTCTATGAACTCAAGTTAACCTTTTTAAAACATACAGTGAACATCTTGGCAACCATTAATTCAAATACAACCCCCAAAGAATACAAAAGTAAGTTATCCTTAATGACTTTCCAAACAACATCCAGAAGACAAAAGAAGCACCTTTTAACAGAAGCACATCAGTTTTACATTCACTACTGAAAACATTTATACTTCCGAATTCACCAAATGATCAAGAGATAGTCTTTTCATGGCAGAGAAATCAACAGTACACCTGCTTTGTCTGGTTTCAGCTCCAACACTGAACATGAAACAAAAACACACCCTGCAGCAAACAGCCTAAAACAAAAGTAAAAAGCTATCAGACAGCCCAGCTCCACCCACTCTCTGATGTCACTGCAGTAATAAACACCCATTTCTTAAAGGTACATTTCTTAACCACCCATATCTTAAAGGTACTCTCATATGACACCTGCCCCCAAGAAAAGAAATTAAACCATCAACTTCAAGATGGTTTCATTTTTCACCTTTTCACTATCCTTTAAGAAATGCACACAGTAAATATACTTTCGCGTTTCAAAAAACACAACACGCGAGCAGATATAATATAGTCCATTTTTGTTCTTGTCCCTCCAACTTAACCTGCTTCCGTCCATTTCTCTACGCCTCGGCATTTCTCTTTAAAGTCATATACTTTAGTTCAATCTGATCACAGAGTCCCTTGTAATCATACAGTGAACATCTTGGCAACCATTAATTCAAATATAAACCCCAAAGAATACAACACTAAGTAATCCTTAATGACTTTCCAAACAACATCCAGAAGACAAAAGAAGCACATCAGGTTTACATTCACTACTGAAAACATTTATAATTCCGATTTCACCAAATGATCAAGAGATAGTCTTTTCATGGCAGAGAGATCAACAGTACATTTGCTGTGTCTAGCTTCAGCTGAAAACAAAACTAAAACACACCCTGCAGTAAACAGCCTAAAATGAAAGTGAAAAGCTGACAGGCAGCCCAGCTCCACCCACACTCTGACATCACTGATAAGCATTCATTTCTTAAAGGTACATTTCTTAAACACCCATTTCTTAAAGGTATTCCCACCTGACAAGTGTGAACTCATTAAAATGTGTAAACAATGCAAAAGCTGGACTACTGCTGAATTAATGTTTCTCAATTTTAAGTCAGATTTTCCTTAAAACAATATTTAAGTGCAATTAAACTGTTGAAAATATTTGTTTCTAAGAGTTTGTGGTTATAAATGTATTTATTGTAATGCTATTCACAAAAAATTCTAAAATATCACAGAATCTGAGGAAGGTATTTACTGTAGACTTTCCATGCTTCAACTATATTACATTGAATTAATCCTTGGAAGCCCCCCCCCCCCCCCCCACCCGCCCCCAACCACTGACACACAGTTTGCTCCTCACAAGCATTGGGGCTTCCCCCCTCACCACTACAGCAACAGAAGCAACAGGGCTCTCCGCTCCCCACCACCACAGAACACGCAATGGGGCTCCCCCCTCTCCACAACAAACATAATAGGAACCGCCCCCCCCCCAATCAATGGAACTCCCCAGAGAGTCCGGCCCTGGCATTGGTCGAACAGTGCCAATCGATGCTAGGAGGCAGTGAAAACCTGCGCCAGGGGACAGTTCTAATCTGTGCCAGGCAGCAGAGTCAACATGTGCCAGAGGCAGTGCCAGCCTATACCAGGGCACTGCCTGGGCATGTCCCTCTCCCCCATGGGGCTATATTTACCTTTATCTCCTGGGTATGGATCCCCTTTACTGATCCATGCCTTTATAAACCTGTTGTAAATCTCAGCGATGGTATGTATTAAGATGTATTACAATGAGGTTCTTGCCCTTCATGGGAGGGAGCCTCGTTACGTCATTGGTGAGGGGCGTGGAAAATCAGGAAACGGGATCTCGCCGGCAAGAATCACGTTTCCCGATTCTCATGAAATTTTGCGCCCGTATTGACGGCAAGTTGCCCCTCTTGTCTGTTATTATTGAAACTACCTCCGTGCAAGCTGAACATTTATCGTCATACCAGTTGATCTGTGTGAATGCATCCCATGCATTTTCTCAGCTTTGTGTTGATATTAAATTGTGGATGAGCCCAAGATGCCAAGGTCGTTTTACAGCAGAAGCAAGTGTCAACGTGTTGCGTTGCATGTTAAACTTTACTAATATTACCGCAAAACTAACATGCATTTGTTAGAGACGTACACAATTGCTTTAATGTATATTGGAGAATGAAGTAGGAGCAGTTATTATTTTCAACACAAGAGGAAACAAATAAAATTATACTTCATTGTTTTTTTACTATTATTTCATGTGGTGCAGATGTTACTGGCAAGGCCAGTATTTTTGCCCATCAGTAATTTCCCTGGAAGGTGGTGGTGAGATAGCTTCTTGAAGCACTGTAGTCCATTTGTTTTTACTTTTGTGTAGCAGTTTAGTACAATTGAGTGGCCTCCTCGGCCATTTCAGAGAGCAGTTTAAGAGTCAACCACGTTGCTGTGGGCCTGGGCCAAGTAAGGACAACAAATTTCCTTCCCTTAAGAACATTAATGAACTAGATTTGATTTTACAATTGATGATAGTTTTATCGACACCATTATTGAACCGGCTTTCAGTTCCAGATTTAGTAATTAATTGAAACAATTTTTCCCAAAAATATAATCAAATCATTTTCTTCCAATATTGCTTGTTATTCACTACATTTACAATTACAATTAGTATTTACAAGATTAATTGCATGTCAAACATTCAGCCTGAGGGGTTTTACTCATTACCGGCTTTTTGGTGTCCGATGGCTGAAAGACCTTAGACAGTGGCCTTCCCACTTTGTATCTTTACTGTTTCAAACTTTAGTGCAAACCTCAGTCCTTGATTTTGGAATACGCACCGGAAGAATAACAGGTTTTGGGCAGACTAAAGAGCATCTTTCACTGAATTGTTGCCTCTAGTTGGAGTAGGTGTTTATCTCAATGTGCGACCCTGGGAATATCCCGTAGAGCACAGAAGCCTGCATCATGGAACCGCTTGGGATGAACCTCAGAAAAAATCACTGCATCTCTTTCCAGACCTTCTTTGCAGAGATACATCCTTGGTGGATGTGGACAGTCATCTCTTCCCCACCACAGGCCCCTTGAGGGAAACGTGAGGAGGGCACTGAGATTCAGGACATGCAGAAAGGATCTCTCTGGAAGGGCTTCTTTCACCATCAGCCAAATTGCATCTTGATGCTTGTTTGAAAGTTCTGGTGATGAGGTATTCTGCCAAATATCTTTGACAGTCTGCTCAGGGAATCATTTAACAAGATCACCATCAAAAATATCAGCCATGATTGAATGGCAGAGCAGACTTGATGGGCCAAATGGTCTAATTCTGCTCCTATGTCTTATGGTCTAATGATGGTGTTCTTCTTTCTTTCTTACATATATCAAATCTATCATTTATAAGTTTGGTGTATTCTTCATCTCTAAAATCCGCATATCTGAGCAAAATCTTTAACCTTTGCAAAGACGGATGGGCAAATTGTTGATGCAACTTTAGCACAATTAACTTTTGTTTTCTAGACTCCTATTCTCTGATGCTAATAGTACTTCGTTAATTTCTGTACAAGAAAAATTATGATTCATTAACAGAATACAACAGTTAGGAGTATTAACAGAATACAATAGTGTCCAGACTGTATAAATTGTAAATCCACAGTTTTTCCAAATATGATGGCCTTATAGTTTTTATGTCAAGTTTTTATATGATTTCTTCATTGATGGTTAGCTCAATAATAAAGGTATTTTGCTGGATAGGACATCTGTGCTAATACAATGATTCCTTCTGAGACTTCCGGTGGTGGCCATGGAATGAGTGGTCGCTTATTTGGTAGCTCCCGCTCGTGGTGGACCTTTGGGACCTATTTCCCCGATCTACAGTGGATTTGATTGACAAAACAGGAGACTGGTGTAGTAGAGGAGAAGGATTCCCCACCAGTGCATGGATTTGTGGACCAGAAGTGGTCTCAAAGGAGAGAATGTTGGTCGAAGACAGGAGTGGCGTTTGCCGCACAGGAGAATATGGCGGAGGGTCAGGTACCGAAATTGCCGGCCCAGCGGTCAACAAAGCAACTGGTGGCCTTTCTCCAGGAGAACCTTGCTCAGCAAAGAAAGGAGTGCCTGGATCCAATTAAGATATGGATTGACTGTGTGGGGTCAGAGATTGGAAGCCCAGGGCCAAGCGATTCAGAAGGTGGAAGAGGCGGTTGCTGAGCACTATGAGCAGCTAGCCACGATGGCGGTGGAGATGGGGCTGATGAAGGACCACCAGAAGAGGCTGCAAGAGAAAGTGGAGGATTTGGAGAACAGATCACGCAGGCAGAACTTGAGGATTGCTGGCCTCATGGAGGGCAGTGAGGGATCGGACGTAGGAGCACATGTGGCGTGTATGTTCGAGAAGCTGTTGGGGGAAGGTGTGCTTGCTCGACCCTTGGAGGTGGACATGGCGCACAGAGCACTTATGAGGAAGCCGCTGAGGAATGAGATGCCGAGGCCAATGGTGGTATGAATGCATCGGTTTCTGGACGAGAAGATCATGAGGTGGGCCAGGCAGACGAGGAGCTGCATATGGGAAGGCAACCTAGCTGCGTATTTACCAGGACTCGGATGCGGACACGGCCAAAAGAAGGGCCTTCACAAGGTGAAATTGGTTCTCTTTAAGAAGGGGGTGAAGTTCGGCATTCTGTACCCAGCGCATTTGTGGGTCACTTATGAAGGCCAGGAACTTTATTCCGGATCGCCAGGTGAGGCGATGAACTTTGTTATGGACTGGCAGGTGATGGAGGACAGTGACCTTGGGGGTGAGTAGTTGTGGTATTGGTATGCTGCTAAATTTCTTTTCTCTTTGGGTTTTGTATGTATTGTTTTGCTCTAAATATTGGGCCATTGCTCAGTTTTGTCTGTGGGTTAACTTTGTTCTTAAGGGGCAGCACGGTGGCCTAGTGGTTAGCACAACCGCCTCACGGCGCTGAGGTCCCAGGTTCGAATCCCGGCCCTGGGTCACTGTCTGTGTGGAGTTTGCACATTCTCCCCGTGTCTGCGTGGGTTTCGCCCCCACAACCCAAAAATGTGCAGAGTAGGTGGATTGGCCACACTAAATTGCCCCTTAATTGGAAAAAATAATTGGGTAATCTAAATTTAAAAAAAAAAACTTTGTTCTTAAGGGGAATGGTGGGTGGAAGTTTCTTATTTGTGTTTGTTGGGGATTGTGATGTTTTGCATATGTATGTTCGACCGAGGGGGGGGAAGGAGGTCTGTGGGGGGTAGGATGCTTGGCGCCATGGGCGGGGGCTACCAGGCTAGCTGGGCGGGCTAGCTCACGGAAGCACAGTGGGGGGGCGAGTAAGTGACTTGTTTGTTATGAGGGGTTGGGAGTGTTATTTTGTTATGAAGGGGGAGGGAGGGGGGTATTGATCTGCTGACAGAGGAGGGACCGGCGCTTGGAGACAATTTAGGGATCGATGATGGTGGGCACGCGAGGGCAGGCCTGAGGGGGTGCAGAACGTGGGCTGGAGTCTGGCCTCGAAAGGGTTATGGTTGATCGGCAAGGGGGGGGGGGGTCACATAGAGCATGAGAGGGCCAGTCAAGAGGGCTCGCGTGTTCGTGCATTTGAAGAATTTGTAGGCGGACGTGGCAACGCTACAGGAGACACACCTAAGGGTAGTGGATCAGACTAGGCTGAGGAAGGGGTGGGTTGGGCAGGTATTTCATTTGGGGCTAGACTCTAAAACTAGGGGGATAGCGATTTTGGTCAATAAGTGGGTGTTATTTGAGGTAGGGAGCATAGCGGCGGACCCAGGGAGTAGGTACGTTATGGTGAGTGGGAAGCTGAAGGGGATGCCGGTGGTATTAGTGAATATCTATGCACCAAACTGGGACGACACGGAGTTTATGAGGTGGGTGGTGGGGAACTTTAATATGGTTATAGATCTGAGGTTAGATCGATCGAGTTTAAGTACAGGGAGCTTGCCATCCAGGGCGAAAGAGCTAAAGGTGTTTATGGAACAGATGGGGGGGGGGGGTGGGGGGGGGGGGGGGAGTAGATCCATGGAGATTCGGACAACCAAAGTTAGAAGGAGTTTCCTTTATTTCCCCACATGCACAAGATTTTATCATTTTTGATCTTGCCCCGCTGTGTGTTATTGAACATGAAGGCAACCGACCATTCGTCAGTGAGGAGAGTGAATCTCCTGCCGGCCAGGTAATGCCTCCAATGCCGCACAGCTTCTACAATGGCTTGGGCCTCCTTCTCGACGGAGGAGTGCCGAATTTCGGAGGCATGGAGGGTGCGTGAAAAGAATGCCACGGGCCTGCCTGCCTGGTTGAGGGTGGCGGCCAGAGCGATGTCTGATGCATCGCTCTCGACTTGGAAGGGGAGCGTCTTGTCGAACGCATGCAGCGCAACCTCGGCGATATCGGCCTTGATACGGTTGAAGGCCTGGTGAGCTTCGACCATCAGGGGGAAAGCGGTGGAGTGAATGAGCGGCCAGGCCTTGTCCGCATAGTTCAGGACCCACTGGGCATAGCATGAGAAGAACCCCAGGCATCGTTTCTGGGCCTTGGGGCAGTGGAGGAGGGGGAATTCCATGAGGGGGAGCATGCGATCGGAGTCGGGCCATAGAACACCATTGTGCACCACATAGTCAAGGATGGCTAAGCGGTAGGTGCTGAACACGCACTTCTCCTTGTTGTACGTAAAGTTGAGGAGTTTGGCGGTGTGGAGGAATTTTGAAAGGTTAGCGTCGTGGTCCTGCTGGTCGTGGCCGCAGATGGTGATGTTATCCAGGTATGGGAAGATGGCCCGCAGTCCGTACGGGTCAACCATTCGGTCCATCTCCCGTTGGAAGACCAAGACCCCATTAGTGACGCCGAAGTGAACCCTAAGGAAGTGGTAAAGGCGGCCGTCTGCTTCAAACGCAGTGTGGGAGTGGGATCCGAAGGCCAGGGAGACTCGTTGTGTGACGATGTGTACCGTGAGTGAGCAGCGCCTTACCGTATCGGGTTGGATGAAGCTCTCTGTGCTCCCGGAGTCAAGAAGGCATGCTGTCTTGTGCCCATCGACCTTTACCGTCGTCGACACGGTTGTGAGGTTGTGCGGCCGAGACTGGTCGATCCTGATGAAGGCGAGCTATAGCTGGTGTTGGAAGGCCTGGCTGGCCGGCGGCGGTTGCAGGCATTGGGCGGCACGATGAGGTGCCCGATGAACAGGGGTCCTGAGGCGGGGAAGATGGCGGCGCTCGTGGGGTGCATGTGGTGGTCGGCGTTAAAGATGGCAGCACGGACCGCACGAGGCCTGATGGGGGGAAGATGGCGGTGCCCACGGGCCGCACGTGTCCTGAGGCAAGCAAGATGGTGGCGCCCACGGGCCGCATGTGTTGTGAGGCGAGGGAGATGGCGGCGTCCACAGGCCACATGTAGGTTGCGGGGGCGAAAATGGCAGCGCCCACGGGTCATACATGAGGGGGTGCAGGAACAATGGGCCTGGTTACAGCAGCGATCGAGTGGGCCTGGCACACCGCAGAAAAATGCCCTTTCTTCCTGCATGCCTTGCAGAGTTCGCTCTGCGCCAGGCAGCGCTGCCGGGGGTGCTTTGTCTGTCTGCAGAAGTAGCACTTGGGTCCCCCAGGATTGGCTGGCTGCCACGCGGCGCAGGCCTGGGGTTGGCTGGGGCGTTCCCTGGTGGGGTGAATGATGGGGCGGTCGCTGGTGGGGTCCACGATGGGGTGTACGCTGGTGGGGTTCACGATGTCCAGGAGGGGGGCGCCGTGCGGTCGGGGGAGTGCGCTTGTACATTACAGGAGGCGGCCGTTAATGAGATCACGAGTTTCTTGGTCGCCGCGAGGTCGCGATTAGCCCCTTCTACGAGGCGCTGGCGGATGTACGCCGACCCTATGCTCATAACGAAAGCGTCCCTGATTAGGAATTCGGAATGTTCAACGGCTGAAATGGCCTGGCAATTGCATTCCCTCGCCAGTGCGTGCAGGGCACGCCAGAAATCTTCCAAAGACTCACCGGGGAGTTGATGCCGAGTGGCCAGGAGGTGCCTGGCATAGAGTTTGTTGGTCTGCTGGGTGTAGTTCTCTTTCAGAAGCGCTATGGCCTCAGCGTAGGTGGGCGTGTCCCGGATGAGAGGAAAGATATCGGAGCTCAGCCGTGTATACAGGATCTGGAGTTTCTGTACCTCTGTGGGTTGTTCTGTCGCAGATCCGATGTAGGCTAGCCAGTGGGCGAAGGCCGACTTGGCGTTGTCTGCTTGAGGGTACAGATGCAGGCGATCTGGCTTGATGCGGAGGTCCATTGTTGTAAAACCTCTGCTTAATAAAGTCTCGATTACACTCTACTCTCCTCTCGTCGTAATTGATAGTGCATCACCCGGATTGATTTTTTTCATTTTGGACAGTAGATGACAGTAGGTGGTAGATGCCGAGAATTCGCCAATTGTTGTGTTGGACCATGCCCCACACTGGGTGGATTTACGGGTGAACAAGGAGGGGGTCAGCACCCGCAATGGAGATTGGATGTAGGACTGTTAGCAAATGAGGATGTGTGTGTGTGCAGGTGAGGGAGGCTATCCAGAGTTATGTGGAGATAAATTACACAGGAAAGGTTTCGGCAGCAACGGTATGGAGGCACTGAAGGCAGAAGTTAGAGACTAGCTGATTTTGGTGCTGGCTCATAGAGAGAAGGTGGGGCAGGCAGAGATGGATAGGCTGGTTAGGGAGATCCTCCAGGTGGATAGAAGGTACTAGAAAGCCCGGAGGCAGGATTATTGAAGGAGCGTCAGAAGCTGCAGATGGAGTGTGGTCTGATATCCACACGGAAGGCGGTAGGGCAGTTGAGGAAGGTGAGAGGGGTGGTGTATGAATATGGGGAGAAGGCCAGTAGGGTGTTAGCACACCAGGTCAGGAAATGGGAGGCAGCCAGGGAGCTAGGAAGAGTGAAGGATAGAGGGGGGAACTCAATTTTGGACCCAGCGGGGGTGAACGGCGTGTTCAAGAAATTTTACAGTTGGCTGTATGAGTTGGAGCCCCCAGCTGGGGTGGAGGGGATGAGGCAATATTTGGAGGGATTGGAGTTTCCGAATGTGGAGGAAGGGTTGGCGGAGAGGCTGGGAGCCCCGATCATGATTGTTGATGTAGTGGAGGGATTGGAGGCCATGCAGTCGGGCAAGGCCCCGGGGCCGGATGGATACCCAGTGGAATTCTATAAGACGTTCTCTGGGGTGCTGGGCCCGCTGCTGGTGAGGGAATTTAATTAGACTAAGGAGCAGGGTGTTCTTCCCCCAACAATGTCACAAGCTTCAATCTCATTGATTCTGAAGTGGGAGAAGGACCCAGAACAATGTGGGTCATATAGACCAAACTCCCTACTAAATGTAGACAACCAGACAGGATTTGCTGAAGGGAGGCAGTTAACGGCCAACCTTAGAATGCTCTTGAATGTCATCATGATGCCCTCCGAGGGGAGGGAGGTGGAGATGGTGTTCGCTATGGACACGTAGAAAGCCTTTGACCGGGTGGAGTGGAAGTATTTGTGGGAGGTCCTGGGGCGGTTTGGGTTTGGGCAGGGCTTTGTAGACTGGGTCCGGTTGCTATACCAGGCGCCAGTGGCGAGTGTGCTGACGAACCGAGTGAGCTCAGACTATTTTAGACTGAGCCGGGGGATGAGGCAAGGATGTCCACTCTCCCCACTGTTGTTTGCCTTGGCTATAGAGCCATTGGCGATGGCGCTGAGAGTGTCAAAGGAATGGAAGGGGTGAGTCCGGGGGGGAGGGGGGGGGGGGGTGGGGAGCACAGGGTCTTGTTATATGCGGACGACCTATTCCTGTATATT
This sequence comes from Scyliorhinus canicula, assembly GCF_902713615.1. Classification (NCBI taxonomy): domain Eukaryota; kingdom Metazoa; phylum Chordata; class Chondrichthyes; order Carcharhiniformes; family Scyliorhinidae; genus Scyliorhinus; species Scyliorhinus canicula. The sequence goes on from NC_052148.1 coordinate 230,498,266, forward strand.
TATGACCCGCTAGGGGGGATGGGAGAGATTATGCGGATCTTAGGGGAATCTGGCCTTTTCTCGGGATGTAAATTGAATATAGTTAAAAGTGAGGTTTTTGTGATCCAGGCGAGGGGGCAGGAGAGGATGATGTGGGAGTTGCCATTTAAAGTGGTGGGAGGGAGTTTTCGATACTTGGGAATTCACGTGGCATGGGGATGGGAGCAGTTGCACAAATCAGCTTTGACAAAGGGTCATCTGGACTCGACACGTTAGCTCTTTTCTCTCCCTACAGATGTTGCCAGACCTGCTGAGATTTTCCAGCATTTTCTCTTTGATTGCATAAATTAAATCCGGCCTGGCTAGTTGAGCAAATGAAGGAGGGCATTCAGAGGTTGGACATGCTCCCGCTGTCACTGGCAGGGAGAGTACAGACTGTAAAGACAACGACTCTCCCAAGACTTTTGTTTATTTTCCAGTGTCTCCCTATTTTTATTACAAAGGCCTTTTTAAGTGGGTTAATGTGGTGATCTCTGGGTTTGTGTGGGCAGGTAAAACCCCGCGAGTTAGGAAAGTGCTGTTGGAGCGGAGCCGAGTTGGGTGAAGGTAGGAATTACTACCAGATGGCAAATATAGTCATGATCAGGAAGTGGGTAGTGGGGGAGGGATCGGTATGGGATCAGGTGGAGGCGGCATCATGTAGGGGCACAAGCTTAGGGGCACTGGTAACGGCACCGCTGTTGTTCTCGTCGGCCCAGTACTCCACAAGATGGTGGTGGTGGCAGCTCTGAGGGTATGGGAGCAGTGGCAGATGCATATGGGAGTGGAGGGAGCGTCGGTGTGGGCTCCAATTTATGGCAAGCACCGGTTTGTCCCGGGGAGGTTGGATGGGGTTTTCGGAGGTGGCAGAGAGCAAGGATTGAGAGGCTGGGGAATCTGTTTATCGTGGGAGATTTGCTAGTTTGGAGGATTTGGAGGAGGTGTTTGAATTGCTGGGTGGGAATGGTTTTCGCTATCTGCAGGTGAGGGACTTTGTACGTAGGCAGGTTTCGACCTTTCTGCTTCTACCACCACAGGGGATACAGGATAAGGTAGTTTCAAAAACAGGCGTGGGGGAGGGGAACGTCACGGAAATTTATGAAGAGCTTATGGAGTGGGAGGGAACCCAGATAGAGGAGGTGAAGGGCAAGCGGGAAGATGAGCTGGGTAAGGAGCTAGAGGCAGGTCAGTGGGAGGATGCTTGGAGTAGAGTCAACACGTCCTTATCATGTGCCAGGCTTAGCCTGATACAATTCAAGGTGGTTCATCGGACACACATGGCGGAGGCCCGGATGAGCAGGTTTTTTGGGGTAGAGGACAGGTGTGTGAGGTATGCAGGAGGGCCCGTAAATCATGTTCACATGTTTTGGGCATGCCTGAAGCTCAAGGGATTCTGGCAGGAATTTGCTGATGTCATGTCCATGGTTTTAAAGATAAGGGTGGCGCCGAGTCCAGAGGTGGCAATCTTTGGGGTATCGGAAGACCCGGGAGTCCAGGGGTCTAGAGAGGCTGACGGTTTGGCTTTTGCCTTTTTGGTAACTCGGAGACGGATTTTATTATCCTGGAGGGACTCGGCGCCCCCGAAATTGGGGCTATGGGTTAGTGACATGGCTGGGTCTCTCAGGCTTGAGAAAGTTAAGTTCGCCCTGAGATGATCAATGTTAGGGTTCGTCCGGAGGTGGCAGCCGTTTATCGACTTCTTCGGGGAAAATTTAATTGTTAGCAGATTCAAAAGCAGAGGGGGTTAGGGAATGAGATGGGTAGGGGAAGTTAGTTTAGTTTAGTTTAGGTGGGATCAGTGAGAGGAGATGGAGGGACTTGGGAATTATGTGTATAAGCTACGTTTGCTAGTTTGTTGGTTGGGAAGGTGTTACACATGGAATTATGATTACATTTGTATTTGTATCTTTTGTTGTTATAAAATCATAAATGCCTTACTAAAATGTTTGTTTTTAAAAAAATGATTCCTTCTGTCGATTTTGTTAGGAATCACTACTCTTTTCAACGATTTAAGGGTATTATCATCCCCAAATCTGAAACTTGTGGAACTTCCAAATTCCTTAACCTTGTTCCGATCCTTGTCACCTAAAGAGTCCAGGTAACATCTCAACAAGTCCGTTGTACATACTGTAGATGTACATCCACTGTCTAATACGGCACAATTGAAGGACTCTGCGACCAGCACCTTCATCACTGGAAACCTCTGGTTATTAATAAATGCTTTCTCTATGGTCAATATCTTCCTCTTCTTCTTCTGATTCTTCTGTTTTGTGTTTCATTTCAAACACCACATTATATCGCTTTGGACAGTTTATTGGAATAATGGAATATTCATAATGGAAGCATAAATGGATAAAGCATAAAGAATAAAGCATAATGGAATTTTTGAAACACACCTACAACACCGATTGACCACACCATGGGCATTTCTGGGGTTAATTTTTCTGTTGAAATTTTCCAATTCATTCCTTCTGCATTAATTGTTAAAGGTGTTTCTGTCCTTGTTATTTTTAGTTGGAAATCTTCTTTCGTTTGACACTTGTGGTCTCTTTCTAGACCACCTTGCCACCCCGTTAACAGTATGTCTTCCACTGTCTGTCTTATTGCTGATCAGTCTATTTGTGTCATGAAGGCTGCCGGGAAGGAATGTTTGCCCAAGAGCTTTTATAAAGCCTCCTACATTTGTTCTAGCAAGGTGTGTCTTTCTGCAAATCTAACTCTCGGCAAAACCAGTGCCTATCCATATTTGTAAGATTAGCATAGCGCAATAACTTGAACGGCAGCACTGATTCAGGAATTTCTGGATGCAATTTTTGTAGCCTTGACTTACAATCTTCTAAATTCCAGTATATATTCTTCTATGGAGGTATCCTCCGATTTTCTAAATTTGTCAATAACTGACCAGGCCTCGTAAGCACTTAATAAGTCATCCTTTTTGTAAATCTTATCCATGAAAGTTAATAATGTATTCAAACCTTCAACTGAGTTTAAATGCTCTGGCTCCAATTCAGAAAATACCTTGAGCTGGATTCTCCGCATTCCGAAGGCAAAATCGTGGCCGACACCGGGGTGGAGAATCCATTTCCCCACATGGAATCGGGACCGTCGCTGGTTCCCCGATTCACCGAGCCCCGAAAAACGCCGCGCTGCATACCCCCTACCTGCGGCCATTGCTGGAGCCCCGCCCCGCCATTCTCCACCCCTGACCAGCCGAAGTCCCGACAGTGTGGATCTAACATGATCCCGCCGGTCGGGATACTAGCGTGGTGGCTGCGGACTCAGTCCACGTCTGCCCTGGGCGGGGACGGGCCAATTGGAGGGCAGGGGGGGCCTTATACGGGACCGGGCAATTTTTGGGCAGGCAGTCCGGGTTGGGCGGTAGCCAATCGGGGGCACTATGTTTAAGGTCCAGGTCCGCGGTCTGAGTCTGCCATGGAGCACGGCGTGGCCGCTGGAGGCTGCCGCCGTCCACATGCGTGGCCTCTGACCTGGAAGTGCGGGGGCCCGTATCTGCAGCAAAAGCTGCTAGTTTTACGATGGTTCACTGCTAGCCCCTGCAGGGGTATGAATATGTGGCCCTTTCACACTGTTTTTCTGACGTGAAAGCATAGTTTTTACGACGATGTGGGGCATGATCCCAAAAACAAAGAATCCAGCCCCCTTGTACCTTTTTTTGCTTTTGTATAGTAACGAAAGTGCCAAGGCCATTCTTTGGTTTTTTTTCTTGGGCAAGGATGTAACCCAGTCCACATAGTAATTTTATTCCTCCATTGGTCATATTGGTCATAGGGTTTGTGGTAGTCACCACTTTGTATTATATTGTATATATGGGTATTACGGTAAGCCCCCTGTACTACACGTACAGGGGTAGATCCGTGCGTGCTGGCTCCGCCCAGTAGGCGGAGTATAAATAGGTGTGCTCTCCGAACAGCAGCCATTTCGTCAGCTGCTGTAGGAGGCCACACATTTCTGTGTAATAAAGCCTCGATTCTACTCTCGTCTCATCGTAATTGATAGTGCATTAATTTATTAAACAGAGATTTTTCAGAGATGGACCTCCGCATCAAGCCGGATCGCCTGCAGCTGCATCCTCAAGCAGACAACACCAAAAAGGACTTAGAACATTGGCTAGCTTGCTTTGAAGCATACATCGGGTCTGCGCCAGACCCAATTCCAGAAGCACAGAAGCTCCAGATTCTGTACACACGGCTGAGCTGCAACGTTTATCCCCTCGTCCAGGACGCGCCGACCTATGCAGAGGCCATGGCGCTACTGAAGGAGAACTATGCTCAGCAAACCAATAAGATCTATGCCAAGCACCTCCTATCCACGCGGCGCCAGCTTCCTGGTGAGTCTGTGGAAGATTTCTGGTGTGCCGTGCTTGCCCTGGTGAGGGACTGTGATTCCCAGGCCGTTTCGGTCTCTGAACATTCAAACCTGCTAATGAAAGACGCGTGCATTGCGGGCATAGAGTAGAACTACATCCGCCAGCGCCTCTTAGAAAGGCAACGCTTGACCTCGCCGCGACTAAGAAGCCAGTGCTCTCGCTCACAGTCGCCTCACGCAACGTACAGGCTTATGCCCCCGACCGCACGGCCCATCCCTCCTTTGCATCGTGGACCCCGCCAGCAGCCACCTCATCGTGGACCCTATCAGCGACCGCCCCCAACCAACCCCACGCCTGCGCCGCGCGGCAGCCAACCAACCCCGGGGGACCCAAATGCTACTTCTGCGGACAGACAAAACACCCCCGGCAGCGTTGCCCGGCACGGAGCACGCTCTGCAAGGCCTGTGGCAAGAAAGGACATTTCGCTGGAGTAAGCCAGGCCTGCTCAATCGCCGCTATTGTCCCGGCCACCCCCACGTACGGCCAGTGGACGCCGCCATCTTCCCCTCCTCAGAACACGTGCGACCCATGGGTGCCGCCATCTTGTTCGACTCACAACACGTGCAGTGCATGGGTGCCTCCATCTTGCCTGCCCCAGGACACGTGCGGCCCGAGTGCGCCGCCATCTTTCCTGCCCCAGGACACGTGCGGCCTGTGGGCACCGCCACCTTACCCGCCTCAGGACCCTGCCCGTTGGGCACCTCATCGGGCCACACATCGCCTGCAACCGCCGACAACCAGCCATGTCTCGCCTCGGTCACAATCGACCAGTCTCGACCGCACAACCTCGCGACTGTGTCGTCAAAGGTGAAGGTCGACGGGCCTGAGATATCCTGCCTTCTGGACTCCGGGAGCACTCAGAGCTTCATCCACCCCGATATGGTAAGGCGTTGCTCTCTCGTGGTACACCCCGCTAACCAAAGAATCTCCCTGGCCTCCAGATCCAACTCCGTGGCGATCCGTGTGTACTGCATCGCCACCCTCACCGCCCAGGGCGTAGAGTTCAGTGGCTTCCGGCTCTACGTCCTCCCCAACCTCTGCGCTGCCTTGCTACTCGGCCTGGACTTCAGTGCAACCTCCAGAGCCTAACCCTGAAATTTGGCAGGTCCCTACCACCTCCTTTTGTTTGCGGCCTCGCGACCCTTCAGGTCGACCCGCCTTCCCTTTTTGCAAACTTCACCCTGGATTGCAAACCCGTCGCCACCAGGAGCAGACGGTACAGCACCCAGGACAGGACCTTCATCAGGTCTGAGGTCCAGCGGCTGCTGCGGGAAGGTATCATCGAGGCCAGCAACAGCCCCTGGAGAGCCCAAGTTGTAGTGGTGAAAAGCGGGGAGAAAAACAGGATGGTCGTTGACTGTAGTCAGACCATCAGTCGGTACACGCAGGTTGACGCGTACCCCCTCCCACGCATACCTGATATGGTCAATCAGATTGCACAGTACCGGGTCTTCTCGACAGTGGACCTGAAATCTGCCTACCACCAGCTCCACATCCATAAAGTAGACTGCCCACACACTGCGTTTGAAGCAGACGGCCGGCTTTACCATTTCCTTAGGGTTCCCTTCAGCGTCACTAACGGGGTCTCGGTCTTCCAACGGGAGATGGACCAAATGGTTGACCGGTACGGGCTGCGGACCACTTTCCCGTACCTGGACAATATCACCATCTGCGGCCACGACCAGCAGGACCACAACGCTAACCTTTCCAAATTTCTCCACACTGCCACACTCCTCAACCTAACTTACAACAAGGAGAAGTGTGTGTTCAGCACGAACCGATTAGCCATCCTCGGCTGTGTGGTTCAGAACGGAGTTCTAGGGCCCGACCCCGACCACATGCGCCCCCTCATGGAACTCCCCATCCCCCACTGCCCCAAGGCCCTGAAACGATGCCTGGGGTTCTTTTCGTACTACACCCAGTGGGTCCCTAACTATGCGGACAAGGCCCGCCCACTCATTCAATCCACTGCTTTCCCACTGATGGCTGAGGCTCACCAGGCCTTCAACCGTACCAAGGCCGATATCGCCAAGGCCGCGATGCACGCGGTCGACGAGACGCTCCCCTTTCAAGTCGAGAGCACTGCATCAGACATCGCTCTGGCTGCCACCCTCAACCCTCCATACCTCCAAAATTCGGCACTCCTCCGTCGAAAAGGTGGCCCAAGCGATTGTTGAAGCTGGGCGACATTGGAGGCATTACCTGGCTGGCAGCAGATTCACTCTCCTAACTGACCAACAGTCGGTTGCCATCATGTTTAACAACACACTGCAGGGTAAAATCAAAAATGATAAAATCTTGAGGCGCAGGATCGAGCTCTCCACCTACAATTACGAGATTTTGTATCGCCCCGGTAAACTCAATGAGCCCCCGATGCCCTGTCCCGAGGTACATGTGCCAGCGAACAAGTGGACCGACTCCGGACCCTGCACGACGATCTCTGTCACCACGGAGTCACCCGCTTGGACCACTTCATTAAGGCCCGCAACCTGCCCTACTCCATCGAGGAAGTCAGGGCTATCACCAGAGACTGCCAGGTCTGCGCGGAGTGTAAACCGTACTTCTACTGGCCAGACCGTGCGTGCCTGGTGAAGGCCTCCCGCCCCTTTGAACGCCTCAGCGCGGATTTCAAAGGGCCCCTCCCCTCCACCGACTGCAACACGTACTTTCTTAATGTGGTCGACGAGTATTCCCGATTCCCCTTTGCCATCCCATGCCCTGATATGACGTCTGTCACCGTCATCAAAGCCCTCAACACCATCTTCGCTCTGTTCGGTTTCCCTGCCTACGTCCACAGCGACCAGGGATCCTCATAAGCAGTACCTACTCAACACGGGCATTGCCTCGAGCAGGACGACCAGCTACAACCCCCGGGAAACGGGCAGGTGGAGCGGGAGAATGGGACGGTCTGGAGGGCCGTCCAGCTGGCCCTATGTTCCAGAAATCTCCTGGCTTCCCGCTGGCAGGCGGTCCTCCCCAACGCACTTCACTCCATTCAGTTGCTCCTGTGCACCGCAACTAATGAAACCCCCGATGAACATCTCTTTGACTTCCCCAGGACGTCCACCTCCGGGGTTTCTCTCCCAACGTGGCTGGCAGCTCCAGGAACTGTTCTCCTCCGCAAGCACGTGCGGCTCCACAAGGCGGACCCGTTGGTTGAGAGGGTACAGCTACTGCACGCAGACCCGCAATACGCCTAGCATACCCCGACGGCCGCCAAAAGACAGTCTCCCTCAGGGACCTGGCACACACCTCCCCCTCTGCCCCAGCGCCACCCTCCCTCCCCCCAATGCACCCCACCGCAGCCCTCGGTCCAGGACAACCCGTCCTCCCCTTGCTCCCACCCGGGGATGAAGAGGGTTTCGACATGCTCCCGGAGTCACCGAAGACCAAGCCGACACCTGAGTCGCAACCAGCACTGCGGCGCTCTCAATGAAAGATCAAGGCGCCCGATCGCCTAAATTTGTAACCTTCTCTGTCATTTTTAAACTAATCTGTATGTATATAGTTTTCCACCACCCCCGCAGGGGGTGAATATGGTTGTCACCACTGTTGTATTTCTTGTATATATGGGTATTACGGTAAGGCCCCTGCCTGCTGGCTCCGCCCAGCCGGTGGAGTATAAATGTGTGTGCTCTCTGAACAGCAGCCATTTGGTCAGCTGCTGTAGGAGGCCACACATCTCTGTGTAATAAAGCCTCGATTACATTCTACTCTCGTCTCGTCGTAATTGACAGTGCATCAGGATTGACACTCATTAAAGAATGGTGGGTAGTCATACACCAACATTCTACACTTAGATTCAGCAACTTGTTTTGCAAGTTTATCTAACTTATTCATGTAGATTAGAATTCAGAATAGTCATTATTGTTCTGTTGATATATATTTTTCAAAAAATTCCAATAAAAATTATTTTAAAAAAAAGAATTCAGAATAGTCTTTTAACTGAGGAAACCTTAGTGCGCAATCCTTTTGACTTATGAGCAGAAACCATTCTCTGCTGCCATTGTTTAAAAAAAAAAAAATTTAGAGGAGAGAATTATTTTTATTTTCCAATTAAGGGGCAATTTAGCTTGGCCAATCCACCTAAGCTGCACATTTTTGGGTTGTGGATGTGAAATCTACACAGGTTTGGGGAGAATGTGCGAACTCCACACGGGATTCGAACCCGGGTCCTCAGTGCTGCAGTCCCAGTGCTAACCACTGCACCACATGCCGCCCTCTCTGTTACCTTTGTTAAGCTCCAGTGGTATCTCTGCTAAGAACTTGAATGCAAGTTTGGCTTCTTCAACTCCAATTTTATTGTGTTCTACAATCACTTCTCCTCCAACTCACCAGAGCCACCTGTGCCTCCTTATATATATGTGCCAGCAATGCTGTCGATCAATAAGTGTGTCCTTTCAAACAATTAAAGCTCCAATTGTAACATAAGAACTGGGGAACATTAACTCTTTCCTAGCACCATGATGGGATTTGAGCCCATGTCCTCAGTGACATGACCACTGTGCCACAGCTTTCCGTTTGGGTCTGTCCACTCTGTATTTCAAATATCCACTAATTATAATAGTCTGCATCAAATTATTTACATTAGAATGACTGAGAAATTATTACAAAAATAACAGTGAGTTAAAGGCACCACACAATCCATTGCAAACGCATAAAAAATCCAGAATTTTTGTGGTGAGGAGGAAATACCATGAGAACAGAGAGATAAGAATGGGAGTGGGGAGAGAAGGTGATCGAAAGCTCAAGGTCACTCTTTCATACTGAACAGACGTATTCTGAAAAGTGGCCACCCAGTCTCAGTTTCGCCTCATCAGTGTAGAGGAGCCATAGTGAGCAGTATGTATAATAGATTGAAAGAAGTAGAAGTAAATCAGAATTTCACCTGGAAGGATTGTTTGGGAACTTGGATGGTGAGAGGGTAAGAATAGAAAAGGGCAGGTGTTGTATTTCCTGAACTTGCATGAGAAGGTTCCATGGGAAAGGCAGAGGTGTTGGGGGTGATTAAGGAGTGGTAAGGATGTTTCAGAGGGAGTGGTTCTTTCAGAATGCTGAAAGGGGAGGGGAGGAGAATATTGTATTTGGTGCTGGTGTCACACTAGAAGTGGCAGAAATAGAAGAAGATGATCCAATGACGACAGAGGCTAGTGGGTTGGAAGATGAGGAGAAGGGGGACTCGATTATTGTTCTGGAAGGAAAGAGAAGAGGTAAGAGCTGATGTTCAGGAAATAGAACGGACAAGGTTGAGGACTTTGTTGACCCCATTGGAGGGGAATCAACATTTGAATAAAAAGCATAATAACACAACCAAGCAATCCTCCCTTTTCAGGATTCTGAAGAGACTTAATAATAATAATCTGTATTAGTGTCACAATTAGGCTCACATTAACACTGCACTGAAGTACTGTGAAAATCCTCTAGTCGCCACATTCCGGCGCCCATTCGGGTACGTTGAGGGAAAATTCAGAATATCCAATTCACCTAACAAGCCGTCTTTCGGGACTTTGTGGCAGGAAGCCGGAGTACTCGGGCGAAACCCACACAAACACGGGGATAATGTGCAGACTCCACACAGACAGTGACCCAAGCCGGGAATCAAATATGGGTCTCTGCCGCTGTGAAGCAACAGTGCTAACCACTGTGCTACCATGCTGCCCATCCCTCCATGATATCTTTGTCCACTCCTCTGATATCTCCAACACCACTTTCCTTCCCACAGCACCTTCCCATACAAGAACAGGAGATGCATCACCTGCACTTTTAAACCTCTTTACTTCCTACTGTCCAGGGCCCCAACACTCCTGTCAGGTGAAGCAGTGTTCTACAAGCACTTTTTTCATTTTAGTATACTGTAGACACTGTTCATGATATGTCTCATGCTATTGGGAAATTAAAGTGATGATTGTGTGACTGCTTTGTGGAACACCTCCATTCAGTCCCCAAGTTTGACCATAAACCTCCCGTCACCTATCAGTTTAATTCTCTGCCCCACTCCTGTTTTGACCACTCTGTCCTCAGCTGTCTTTCCAATGAAGATCAATGAATGATTGAGGAATAATCTTTCAACTTTCAATTATGCACTCTAGTCTTCCAGCATTCAACAATTTCAGATCATAATATTTTAGATGGCATTTGTTGGTAATGATTCTGCTATTCCCAGTTACACCTCCTTTCGATCCATTGTTTGTTCCTTATCACTTGCACCATTACCTGTTTTGCAATTTAATACTGTCTTCCACCCTTTTGCAAACCTTACCTTTGGTTCTTTGCATCCTTCCCTTTTGCTATCTTTACTAGTTTAAAACCTGTGACAAGTCTAACCTTTTCCAATTTTAATGAAAGGTCATTGACCTGAAACATTAAGAGCGAGATTCTCCGTTGGCTGATGCCGAAATTGGGAAACACGATTGGTCAGGGAATAGGTTCCAACGCTAAAATAGCGGCATGCGCTGATTTGATGACAAATCGCAATTCTCTGTCACCTCGACAGCGGCCTCAATGCGATCCGGAACACACGTACAGTAGACACCGTTTGCATATCTTTAACGGGCCTGACTATTCTCCTGGACCTTCGCGATCTCCGTCTACGATGGGCCAAGTTCCCTATGGAGGGGTTCACTTGTGCTCTTAAAAATCGTGAAACCGGCATTGTGGCTGCTGAGGGGGAGAAAGGGAGTACGGAAAGTGTCCAACATCACCATAGTTTGCTGACAGCTGTGCCGCTGGTGGTGGGGCTTTTCCAGGGCTGGGTGGAGTAGCGGGGGGTAGCCATGAGGTGGGCTGTGGGGTCGGGGTGGATGGCACACAACACCATTGGCACAGCCGGAAAGGGAGCCACGTATCTACGCATGCCGCTGACTCCCCACAGTGAATTTAGAGCCATGAGTCTTACCGGTGTCCCCACAAGCCACCTCCCCAGGTGCCCTCTGGCCCCAGCCGACCTATCAGCTGTATGGGAACTCTCTAGCACAACCAGTGACCATCTTGTTAACTGGGATAAGAATGTGTGGGGATTGTAATGTGTATATGCGGCTGCATCTTGTCAGCCTCTCGCGTGTCAATTACAGACCCGGCTAATCTCAAACAGTTTTTCATTAGAATCAATTGTGTTCCAGGTGGCATCAGTGCTAGCTCCTCCACATCCGCTGAATCAGTTCATGTTCAGCACTATTTTTGCTGTTGTGAAAGTCCACAAATCCTGCCCTGGCGTCAACACTTAGTCTCAGAAATGGAGAGTCCAGCCCTAACTCATTCCCTCTCCACTGATGCTGCCTGGCCTGTTGAATATTTCCAGCACTTTCTGTTTTTATTTCAGATTCCCAACATCAGCAGAACAAGCGATGAAAGACTCCACAGAGAGAGCGATGAAAGACTCCACAGAGAGAGTGAGGAAAGACTCCACAGAGAGAGCGAGGAAAGACTCCACAGAGAGAGCGACACAAGCCTCCACAAAGAGAGTGACACAAGCCTCCACAGACAGCTCAGTGACAGACTCAAAAATGGAAGCAAGCAAACAATCCATAGCGAACGCCATGCATGAACAACACTATGAAAGTCTACCAAGCTCACATGAACAAGAAAACGGCTATGACAGTCTACCCAGCTTATTTGAGCTACCAGAACCCAGCTCATTTAACCAACAAGAAGACAGTCTACCCAGCTTATTTGAGCCACCCGAAGAAGACTGTGAAAGTCTACCCAGCTCATTTAACCAACAAGAGGACACTGAATGTCTACCCACTGTATGTGAGACAAGTGACAAAGAAATCACAATTCCCATACCGGATGTGCAGGATAAAAGCGAGACTGACAGATCTCAGCTCGTCTGGACAGAAGCACTCAACAATCAGAGGAGGGCTACTCATGAGTCCAGAGAGACCACGTCAATTGAAACATTGAAGATTTTGACTCCTGAAGTTTGGACTCATAAATATTAATTGGCTTTGTATAATCATCAAGATCAGCACAACTTGTACATAACATAATTTGTCTACCTATCGCACGCAAGCAAAAAAACCTTAAAGACTGAATGTATTCACATTTGACGAACTAACTCATTGATTTTATGTAATGCATTTGCAAACTGCATCCATTATGTTTGTTCAATTTTCTTTACAACATACAGGAAATATGTAACATGGAAAAAAGGAGGGATGTAGTGATCTATATATGTGCATGTACACAAGGGGTTAATGTGTAATCAGTAGCACTACATGATCACTAGAGAGCCGGACTAACAGGGTATAAAAGGCAACCACATTGAGTCTCTGGGTTTCTCTTGGGTGCACTGTGACCAGGGCAATAGCAGACTAGTTCAGATGGAGTTACGTATAGTTACCGTAGTTAGATCTTGTTAACCTTATCACTAGTATCAAAGTTAAAGTTAAAGTAAAGAACTCATGCAATTATTGTTATAGTTACTCAATAAACCTTTTGTTACTACTGGACAATTTCGAGTTTCTTCATCGAGATTCAGAAGACCTCATCACTAACCAAGGTTTGAGTAGCACATGTTACCTACCACACAGGTAACAAAACAACATCGAACACCAAACACATGGTACCATAGTGTGAAGATTTGAAGATAACAACGGCAGTGACAAAGTTATAATTCAGTGGAAGGACTGACCTGGTGAACTACAGCCATTGAACCACAAGTCACCACACTAGAAGACTCTGAAGTTCGAGATGGACGGCCTGAAAGCCCCTCACCAGCTTCAAATATCCGGTAATGTAGACAAAACCTGGCGGCTTTTCAAGCAGCAGTTCAAACTCTATGTATGCCTACTGGCACAACTTGACGAAAGGCGAATCGCATTGGTGCTAACTGTACAATACTTTTGTTTTTGACAATGAGAAGGATAGCAAGAGATATGATGAAGTCATTGGGTACTTTGATCCCCCAAAAAGAATGAGACAGCTGAGAGACATATGTTCTGTACGCATACCCTGAAACCTGGCGAATCGTTCAACAGTTTTGTCACTGAGTTGAGGTTGAAGGTCCAGTCATGCAACTTCAGTAGCCTTAAATCTTGTCTGATCCGGGACCAAATTGTCTTTGGTGTATAAAATGATAAGCCACATGAGAGGTTGCTGCGGAAAGATGATTTGGTACTGGAACAAGCAATAAAGATTTGCTAAGCAAGCAAGGTAGCTGCACAACAAATCAGCACACTCTGCTCGAAAAATTCTAGCGTCAACATTGAGGAAGATACCAACGCCATTAGTGCTGTGATGCACATCATGGAGAAACGTGGTGTCAGTGCGGATGCCATTTTAAGCGGCCAACAGGAGCTGCTATCTTGTGCCAGAAATGTGGCAATTGACATGGCCCACAGCAATGTCCGGCCTTTGGAAAAGTCTGTTCCAGGTGTGACCATGTTGGGCATTTTGCGAAACAGTAATTTGTGTGTCTTACAATGGCCCATAGAAGATCAGTAAATGTGGTTGATGAGATATCTCCAGACGAACAGTTCTTCATCAATCTCATTGCAATGAAGGACCAGAAGGGTTGGACCAAAAAAGATGAAGACGCAATTTCAAAAAGTAAGAACTCGCCTCACACCATCAACATCAGGTGGAAAACGATGATATCCTAAATAACTCATTATTACAATGCGACCTTGACATTAAAACGAGGGCCAACCTCTTCAGTCGGTCTGTTTTGCACAAGCTGAACACACAGTTGAAAGTCGCTGATCAGCCAGGACTTCCAGTATATTACAGTACAAAAAAAATGCAGACTTTCGGTGAATGTGAACTCAAGCTCTCCATGGGTGAAATGACGAACGTGTTACTGTTGGGGCTGGTTTAGCACAGGACTAAATAGCTGGCTTTCAAGCTGACCAAGGCAGCCAGCAGCGCGGTTCAATTCCCATACCAGCCTCCCCGAACAGGCGCCGGAATGTGGCTACTAGGGACTTTTCACTGTAACTTCATTTGAAGCCTACTTGTGACAATAAGCGATTTTCACTTCATTTCATATTGTGGATATGAAAATTGAGTCCATCATAGGAGCTGATGCATGTGAACCCCCGAACTTAGTTGAGCGACTGTATGTCCCAGAAGATGGGTGGCCAGCTAAATACTATGGATCCACACAAGATATCATGGTGTGCACATTTGATGAGGATTCAAAAGTAATCAAGGTGGAAGACGACAAATCAGACACAGAGGAAGGGCCAGCGAGCATTCCGCAATTCTGTTACCAGTCTTCAAGAAGGTGTGCTCAGTAGCATGATACAGGAGCATGACGAAGTAGTATTAACGCATCTACAAGATGAGAATGTTAAATGTTCAGAGAATGAGAAGCAGACGAGCTTCACTCTGGAGTTTAAGTTCAAGCCCAATGAATATTTCACAAACGAGGTGATCATGAAAGTATACTAGATGGATTTGCATCTGGTATTGATGAACCTGAAATCATGGGGTGCATAGGCTGTAAGATCGACTGGAAGGAGGGCAAAAATGTCACATCCAAAACAAGTAAAACTAAACTGAAGCACTCGGGGAACAGTTACAAAAACTGTATCAAATTAAGCATTCTTTAATTTCTTCAGTCTTCCTGAAGTTCCACAGCGTGGAATGTTAAGCAAAAGTTCAGCAGTAAAACTCAATGCTGACTTTGAACTTGGCTGCCTCCTATGTGAACACATTATTCCGTGTGCAATGTTGTATTTTACAGGAGAAATTATTGCAGACAATGCTGAATCCAATGATGAGTACTACAAAGATATATATGATGACTTCGAAGATGATGTGGAAAGTAATGGCCTGGAAGGTGAAACAGAGGAAGACCAATATCAAATGCTCGTAGATCTCTTTCGTCGGAACAAGGATGGCCTCAATGAAAAGGCCAAACTACTCCGGTGGTTTGGAAGGAATGGCGAGGTGGTCATGGGGAATGCCCAGACTGCACTGGACACTGAGAAGGGCGGGAGCTCTGAGATGGGGCACTCCAAATTAAAAACTGAAATCGCAGTAGCTGATACCTCGGAGGACCAGCTACTGAGCAAGCTAGAAACAGACAACATCGTGCAAATCTGAGAGAAGCTTGCTCCAAAGAACTTGGTGAATCGCTTCAGGCCTCGGAAATAGTTCCGATAGTCGACTCCCTGATCCTTGAGAACACTGAGGATGTGTGAGAAGATATTGATGGTGAATACGACAGCATTGATATTGATGAAAATGAGTGGGAGGAACGGATTACTATCTTGCTGTGTAGCTCGACGGATCACATATATCTACTTGAGCAAGACCAGGATGACCCAACCCCTGAATTGTCACGACCAGAGATTGTCTACATCATTATTTCCAGAGATGAGGAGCCATTGAGCATTGCTCCAGCGAACCAAGAAGAGACAGCACCTGTTGTTGTAGATCTAACCTCCACCCAGGCAGCAGGCAGCAGAAAGCTCCAACATCCAGTTGAGGCTGCAGAATTGGGCGTGGTCACACAATCCAGTGACAACCTGTCGGTGCCTCAGGCTCCACCTGAGCTTACACATACTTCTGAGCACAGGGTGCAGACCAGCATCGAACCGTGGCTGTCAAGCCCAAGCAAAAAAAGAAAAGAGTTTGCAAGCTACTTGTTAAAACGAGAAGGAGGAAGAGGAGAAGAGCTAGCTCATCCCACTGTTTGGGGTGTGGAACGGGGTAGTACGGGGGGGGGGGGGGGGGGATGGAACATAGGGTGTCTTTGTATGTGGATGATCTATTACTGTATGTATCAGAGCCGAGTACATCAATGGGGGGTATACTGAAGCTTCTCTGAACATTTGGTTCCTTTTCTGGGTATAAATTAATTCTGGAAAAAATTGAATACTATGTGGTGCCCCGGCAGGGAGTGGGAGGGCTGCCATTCCGCAGGGCGGTAACTCACTTCAGGTATTTAGGGGTACAGGTGGCGCAGGAAAGAGGGGAGGGGGCTCCATAAATACATTATTACTAGCTTGGTGGGGAGGGTGAAAGCGGATTTGGCAAGGTGGGATAGTCTTCCTCTGTCACTGGCAGGTTGGGTGCAGGCGATTAAAATTAATGTGAGTTATGTGTGCCGATCTTTTTGCCGAAGGCGTTTTTAGGGAGGCGGATAAGTGGATCACCTCGTCCATGGTAGCACAGTGGTTAGCACATTGCTTCACAGCGCCAGGGTCCCAGATTCGATTCCGGCTTGGGTCACTGTCTGTGCGGAGTCTGCACGTTCTCCCCGTGTCTGCGTGGGTTTCCTCCAGGTGCTCCGTTTATGTCCCACAAGTCCTGAAAGACGTGCTTGTAAGGTGAATTGGACATTCTGAATTCTCCCTCAGCGAACCTGAATATGCGCTGGAGTGTGGCGACTATGGGCTTTTCACAGTAACTTCATTGCAGTGTAATGTAAGCCTACTTGTGACAATAAAAATTATTATTATTATTGGATAAAAGCAAATTACTGCAGATGTTGGAATCTAAAACCAAAGAGAAAATGCAGGCAGCATCTGAAGGGAGAGAAAAGAGCTAACGTTTCAAGTCTAGATGACCGTCTCCCAACAGATGCTGCCAGACCTGCTGAGATTTTCCAGCATTTTCTCTTACTATTATTAATTGACAAAGAAGTAAAAGTGATGTGAGAAAAAACTTTTTCACACAGTGAGTGATGACAGTCTGGAATGCCTGAGAATGGAATGGAGG
The DNA here is from genome assembly GCF_902713615.1 of Scyliorhinus canicula. NCBI lineage: Eukaryota > Metazoa > Chordata > Chondrichthyes > Carcharhiniformes > Scyliorhinidae > Scyliorhinus > Scyliorhinus canicula. Next base: position 230,515,340 of record NC_052148.1, read on the forward strand.
CAAGTTCAATCGAGGCATTCAAGAGGGAATGGGACTGTTGCCTTAAAAGGAAGAATGTGAGTGGTTACGGAGAGAAGACAGGAGAATAGCTCTATCAAGTAGCTCATTTGGAGAGTTGATGCAGACTCAATGGTCCAATGCTGCTTCCATTTTAAAGCATGCATGCATTCCTGTGTTGTAGCTTCACTGTTCATTCATTTTTGGGTATGCCTGGTGCTGGCTACTGGCACATTTTTATTGAGTCAAGGTTGGTCCATTGGCTAAATTGGAATGGTAGAGTGAGGAATACACCAGGCTCGGAAGTAACAGATTGTGGTGACAGTCAATTCTGCTGTGCTAAAGGTGCACATGCCTCATGGATTCCCAGTTTTTAGACTGGTCTGAATCTACCCTTTTTACACTGTGATAGTGCCGCACAACACGATGATTAGTATCCTCAGTGCGAATGGGTCTTTGTCTCCACAAGGCAACTTCATCATGAATAACTATGGTCTCCTGCTGATAAACCTTCTCCCTCACCCTCCCCAATTTTTCAGCAGCTTGTCCTGCTCAATGTAATCTCTGATCATTGTCTCTGACCCACAAAGTTCAACATCGACCTTACTGATTTTAATTTGATGAAAGGCCTAACTCTGTCAAAATTGACTTCACAAAACGATATGTCTTTTCCAGGAAGTCAATAAGATTAAATATCTTCTGTGATATATTTATGTACAGTAATTAGATATCACTCTCTGCCACTGGCTTTTTTTGAAGGTATGAAAAAAGATGACTATTCTTTGCAGTGAAGGTCATTGTGACCTGGTCACAAAAAAGTGCAGCAATAGTGGAAAGCGTGAAACTGATAAAAATAGACTATTTACCACAGAAATAAAGTGATGTGCAGTTAACACTTGACAGGGAAAGATTAGGCTACATATTTCTGTCAAAATCGCTACATATGCAAAAGCTGATACATGTTGCAGAGGTAGAACGTATATTTCTAATCATCAAAAAAATCTAATCTTCAAAAATGTTTAATCCTAATTTAGTGTGTTTCACAATGTTAAATTGGTCTTCAGAATTCACCTTCCAGTTCAGTTGTCAATAATAACGGGGGGGGGGGGGGTCAATTTTGGTTTTCCATTCGGAACGGCTGTGAAGTTGGCAGCATGGTGAGCACCCTGCTCTAGTCCAGTTGTGGGTGTAGTATGTTGGTTAGTCTAGCTTTGGAATGATTACTGAGACATAGGCATGCCCAAACAATAACTGGCTCATTATATACAGCTAAACATTGTAGAGCTAAACGTCACTGGGTGTTACACTGCTGAAGGCATAAACATTCTCCATTTCTCTCTTAATCATGTGCTCACTTACATCATCATTACAGGAGATGCTGTTTACACAGTGCCACACATTAACCGTTACAAACCTTAATATTACAGTGTGAGAGAAAGAAATGTGGGATCTGGGAGGTGGCCTCTGAGAAGAATTAGGTATGCTGTCATCTTCAATAGCAGTTTCATTCCTACAGCCTCAGGAATGAGCATCCCAAAAATGAGTACCACCGTCTTCCTCCATTGGGTTTAGGACTTTCAGGCATGCCAGTCCCCCTCCTATTATAACGTATTGCATCCAGTTGTATGCTACCTTATCATGAAAGAGAGTTGTGCCAATAAGTGTGATGCATTTGGTTAGGGCGATGTGACTGTCATGGTCATATAGCTGGCAGTGTGTGCAAGCTGTTCATCTGGGTATTCTCAGTGCTAGGTATGTGAGGGTGAGGTGAAGCATATGAATGTTATTTGTGAGGCATAATTGATAGAGATCATAGATAGATGAGTGATGGGTGTATGGTGAATTAAAGAATGACTGAGGCTACTGGTGTAGTTGGTTGGAGATGTCATTTGAAGAGGCTTCCATGAACCTTTACTGTAGTAAAAGGGTGTTCGGCAGAGCAAGGGTTAATGTGGGACTGGAGAACAGTACCACCAATAGTATGATGCAGAAAGAAACAACACGGTGGACAGGAAATAGAGTTGTATGGAGAGGAGTAAAAGCAACAGGGTTGTTGTGGTGGGAGACTAACTTCCCCAATATTGACTGGGACTCACTTAGTGCTGAGGGCTTGGACGGGTCAGAGTTTGTAAGGAGCATCCAGGAGGGTTTCTTAAAACAATATGTAGATAGTCCAACTAGGGAAGAGGCTGTACTGGACCTGGTATTGGGGAATGAGCCCGACCAGGTGGTAGAGGTTTCAGTAGGGGAGCATTTTGGAAACAGTGACCACAATTCAGTAAGTTTTAAAGTGCTGGTGGGCAAGGATAAGAGTGGTCCTCGGGTGAATGTGCTAAATTGGGGGAAGGCTAATTATAACAATATTAGGCCGGAACTGAAGAACCTAGATTGGGGGCAGATGTTCGTGAGTAGATCAACATCTGACATGTGGGTTGCTTTCAAATGTCAGTTGAAAGGAATTCAGGACCAGCATGTTCCTGTGAGGAAGAAGGATAAATATGGCAAATTTCGGGAACCCTGGATAACGAGAGATACTGTAGGCCTCGTCAAAAAGAAAACGGAGGCATTTGTCAGGGCTAGAAGGATGGGAACAGACATCTGTGTGGAATGTAAGGAAAGTAGGAAGGAACTTAAGCATGGAGTCAGGAGGGCTAAATGGGGTCATGAAAAGTCACTGGCAAATAGGGTTAAGGAACATCCCAAGGCTTTTTACACATATATAAAAAGCAAGAGTGTAGCCAGGGAAAGGGTTGGCCCACTGAAGGACAGGAGAGGGAATCTATGTGTGGAGCCAGAGGAAATGGGCGAGGTACTAAATGAGTACTTTGCATCAGTATTCACCAAAGAGAAGGAATTGGTGGATGTTGAGTTTGGAGAAGGGTGTGTAGATAGCCTGGGTCACATTGAGATCCAAAAAGACGAGGTGTTGGGCGCCTTGAAAAGTATTAAGGTGGATAAGTCCCCAGGACCTGATGGGATCTACCCCAGAATACTGAAGGAGGCTAGAGAGGAAATTGCTGAGGCCTTGACAGAAATCTTTGGATCCTTACTGTCTTCAGGTGATGTTCCGAAGGACTGGAGAATAAAGAAGGGTAGCAAGGAAAATCCAGGGAACTACTGGCCGGTGAGCATTACGTCAGTGGTAGGAAACAACTGGAGAGAATTCTTCGAGACACGATCTACTCCCATTTGGAAGCAAGTGGACGTATTAGCGAGAGGCAGCACAGTTTTGTGAAAGGAAGGTTGTGTCCCATTAACTTCATAGAGTTTTTCGAGGAGGTCAAAAAGATGATTGATGCAGGTAGGGCAGTGGATGTTGTCTATATGGACTTCAATAAGGCCTTTGACAAGGTTCCTCATGGCAGACTGGTACAAAAGGTGATGTCACATGGGATTAGAGGTGAGCTGGCAAGTTGGATACAGAACTGGCTAGGTCATAGAAGGCAGTGAATAGCAATGGAAGGGTGCTTTTCTGTTTGGAGGGCTGTGACTAGTGGTGTTCCGCATGGATCAGTGCTGGGACCTTTGCTGTTCGTAGTATATATAAATGATTTGGAGGAAAATGTAACTGGTCTGATTAGTAAGTTTGTGGACGACACAAATGTTGGTGGAATTGCGGATAGTGATGAGTGTCAGAAGTTACAGCAGGATTTAGATCGTTTGCAGACTTGGACGGAGAGATGGCAGATGAAGTTTAATCTGGACAAATGTGAGGTAATGCATTTTGGAAGGTCTAATACAGATAGGGAATATACAGTGAATGGGAGAACTCTCAAGAGTATTGACAGTCTGACAGTCAGAGAGATCTTGGTGTACAGGTTCACAAGTCACTGGAAGGGGCAACACAGGTGGAGAAGGTAGTCAAGAATGCATACTGCATGCTTTCATTAATTGGCCGGGGCATTGAGTATAAAAATTGGCAAGTTATGTTGCAACTGCAGAGAACCTTAGTTAGGCCACACTTGGAGTATCGTGTTCAATTCTGATCGCCAAAGTACCAGAAGGATTTGGAGGCTTTGAAGAGAAGAGATTTATAAGGATGTTGCCTGGTGTGGAGGGCATTAGCTATGAGAAGAGGTTGAATAAACTTGGTTTGTTCTCACTGGAATGTCGGAGGTTGAGGGGCGATTTGATAGAGGTCTACAAAATTATGAGGGGCATAGACAGAGTGGATCGTCAGAGGCTTTTTCCCAGTGTAGAGGGGTCAATTACTAGGGGGGCATAGGTTTAAGGTGCGAGGGACAAGGTTTAGAGGAGATGAGAAATTATGTATTAATCCATAAAATTTGTTTATCAAAGAGTAGTGTAGTGTCCTTTCAGACACTACAGGTAAAAGAAATCTCACTTTAGAAAAGGCAATTTGAATCAGAAGTCGGAAATTTGCCAACAACACCAGTCCATTTTTCATGGTGAGGTTAAGTCATAGTGTAGAGCAACTCCTACTGTCCAGCTCATGAAGCAACAAAAGGGCAGGGAGACTTCAGGCCAAGAAAGACAATATCCAAAGAGGTGGGAGACCATGTCAGCGCTGTGGAGCCAAAAGACTTCACAGACAAGAAAAATGTCTAGCATTCTCTACAAAGCATTTCAATTGCAACTGACCAGGACACTTTGAAAAGCCTTGAAAGTCTCAGACATTGGATTTGTCAAGGATCCCAAACAATCCACGAGATTACCATACCAGGAAATCTAAATGTGCTTCTTGAGTGAAATCAAGGATCCTGGATTCTTCTTTTGAAAGCTGACACCTTTGTAAACGTTCACCTCACCAATTTAAAATAAGACACAGGAGCCAGTGTTACAGCAATCTGGCATACGAACCATGGGCAGGATTCTCTGTTCCCCATGCCGGGTGGGAGAATCGCCAGAGGGCCGGGCGAATCACGCCAAGCCGCCCTGGCACCCCCCCGCGATTCTCCCACTTGGAGTTCAGGGGCTGCGCTAAGGGCTCTCTTTAAATCGTCCGCAGCATCTGTATGCTGCGGAAGCCATTCCCAAGGGGCTCCTTTCTTTAGGAGGTCCGAAAGGGGGGCTGCCTCTGTCGCAAAACCGTCAATATGGTTCCAACAGTACCCAACCAGTCCTAAAAACGACCGGAGGGCTGAAACATTTTGGGGAAGGGGCAATTTGACGATCGAGTCAATTATTTTGTACTCGATCTCGCGTTTGCCGTGCGTGATGATCGTACCCAAATACATCACTTTACTCTCCAATATCTGGGCCTTTCTGGGGTTCACTTTACATCCAATTGTTTGCAGAAGTTCCAGGAGTTCAGACAGAAGCGTGATGTGCTCTGCCTTGGTGTCTGTCTGCAGTAATAGGTCGTCCACATACTGTACCAGACATTTGGGTCGGGAAAAGTTTGATAATCCATTTGCCAGCTGTCGGTGGAAAATGGAGGAGGCATTGTGCAAACCTTGTGGAAGGCATGTCCACGTGTACTGCTGACTTTTAAAAGTGAATGCGAATTTGTACTGGCACGCCTTCACCAATGGGATGGACCAGACGCCGTTGCTAATGTCCAAAAACGTATAGAATCGTGAATTGAGTCGCTGCTTGAGCATGGTCTCGGAACTTGTTGCTACCGTGGGGGCTACTGCAGGGGTGACTTTATTGAGTTCCCGATAATCAATGGTCAGACGCCATGATCCGTCGGGCTTCCTCACTGGCCAAATCGGTGCATTATTAGTTGAGGCTACTGATCAGAGTACGCCCTGCTCTAATAAGCTCTCTATTACTTTCGCGATTTCTCCCTCTGCTTCCTGGGGAAATCTGTATTGTCGTTGTGGTCTAGGGTCAGGTCCTGTAATTTGAGCGGATCCAGTCATTCTGCCGCAGTCGTGCCTGTGACTGGCAAATGCTGATCGGTTGCTCTTTAAAACTGCCCTAACCTGTCTGTCTGCGGAGAGCGTGGTTGGATCAAAGCAATACTCTCCTACTGTGCTAATCCTGTTTTCATACTCACCCACTCTGAGCATTGCGGGGGCTCTCTCAGACCTTGCCATTTATCAGACACACTGATTGACTGGGTCGAACGACAGGCTGTGTGCATTCATAAAATCAATTCCGAATATGTGTTCTGCTGTGTGGGGCAGATCAACTGAAACAACGGGGTGTCTGGTGGAGATATTCCCTAGCTGGATGGGTACAGAGGCTGTAATGTGTCCCTGCTGTGAGTGTCCTGTAAAGCCGCTGAGTGTTATTGTGGCTGTAGTGGGCCACGTGTCTGCCTGTGGTGTAGTGGAGGAATTAATGGTTGTGCGGGACCCTCCTGTGTCCCAGAGTAATTCAATGGGCAGTCCCCGAACTTTTACTGTGACTACCAGTCGTCCGGATCTGTCCCAGAGGGTGTCACAGACCCAAGTGGGTGAGCCCGAACACCGTCAGTCTGTTCCGTCCACATTGGTCTGTCCTGACTGCGTCCCTATACTGTGAATGGGCTTTGCTCTATTCCTGTTCAGAGTGCCTGTCTGTTGGCTTCTCTGTGATTTCTGTGGTGCATTGCATTCTCTAGCAAAATGCCCTAACTGTCCGCAGTTAAAACATTCCTGTGACTTCTGTGGGGGGCTGTTCTTTCCCTCATTTACCCAGGCGGGGTTTTGGTGCGCTCTTACTGCTTGAATGTCTACCTCGGTTTGCGCCTCCTCAGGCTTCTTAAATTCTGTCTTACCATGAATAGATTGCTCCCAAGCGCGGGACAATCTTTTCAAGACCCATTTTTCATTATGGGCCTCTTCTGAGGGGTCGTAATTTGCACACGCTTTCTGTCCTGCCTCTGTGGCATGGGAGATAAGAGTGCGGGTCCATTTAGCCATGTTATCTTGGGTCAAATGTGCGCGGTCTAATTCACCGAAAACTGCAGTGAAGTGAATCCACAGCCTTCCTGCAAATGCTGTGGGGTGCTCGGTCTTTTTCTGCCTACATCTGTTTAGGCCTTCTACTGGGTCTCCTCTGTTATACCCTATCGCATCCAAAATAGCTGTATCCATTTCCTCGAGGGTGCCTCCTCCAATGTTCTGTGGGTCGGGGAGGGCTACTACTACTGACGAGTCTGAACTCAAAACTGTGAGCTGAACCTGCTCTCGCTCATCATGGCCGTACATGGTCGCCTGCTGTTTAGGGTCTGAAGTGGGAAGGAATGGGGTGATTTTCTCACACGCGTCCCTTAGATGAGTCACGGATAAGGGGGTGGTGTAAGTGATCTCAGGTACGCAGTCTGCGGTTGCTTTTCGTTGGGTGGTGACTGGGTTCATTGGTGCGGGTGCTATCTGATCTGTGGGGGGTTGGGGCGCTTTCCTTTTCTGCTGCATTACTAGCGCAATGTTCCCTGAACATATCGCTGCGCTGTCTCGCTTAACACCTGCCAATCTGGTGAATTATCTTCCTCTAGTTGCATTCCAAAAGTATCTTGGAAGCCATTCTGCACAGAAAGCAGAGATTGCAATTCCACAATCTGCTTCCTACATTTCGCATGGCCCACTGTGCTTTGCCTTTGCCCAGTGGTGGCAGCATGGAGTGCTCTTAAAGCTGCCTACAGGTCGCTGCACTGCTTCTTCAATGCCTCTACCTGCTTTTCTGATTCCTGTCTTATCAAGACTGCATGCTGCATATCCTGATAGGCTTTTGCATATTGCGTTTGGGAGCTGCTCAGATGGGCTAGACAAGACTGGTGTGCCCTCTTGGCATCATCCACCTCTCTATCCTTATCTGCCAACTTCTTTCTTAACTCTAGATTTTCTCTTTCTATATCACTGACATCCACCTTACTCATGCGATGCCTTTCCTCTAATTCTGCGCAGAGCGTCCGAACAACCTCCTCTGTGCCTCGCAATTGTGCCAGACAGGACACAATTGCCATCGACTTACGTGCTTTACCTAAATTCCTTTTGTGAATTGCGCTCAGGTCCTCCCACCAAGTATGTCCTATACTCCCGGGGCCTGTTTCCTCATTTGAACAGAATTTGCTCCAAAGGGGCCATCCTTTCCCTTAGAGGTACTTCCTGATCTCTTGTTCCCAAACGGGACACTGACCTACTCTGCTGGTCGCTGCGACCACAAACTTTTGGGGGTGCATGAGGTGTTCCATTGCCTGCATGGCCATCTTAATGCTCTCTCTTAAATTTAGAACAAGGGATGCTCAGGCGGTGTTATACAATACGGGTACGGCTTTCGCTAACTTCCGAACTATAAACACCCGACAGTTTTTTCGCAACAAATCTCTCGGTTTTACCTTATAACCCTGTTAGTTATGCATGCAAAAACACACTTCCGAATTATGAGGATTGATGTGAACTACTTGAACACTTGTGGTTTTTCCTTTTTCCCAATTGGATTTCTGATTCAAATTGCTGGGTTCTCTCGGAGTGGGTGGGGCCACTTCTAGTCGAGTCCCGTCAGAGTTTGCCACTAAATGTTGCTCGTTCTGGGTGAGTGTGCTTTACACTCAATTGGCTCTGTTTTATTCCTTAGCTCTAGAGTTGCCAGGTATCTTTACGATACCGCTACGAGGTTCAAGTTTAAGTTCAGATTAATGACTCAATACACCAGTTAGTAAGTTCCAAACAAGACACATTTATTATTACACAGTTATTTACTACTCATGCATATGATACTAAGACTAAACTATTCCTACCACTACTAGGCCAATACTTACCTGGAATAAGGGAACTGCCGGATCAGGGAACAATGGCCTCTTGTCTTGCCCTGGATCCACAGGCTTCCAGTTGGTGTGGACTAAAGGGGTCAGGAGTGTCCATTCTCATAGTGGGCGTTGTATGACACTCACTTGTCGGTGTAGCAATTCGCCAGGCCTTTCCTTCAGGGGCTGTTTAGCACAGGGCTAAATCGCTGGCTTTGAAAGCAGACCAAGCAGGCCAGCAGCACGGTTCGATTCCCGTAACAGCCTCCCCGAACAGGCGCCGGAATGTGGCGACTAGGGGCTTTTCACAGTAACTTCATTTGAAGCCTACTTGTGACAATAAGCGCTTTTCATTTTTCATTTCATTTTTTCTCACGTTCAAGTTCTTAGAGAGCTCCTGCGAAGGTGTTCTGCTGGGAGGGCCGGCTAAGAGTTCAAATTCGTCTTGGGCCCTTACTTTTATAGTCCCAGGGGCTTCGCGCCCTTTTGGGCGGTCCCCCAACTCACTGGCAATTGATTGGGTCGCATCCCAATTGATTGATACGAATCCCCCAATACTGAGGCTGTCCCTCGATCGCGGGGCGGTTCTTTCTAACTTGTTTGTGTCCTTTTGTTTCAGACTCTGTTGATGCTGGGAAGTCTGACCTACCATAGAATGTTTCGATTGCAGCTAATTGTTGTGTCCATTGTGCCCGGGAATCACCGGGAATCGCTCAATTAGTATGCAAACTTGCTAGTTTCTATGCTGTCTGGTTTCTTCACAGGCAGAATACACAGAGAGATTCTGCAGCCTGCTTGTCTTTCTGACATTGTCCAAATTTCCCTGCATGCATTTCAATTCTCCATTTTATGTCGGGAAGTGGCCAGCTTCGGTGGCTACAGTATGGGATTAATTATTTTTATGTTTTTGTTCACGGGGTGTGGGCTTTTCTGGCTGGGCCAGCATTTATTGCCTAACCTTCAGGTCAATTAAGAGTCAACCACATTGCTGTGGATTGAGTCACATGTAGGCTAGACCAGGTAAGGACAAAACATTTCCTTCCCTGAAGAACATTAGTGAACCAGATGGGTTTTTATGACAATCAACACTGGTTTCATGGTCATGAATATACTTTTAATTCCAGATTTTTATTGAATTAATATTTCACCATCTGCTGCGGTGGGATTCAATGGGTCCTCAAAGCATTACCCTGGGTCTCTGAATTACTAGTCCAGCAACAATAATGCTACACCACTGCCTCCTCTTAATTCATTACATGTTGGGTAAGTAGATATGCACACTGCTCCACATGTGGCCAAGCCTTTGCCCAACTGGGAATTCTTCAGAATGTAAACAACCTTTTTGTTATACCTACTTATGCATTCCACAACAAGCTTTGCTGGAATGTGCCATCTCACCAATTACATGCAATGTTTCTACTGAAACACAACTGAGAAGATTCTACTGGATCTCATTTAGTAAAGTGATGTCTGAAGAAGTATAATATGCTTTTAATATTGCAGAATTGAACCAACTATTTGAGAACAGAATGACCTTTGTAGCTTTCCGTTTCCAAGTTCCAGAAATGAACTTCGGCGAGATTAAGGCTGAGGTAAACCTAACTCAATCTATTGTTTCCACCCTTACTAATTACCTTGTCACCGCAAAAATAATTTGGACTGATGTTATGGGGTATTTAGAGTAGTCTACTCAGGACAACTTGTGTAGTGGCATTTTTATCAACATTTTCAAAACAAGTTTTGGTCATTGTCAGCCTGCATCCTCATTGTCAAATTTTAGTCACGGATTACCATAAGAAGGCTACATAATGTCAATGAAGAGGTGATTCTACATGCATCGTTGCTCCCAGGCAGCAAGAAACTAACAAAATACAAGACGGTAAAGAAAGGCAACTCTTCTTCCATTCCAATGTTCAAGTATTAATTTTTTCCTAAAATGCTGTTAATATGAATGGATAGTGGAAGCAAAAATCCTGGAATGATTTAAGAAATAGAAGCTATGAATGGGGGGCTATAGTTTGTTCCAAGGTGCATTTGTTCAAATTTCTCTTCATCTTATCGAACATGCTCTTCTGAAGCAGAGCTTTTTTTAATCCATGTTCACAGGACATGGTGGTGGTCCTGTGATCAGGACCAGCTGGTGGTCATCCCTGATTGCCCTTGAGAAGATGGTGTTGAGCTGAATTCTTGAATCTCTTCTGTCTATGTGGTGAAGATACTCCCACAGTGTTCCAGCATTTTGACTCATCTATGATGAAGGAATTACAAAACATTTTCTAGTCAGGGTGGTTTGCGGCTTACATGTGAACTTGGAGTTGGTGGTGTTCCTGCTGCTTCATATTGCAGGTGTAGAGGTTGAAGTGCTTGGTAGGCACTGTCAAATGGGTTTTGGTGAATTGCTGTAATGAGTCCTGTAATTGGTAAATACTGAAACACTGTGTACCAGTGGCGGAGGGAATGAATGGTTTGAATGCCAAACACGCATGCTGCTTTGCCCTGGATAGGATTGAGCTTCTTGAGTGCCAATGTAACTGCAGTCATCCAGGCAAGTGAATAGGAGAGTATTCTATCACCCATGACCTGTGTCTTGTAGATGGCGTAAAGGCTTTAAGAAGGCAGAGGTGAGTCATTCACTGCAGAACACCTTTGATCAGTCTTGTCATGATATGTATATTTACTGGGATGTAAAGAGTTAACAAGTTAATGATAATACTTCTTACCACTAGAGGGAATCACAGAACAGTCATATGTATATATCATGTGACTTCTGTGATTCTGAGCAAAAGATATTTAGGCATAAGAGAGATCAGTTGTGTATTTGAGAATTCTGTAGTTAGAGATAGCATAGTTTAATTTAGTAACCTTATACTTTAAGAATACATACAAATCTTATAATAGTAGTGCTAAGAAATTAGTTTTGTTAGTTTACAAAGCTTGTTATTCTTTGTTCAATACTACGCATCCAAGTCATCCTGGTAAAGCTAAACAGAGAACAACACATGGCACCAGGATTGGTTCCTAAAGTAGAATAGTAAGGGTTAGGGAGAAAGAAAAAGATCTCTGTTCAAAGAAAGAAAACTTGCGGAAAAAAAACAGACTCCAATTGCAACAACCAGCAGGGTTGAAAACGGAATACCCAGTCAAAGCTTTGTAGAGAATCTGCAGACTCCAAAGCCATTCAGGACATTGGGTAAAGTAGATGTGAACTGGAAAATTTTGAACTGTACCTCTCGACCTTAAACCTCGAAGCGGCCAGTGATAAGCGAAAAATCACGCTGTTACTAAATTTGGCTGGACCTCTGGCTGTAGAACTCATTCCACTTTGAAAATGAAGTTGATAAAAATAAGTTTCATGTGGTAATTGAAAAATTTGATAACCATTGTGAGCTTAAAAGAAATGAAAAGCTGCGTGAATGATTGCAAAGGCAACAAAACGCAGCGCTAGAAAATTATATTAAAATGTGCCGTGAGAGCAAAGTAACGAAAAATAGATGTTCCGAAAATTCTCTGGGGAAAGTGGCGCGGAAATCCACATCAGGGCTGACCAAGTGGAAGCTGTGGCACAGCTAGAAAAACAGCACGCTACAGAAGAAGGCTGTTTTGCGCAGGCGTGCTTGAAAAGACTGCACGTTCCCGATGGAGACTGTTTTGCACAGGCGCGCTTTGGAAGTTGACAATTCTTGCATGACCATAGGAAAATACAGCATATTCAGGAAGTCAACCGTTCTGCGCATGCTCATGACATGTTTGTCCGCATGATGTCACAAGCGTGATGCGTGTACGCGTTGTGGCCACGCCCATTCAAGAACAAATTGCCCAGCCTACGGTAAAAAGATGTTTGAAGTGCAACAAACTGAATCCTTTTGTCTCACAATGCAGAACATAGATGAAATTTCACCGAACAGCTGAACAAGAAGTTTGCAGCATAAAATGAGAAGAAAATTTGAGCAAATCTAAAAATAAAGAGGATAAATTCAACATCAGAGAAGATGAATTAGATTTGGAAGATATAGTCCATATTAACACAATTGAAAATGTAGACAAAGGTACACAGGAAATTTCAGAAGTCGAAAAAATAAACCCAATCACGATTGTTCAAAATCAGGATAATTGGACAATTCCAGTGATGCTGAATGCCACATTAATCATCTGCCAGCTTGTCACTGAAACGAGTGCCAATCTCCTCAGCCTCTCCGATTTGAACTGCCTGAGATTTCAACTGACAGTTTCTGATCGACCAAAATGGCTGATCGACTACAATGAGAATGTAATTGAAACGCAAGGTGTATGTGACCTAGAAGCATGGGTGCACAATCAAAGTCACATTGTGCAATTCGCCATTGTGGACACAAAGTGAGAGTCCATATTGGTAGCGAACGCATGTGAAACCCTGAACCTCATTGAACGACTGTACGTTCCAGACAGCGTGAAGACAGGATTATTGCGGGATTTGATCCGCAGTATTCTGATGAGGACAATAAAGAAACAAACGATGAGGCAGAAGAGGAAGATTATGAAAGTTTATCTGGTTTATTTGCAACTCGTGATGAAGTAGTCACAAGTAATATATAAGCTGTGCAGGACAATGGAGAGACTGACAGATCTTAGCTGGACTGTACAGAGGCTGAAAATGTAAATGCAACAGTGAACAGATCAATTGAGAGCACATCAATTGTGAACAGCCATCAAGAAAATGAATAAGTTGGAGAAGTTGACTCCAGATAAGAAGTACAAAGAGCTCAAAGATGCAGATAATCCAAAGGGAACTGATACTAAAAAGATCAAAGGTCCATCAGATTATCCAAAAGAAACTGATAGTAAAAGTTTGAAAATGAATCAGATAAGCAAAAAGGAACTGATCTTGAGAACACTAAAGAGTAACTACAGAACAACAGAATTTGCACAAAGTTACGACTTTGAAACCAAAGGACAACTAACCAATGCATTGCAATTCAATGGAAACAATATGTTAGTACTTGCAGTCACACTTGACATACCATACAGTATAGAAAGCGATCCAGATGGAAACCGAGTAAGGAACTACGGGACAGTGGGTGAAATAAATCTACCATTCGTAACAGCACAGATGTGTGTGTAAACCATGCCAAGTTTAGATATGATGGTGCTGATGCCAGGAAGAAATGGAGAAAGCAGTAACATCACTCCAACAGTCTAGAAGAGTTGGTTCTTGCTAAAAAAAACCCAGAAAGCAACCTGTTTTTAGGGCAAAGGTGCACAAAATCAATACCATAAGCACCGAAAAAAGACCACGTCAGGCAACAAAGGTTGGTTCAACCAGTCGACACCCTGATCAATGGAACTGATGACTTGTTGGTTATGTACTACACTACCACAGTGAATACTGAATACAGACTCAATTTGTGGACTGTAAAAATGTTTAAAAATTGTGTACCACTGTACAATATCAGTAATCAATTACATGTAAAGAACACGCAATGTTCTTACTATACATATGTTTGTAGCAATCTCCAAACATCTTCAAAGAAAGGGGGCTGTCATGATATGTATATTGACTGGGATGTAAAGAGTCAACAAATTAATGATAATGCTTCTTACCACTAGAATGAACCACAGAACAGTCATATATATATCATGTGACTTCTGGGATTCTGAGTAGAAGGTATTTAGACATAAGAGATCAGTTGTGTATTTGAGAGTTCTGTAGTTAGAGATGTCATAGTTCAACTTAATAACCTTGTACTTTAGCAATACGTATAAATCTTATGATAGTAGTGTTAATAAATTAGTTATGTTAGTTCTTTGTTCAACACTACGCATCCAAGGGGAGGCAATGGCATAGTGGTATTGTCACTGGACTAGTAAGCCAGAGATCCAGAGTAATGCTCTGAGACTGAGGTTCATACCCCATCACTGCAGATGGAGCAATTTAAATTCAATAAAAATCTGGATTTAAAAGTCTAATGTTGACCATTCTTGAACGGCATTCAAAAGGCGTCTTGACAAACACATGGATAGGATGGGTATAAAGGAATATAGTACAAGGAAGTCTTGTACTGATTAATAAGGGGATCAGGGGTCATGGAGAGAAGGCAGGAGAATGAGGATGAGAAAATATCAGCCATGATTGAATGGCGGAGCGGACTCGATGGGCCAAGTGGCCTAATTCTGCTCCTATGTCTTATGGTCTGAGCCATCCAGGTAAAGTAAAACAGAGAACAACACAAGTCTCTTATCTGCTGTTGCAGCCTCAGTAACTGTGTGGCTGCTTCAGTTATCGTTCTGATCAATGGTGACGATTCAACAATGATGTTGCCATTGAAAATCAAGGGAAACTAGTTGAACTGTCTCTCTTTATAGAGATGGTCATTGCACAGCACTTGTGTGGCACAAATGTTACTTGCCACTTCACAGCCCAAGCCTGAATGTTAACCAAATCTTGCTGCATGCAAGCACAGGCTACACATATACTTGAAGAATTCTGAATGGAACTTTTCACTGTACAATCAGCACTGAACATCCCCACTTTTGACCTTATGGTGGAGGGACGATCAATGATAAAGTAGCTGAAAATGGTTGAGCCCATGACACTGCCCTGAGGAACTCCTGTAGTGATATCCTGAGGCTGAGATGATTGACTTTCAGTAACTACAACCACCTTTGTGCTTGGTATGACTCTAGCCAGTGAAGAATTTTCCCTCTAGTTCCATTGACATTGATTTTGCTAGGACTCCTTGATGTCACGCTCAGCTATATGCTGCCTTAATGCCCTGTAAGAAATAGGAGCCCTTGAACCTGCTCTAATATTTAAGATGACCATGGCTGAACTTCAACCTCAATTCCATTTTCCCACCTAATCCTCCTGTCCCTTAATTCCCTTAGAATCCAAACATCTATTGATCTCAGGCTTGAATATACTCAATGACTGAGCAGCCATGATTCTTTGGGACAGAGATTTCCAAAGGTTCACAATTGTCCGAGTGAGTTAAGGGCAGCACAATGGCACAGTGGTTAGCACTACTGCCTCACTCCGCCAGGAGCCCAGGTTTGATTCCGACCTTGGGTGACAGTGTGGAGTTTGCACGTTCTCCCCGTGTCTGTGTGAGCTTCCTCCAGGTGCTCCGATTTCCTCCCACAGTCCAACGATGTGCAGGTTAGGTGGATTAGCCAGACTAAATTGCTCCTTTGTGTCTGCAACATTAGTTGGAGTTACTGGGTACGGAGGTAGGGTGAGGGCATGGGTATAGGTCGGGTGCTCTTTCAGAGGGCCCGTGTAGACTTGATGGGCCAAATGGCCTGCTTCTGTACTGTAGTGCTTCTATTCTATGAAGAAATTTTCCACACCTCAGTTATAAATAGCTGACCCCTTATCCTGGGACAATGCAGCCTAGCTGTAAACTGCAGCCAGGAAAACAGCCTCTTAGCATCTACCATGCCAGGCTTTCTCAGAATCTTATATGTTTCATCTCTCATTTTTCTGAACTCAGTACAGTGTAAGACCATTCAATTTCTCCTCATGTACAAAAATCAATCCCTCTAAAACAAATATATCTTTCTTTAGGTTCAGAGACCAAAACTGTACACAGTATTCCAGGTGTAGTCTCACCACAGTAAGCAAGATTTCCTTACTCCTGTACATTAAACCCATTGCAAAAAAAAATATGCTTTCCTAATTGCTGCACCTGCATCTCAACTTTCTATATTTAGTGAGAAGGACATTATGGTTCCTCTGTACACTAGCATTTGGTAATTTCTCACCATTTAAAAATGCATTTTTAAAATTCTTTCTACCAAACTGAAAAGCCTCAAGTTTCCCCATATTATTTTCCTTCTGGCATCCACTTGCCCATTCACTTAATCAATCCAAAAAAAATGTAGTAGTAGACTAACACCTGAAAATGTTCTATTCATTCCTTCTCTGTTTTCTGTCCTTTATCCAATCGATGCTACATAATTACTCCAACCCATCTTGTGTAACAATCTCTTGTATGACATCTTATTGAATGCCTTCTGAAAGTCCAAATATATTATATCCACTGGTTCCCCTTTATCTATCCTGTTAGTTCATCCTGAAAAACTCTAATATATTTTCAGAATATTATTTCCCTTTGATTACAATCAGTTTAACTCTAGCTGCCTAATTACATTATGATTTTCTAAGCGCTTTCTTACTATTTCTTAATTAATGGATTCCAACATTTTCTGATGGCTAATGTTAGGCTGCCTTCCTGTTTCCTCGTATTACTCTGTGAATATGAGAATGTTGTTTGCATGGAATGTTAATCAACTGCCCTAAATCTGGTCCCCAGATGTTAGTGAGGAGGAAATTGCAGAGTCGGCTAGGTTGGGTGATTCAGTTTCATATATTCTCATCCATTCCCCTCCCTCCCAGAACCATACCAGGATCCCCTTCACCTTCCAGTCCACGAGCCTCCCTATTCAATTGATCATCTCTCCCATTTTTGCCATCTCCATCATGTAATGTATTTGCCAACAAAAAGGATCCACCAATGGATAGCTTTAAACTCTGTAACCAAATACTTCAACAGTTAGATACACAACCATATCAGGGGGTTCATCTTAAAAACTATTTACAATGATGTTTCCACATTAAGCAGATAACATCCAAAGTAATTTGGGTTCTTGGATTTCTGAGGAAGAATCTTTGGCACTCCAACAAAAATATTATAGCCTTTGAAACATTTGATCGTCTAAGTTGTGTGTGCGACCTTTACATGGCAAGATATATGAATAAAATTGAAGCAAGCCAAAAATGTGAGCACGATTTTGCACAAATCAGAATGGGAAATACACCAGTGTTACATCCTTGATCAAGGATTTGGAATGGGAATCACAATAGCAAAGCAGGAACAAAAATCAACTGACTGTTCTAAAAAATATGGAATGGATTGGTGGAAATTGACAGAACAAGTACCTGTTGTCCTCCAGCAAGTCAAAACACGAGGTAGCCATCCACACAAACTACAAAGACCATTTTTTTCCAATGCAGTGTATCAACAATCTTCCTTCCCACTGACAATCCCGCAATAGAACTCGCTGCTGAAGGAAATAGTCACAGCCCCATCACTTGAAATCTTCAAGACCCATTTTTAGGTTATTTCCATTTCAGAATTTTCATTATTAGGATTAACATTTCAGCAGGTCATACCTACTTTAGCTAGTGGTACTCATATAACTGGCATTTTGATTTTACTTTTGTGCTAAATGATTGTCCTTTTCACGACAAAAGTGCTCGGCCTCACAAGTTTGCTTCAGGCGGAACTATCGGATTGAAGGTACTTTTCCTAGTTTAAATCTTTGCTGTGGTTATACAGCAAATTCTTTACTCACTAAATTACTGACAAGAATGCTTGATGAACTTCTGATTACTCATTTAAAGCGTCAGATAGAGCCCAGATTTTAGACTGATAATGTAAAAGTTTATTTAATTCAAAAATATCTTTTTAAAGGTTGAATTGTTAACTTCTTGTGGGCGTGAGGAAAAGATGTCTGTCAGTGAACTAGTAAATGTTACCAAATGTATCTCTATGGCTCTCAGATCTAATTACAAGCTGAGTAATTTAGTTAAATTATTCATCAAACTTATGAATCCAAAAGTTTTCTGCATAAACATAGTAAAAAGGCAGTAATTGAAACAGTGAGGTCGATTAGGAATCAAAAATGAGATACATATGGATATATGAGATATATATGAGTTACTAAGTGATCACTTTGCATCTGTCTTTACCAGAGGCAGCTGAGATACTGGACGGGCTAAACATTGATAAAGAGGTTTTGGAAAGGCTGGTTGTACTTTAACTTGATAAGTCACGAGAACTGAATACGATAGCCAAGGTTTCTAGAAGTAAGGGTGAAAATTGCAGAGGTACTGCCCATAACCTTCCAATCCTTCTTGGACAAATGTGCATTGATTAAGGAAAGCTAGCACAGATTGAGACTTTTGATGAAGTAACAGAGAAGGTTGATATGGTACACATGGACATCCAAAAGACATTTGATAAAGTGTCACATAATAGACTTGCCAGCAAAGTTGAAGCCCATGGAATAAAAAGGACAGTGGAAGTTTGGGTACAAAAATGACTAAATGGCGAGAAATAGTAATTAGTGACAAAACGGCTGCTTTCTGGACTGGAGGAAGATATAGAGTGGGATTCTTCAGCATCAGTACATGGACCCCTGCTTTTTCTGCTATGTATTAATGACTTAAACTTTAAGCACTTCCCCCCCCCCCCCCACCTCAACCCAGAGGCATGATGGCAAGAGGGGAAAGGGGAAGCGATAGAATGGTTTTGTCCATTGGCCAACTGAGGCCTTTAAACAGCCAGTTAATGGTGACTTAAATGCCTCTTGCCACTGCCTCTGGGACTTTACTCAAAGCGCTGAAGAGTGCTGGTATCAAATGTCAAGCTTGTGACCAGACAGGATGGGGGCCCATGCCTCCTTTGTGGGCCCACTGTATCCATGGGAGGCCTCTCCCAAGATATTTCCCCTCCGAGTTTCCCCTCCTTCCTGAACTGTTCACCCAGTCCCCCAACCCCATTGCCAGAATCTGTCAGCCAGGCTTTGGTGAGACCCTGGGCTTGCCTTGAGCTAGGCTCCATGGATGCTCTTCTTCAGGGACTCTGCTCCCAATAGTGCTGCTGGGACAACAGTTGCTGACCATTTGATTGGCCGGCAGTTTTTATATTGGACAACAGGGAGACTGACTCCAGCACAAAATTCCCTTAGATTTGAGTGCATAGAGAAAATTTTAAAATTTGCAGAAGTCACAAAACTTGGAAGTATAGGAAACAGTGAGGCAGATAGTCTTAAACCTCAGGGATGGCAAAATTGGCAGCGAAGATGAAATTTAATGCAAAAAAATGTGAAGTGACACACTTTGGTAGAAAGGACATGGAGAGGCAATACAAATTAAAATATGCAATTCTAAAAAGAATGCAGGAACATAGAAGCCTAGGATATATCAGCATAAATCATTGAAGGTGGAAGGGCAAGTTGAGAGGGCAGTTAAAAAGGCATGCAGGATCCTGGGTTTTTAATAAAGAAGCGTAACATACAAAAGCAAGGAAGTTACGATAAACCTTTATGAAAATGAGTACTGTGCCCAATTCTGAGCACTGCACTTTAGGAAGCTTGTGAATGTTTTAAAATGGGACCAGAATGATTTACAAGAAAAATTTGAGGGATAAATAACTTCAGTTACATAGATAAACAGGAGGAGCTGTAGTTGTTCTATTTAGTGAAGAGAAGCTTAAGAGGAGATTTGATAGTGATGTTCAAAATCATGAGATAGCGTAGATAGAAAAAAACTGTTACCATTGGCAGAATGGTCAAAAACCAGACAGATTCAAGGAGACAGATAGAAACAAAGACAGAATGGCAAAAATCTTTCCCATAATGAGTGGATACTGTGGAGACTTCTTTCCTCTTCGATTTCACTTTGTTACTTTAAACATTAGAGTACACAGATATCAATTGTAACAACCACAGAATCAAGTCTTTAATGAGCTTATGATACACAATCCAACATGGAGTCATCAGGTAAATCATTCCAATGTGATTGCGCAATTATTTTTGAGCACATGATCCATTACAAGAACTTCGGTACATCACGCTCCATTATCCAGTGGATGCTCAACATTCAGTGGTTCACTCAAAATTCTTATACCAATTCTACCATTGATCCCCACACCTCATGCATACAGCTTTAAACTATAACACATCAAAAGACACACAAAGTGACATTGAATCTATCAACCTGAAGCCAAGAAAATGCACTTAATGTCTCCTAAACACGCTGCTACCATGCTTATATGGTCTGTTTAATTTCTTCAATCACTATATTACTTTAAACAACGACGAGACCAACTTCTCCAAAACCATCAAGACATGGATGAATAACCTCTGCACCTTCCTTCATCTAGCCATCCTTGCCTTAGGTCTGTTTTACAGAACCTAATGTTCAGCAAAGCTGAAAGCTATTTTAAATCATTGAGAGCTGCTTCCACAATCAACACAAGATATTGTGGTACACTGATTCTGTGAATCCACATATCTACAGTTATGATTTGGAATGCACTGCCTGAAAGGCTGATTGAATCTTAGCTTTTAAAAACACAGAAAATTGAGGCAGCAGTAGGTCATTTGGCCCTTCGAGCCTGTTCTGGCATTCAATAAGATCATGGCTGATCTTCTATTTCAATGCCACATCCCGCACTCTCCCCATTCCCCTTGACACCTTTAGAGTCTTGACATCTATCTATTACCTTCTTAAATATATTCAGCAGCTTAGCCTCTACAGCATTCTTTATTGGAGAATTCCACAGGTTCACCACCCTCGGTCCAAAATGTCAACCACATATCTTGAGACTGCAAGCCCTTGTTCTAAACCCCCTAGTAAGAGGAAATAACATCCCTGCAACCGTCTGTCTAGCCCTGTCAGAATTTTATGTGTTTCTAAATCCAGTGTGGGGGTGTGGTACAGGAGCAGTTCATGTCATCAGTAACTTGGAAATATTACGGGCAAGATCGAACCAAATAAAAAAACAGTCTATTCTGGTTGGGAATTGAGGGGCCGTTCCCGCCGCGACAAGTAGTGGGGACAACCCCACTATCTAACTGCACTATTTTGGTGGTCCAGCAGGGATCGCCGTCCTGAGGCCACACTCAGTCACATCTCCTGCACTGAGGAGCTCTGCTTGCCGGAACTCCTCAATGCAGGAGGAGATCAGGACGCCATTTTTAAATGGCGCCCCAATCTCTCGAGCCCTGACATGACCCCTGGACGCCCCGCGAAAGCTCCAATTTACCTATAAGGGGTCCTTGTGCCCCCTCACATCCTTGCTCACATGGGGATGGCACCCCCATGCCCAATCCAAGGCACGGACAAAATGCCAGCATGGCATCTTGGCATTCCAGCCTTGCACCATGGTAGTGTCCCTGCCAGCCTGCCACCTGCCAGTTTGCCCAGCTGGCAGTGCCAGAGTTCCAAGCTGGCAGGCAAAGTTACCCAGGCGGCACCTGCAGGACTAATTTGCCACCCTGCCCAGTGGCTAACCACTTAGGGACATCCTATCCCCTGAGAGGCCCCCACAGTGTCATTCTGCCTGGTCCCTGTTTGTGGGGACCAATTTTTTTTTTCAAAAAATATACTTTATTCATAAAATCTATAATAAACATTACGGAACATTTTGAATTGTCTTGACTGTACATTTCCATCAAAGTTACACATTCACTTGACTTTCTTCCATTCAATTGGGATGACATTACACTCATATCAATCTTTACGTTACAATTCTTTCTTAAATGTTTACATCGGCATGTTTCTTTTATACATTGGAGTGTTAATGACCCATACCGAGGGGTTTTACACTGTTACCCACCCCTCGGTGTACATTTGTTGGAAGACCGTACACAGTGGTCTTTCCCCATTGCGCCTTGGCGGCAGCTGTCCCAAGCTTGAGTGCGTCCCTCAGCACGTAGTCCTGGACCTTGGAATGTGCCAGTCTGCAACACTCGATCGAGGACAATTCTTTGCACTGGAAGATCAGCAAGTTTCGGGCCGGCCAAAGAGCGTCTTTCACCGAGTTGATTACCTTCCAGCAGTAGCTGATGTTTGTCTCGGTGTGTGTCCTTGGAAACAGTCCGTACAGCACAGAGAGCTGCTTGGGATGAACCTTGAAAAATACCACTGCATCTCTCTCCAGACGTTCTTTGTAAAGGCACATTCCACAAGGAGGTGGGTGACTGTCTCATTTCCCCCACGGCCACTCCAAGGGCAGCATGCAATGGCACTGAGCCTTCGGGTGTACATGAAGAATCTGACGGGGAGGGCCCGTCTCACCACCAGCCAAGCTAGGTCTTGGTGCTTGTTTGAAAGTTCTGGCGATGAGGCGTTCTGCCAGATGACTCTGACAGTCTGCTCAGGGGACCAATACTGAACCATGCTCACCTGAGGTCTCCAAGGCAAAAGGGTCAGATCCCAAAACCTTGGATAAATCAGGCAAGCGCATATCAGAGTGAGACTAGGGTCGCAATTTAATAGCCGCATTACGCCCACCGGGAACTGAGCAAACCAGTTAGATCGAGGGAGAGTCCGAAATTGGGAACCGGGCTAGGTGCTGATCGGTTTCCAAGCTAACCAGCTTGCCTCGTTGGCGAGACCCAGAGCCCACTATGGTGTAGCAAGAAACCAATATTCACCAGTTAAGGCCAATCTCCATCCTATTAACGGAAACAACCCCCTTCTAACGGCCTCCATAATCTAACCAGCTCCCAAGCAAGCAGTCACATGGGTGCCGATTAGTACTGGTCCACACAAATGTGGACCAGGCACCGTGGCACCTGTGGGGTCTCCCTGGCATTGGAGGCCCCTGGGTGGTCAGGCATAGGGCAGGGTGGCCCCCTGGCCCTTTCTCTGGAACATAAGCACCTCGGCACTGCCAGGTTGGCACCATGGTTTGGCACTGCCACCCAGGCTCTGCCGAAGTGCCCAGGTGGCACTGCAAAGCCAGTAGGAGCACACTCTGGGTGGCACTGCGAGGGTCAAGGCCCGAGGAGGGGGGGCTCTGTGCCCATGAAAGGAGGGTGGAGGGTGAGAATGAAGGGTGGAGGGGGGGTGCAGTGTGGGTAAGAAGGGGCCTCTGAAAGGTTGTGAGGTTAAGGGAGCATGTCCTGGAAAGGGAGGGCCAAAAGGGTTGACATTCCCCATTGGTGGGGGATGTGATGGACTCACAAGCTCACTTAGAGATCGGGGCACCCTTTCAAAATGGTGGCCCAATCTCTGAGGAGCTAGCCTGGCCGGCGAGTTCAACTCCCCAGTGCTGAAAATTAATTCCAAGTGCAAACGTGACCGGGGCAAAACTCCCCAAGGCCCAAAAAAGTGACTAAGCATGGTTAGATGGCAGTGGGAAACTTGCCGACGGAGCCTATGGGAAACACCCAGCAAATCCCACCATGAATTACATTTATCGGGCGGGAATAACCGATTCCGCCATTGTCAACACGATTGCCTGGTGACAGCACCCCTAATCACGGGAAACCTGTGCGCTGGAGTGGGAACAGAACTTCCCGCCGATGTGAAGAGCCAGTAAATCCCACCCGGACACTTTTCCATTAGATCGCACCTAGCTGTCCACTCTAATATGCAGATTTGCAAAATACTGATTCCGCCCACAATGTGTGGGATCCAGATCACGATGTCTTGTGAGATCCCGTCAGATCACACGAGGCGTGGCGAGCTGGGTAAATCTCGGATGAAGCCTCTCCCAGCATCTACCGGCCATGTCGCATTCTGGTTCAGTAGATCGCGCCCTACATTTGTTTCCTCATCCAAATCATGAATAGCTCGGGCCCAAGCATTGATCTCTGTTGGACCCCACTAGTCATCACCTGCCACTTCATAAAAGATCCATTTATTCTGTCATGGGAGTGTGCCTTAAAAAAGGTTTTGTCTTATCACATGGC
Source organism: Scyliorhinus canicula (assembly GCF_902713615.1). Taxonomy (NCBI): domain Eukaryota; kingdom Metazoa; phylum Chordata; class Chondrichthyes; order Carcharhiniformes; family Scyliorhinidae; genus Scyliorhinus; species Scyliorhinus canicula. The sequence continues at coordinate 230,539,440 of NC_052148.1, forward strand.
TTCAGTGATGTCATTTTTTGGGTGGAGTTGGGCTGTGGCTATGTGAGTTTTTACTTTCACTTTGAGTTTTGGACTGATTTGAACTGCACTGGTTGAAAGAATTGTCTTTCTCTATCTTCATTTTAAAAGCTGTTCCAGACTGCTTGGTAACTTAAAAGAGATCATTGTTTTCTGGAAGGAATTCAAATCTGCTGTTTGAAAAGGGGAACAGAATATCAATAACAACAGTCTTATACCAGTGAGAATGTTGTGTGCTTGGCCACACCTTTGAAAAGGGATTTCTGGTTTTATTTGGATTTTGTTATTGAATTGGAACAGTTAAGGGGAATTGATTAAGGGTTAGACATAGATTACTGTAGCTGTGTGGGGTCCTTATGTTCGTAATTGATAAAAATTCTTACTGTGTATGTTTATACAAATGTTAACTAAATTCTTAGAATAAAGCTTGTTTTTCTATAAAAAGCGCCCAAGAAGTCTGTAGAATAACACCTGAAAGGAAAGCTCTTGTGCTCATCCTAGCCAAATTCAACAAATAGTTATAGGTTAGATGAACTCCGTAATACACTTTGGAGTTTTTAAACCCTGGCCCATAACAAAATCTTCTTTCTGTTTCCTATCTGCTAACTAATTCTCAGCCATGCCAATGTGTTACCCACAAATACCATGCGCGTTGTGGATATTGCCTCTGCCTGTGAACCAGAAGCTCTGCGATCAAGACCCACCTTAGGACTTGATAGCCAAGGAAGGTGCATTCATAATATGGCTAACCGGTTGAGTATCAACCAGTAAAATTCTTCCAGCACACGCCAATATCGGGCTGTAAGAAAAGGAGAGACTCCTTGTCAGCCATGCTTGATGCGGATTGGTGCCCCTCAGGCAAGAAGCCACTGGCGAAAGTTAGCGGCCTGTTCCAGGAAAAACCTTGCTATGACAACAGATGAAAGTCTGCCTTGTGCATCACTAGGCGCAGAAAGAGAAACAAAAAACCCCCATGGACTTTAACTTTGCACACTATCCTCTTATGTGGGACTTTATCAAGAACTTTCTGAAAATCCAATGTACCACATCCATTGATTCACCTTTTTTTAAAAAAAAGCTTTTTTGTTCCAAACACATGCAACAACAGCAAAATATAAAATACATAGTCCATAAATTGTTCCTCTTTATTCCCCCCCTTCCACCCCGCCACGACAAACAACTCCTCAAACAGCGTCATGAACAACCTCCAACGCAAGTCGCAGCCTCTTCTGAGTCCCTCAACTCTAACTTAATCTTCTCCATCCTGAGAAGTCTTACAAATCCCCCAGCCCAGCGATCTCCAGTTTAACAAGATCCTTCGTCGGGCAATTAGATATGCGAAGGCCACAACGTTGGCCCCTTTCCCCTTCAGAAGCTCTGACACTTCCGGTACCCCAAGAACCACCACCATCGGGTCTGGCTTGACTTTCGCCCCTACTATCTTAGATAGCATCCCAAACACAGTCTCCCAGCATCTCTCCAGCTTCTCGCAACCACAGAACATATGCGCATGACTCGCTGGTCCCCACCCACACTTCGCGCACCCATCGGTCACCCCCTGGAAGAACCCACTCATCCTCACTTGAGTCATGTGTATCCTGTGCACCACTTTGAACTGAATCAAGCTCATCCTCGTGCGGGAGGTGGTTGAGTTCACCCACCACATTATCTCGCACCACAGCCCCCAACCTATTTCCCTTCCCAAATCCTCCCATTTACTTTTGGTCTTCACCCCCCCCACTCCTCCAACCACCCATATATATCTCCAATCCTGCTCTCCCCCAACTCATCTGGGAGTAGCAATTGCTCCGACAGTATGTGCTCCGGCAGCTTGGGGAACACCCCCCACTCTTTCTGTGCAAAGTACCATACCTGTATATTTCTAAACTCATTGTCCCTCAGCAGCTTAAACCTCTCCCGCAGCCCATCCAGTCCCGCAAACTTCCTTCTGAGAACAAGTCCCTAACCTGATCCAACCCCACCTCCCTCCATTTCGCATGCATCCCATCCATCTCCCCCTGCTTGAATCTGTGGTTTCCACACAGTGGTATCAGCACCAACATCTTGTCCAAAATGCCTCCTCAACTGGTTCCACACCTTAACCATCAATTGCACCAGCGGGCTCCCCGTAAACTTCCCTGGAGCTAACGGCAGCAGAGTCATCATCATCACCATGGCTCTCAGACTGGAACCCCTGCAGGACTCCTCTTCGATCCTACTCCAATCCACCCACTCCAAACCCCCACCTTCCTCCCGCCCCACCATCGCCTCACCTTCTCCACATTTGCTGTCCAATAATAATACAGCAGGTTCAGGAGTGCCAGCCCCTCTTTCTGTCTCTGTCTCTGCAACAGAACCCTCTTTACCCTCAACACCCTCCCACCCATATGAATTCCAAGATCAATACTTCCACCCTCCAGAAGGAGAAAGATTGGAAGGGTCTGAAAGACAAATAGGAACCTTGGCAGCACATTCATCTTCACTACATGTATCTCCCAGCCAGCAATAGCAAAATGTCCCACCTCTTAAAATCCCCCTTAACCTCCACTAGCACTGTCTAATTCCATCTGGCACCGTGGCCCACTCACGCGTCATCTGGATCCCCAAATACCTAAACGCTGTCTAGCTACTTTAAATGGCAATGTCCCCGAATTGGCCTCCCACCCCGCCACATTCACTGAAAACACCTCGCTTTTCCCAACATTCACCTGATACCCTGAGAAGGCCCCAAACCTCTCTAAGAGTCCCATGATCCTGCCCATACTCTCCAGTGGGTCCGACACAAACAACACATGCCGTCCGAGTACAATGACACCCAGTGCTCCCTGCCACCCCTCAAAAACACTCGCCACTCAACAGACCCTCAAAGGGCCATCGCCAAAGGTTCAATCGCCAATGTGAATAATAACGGCAACAGCGGCCATCTGCCTCGTCCCCCTGTGCAATCCAAAACCTGTTGAACTCATCTCATTTGTGCGCATGCTTGCCACATACAACAGACGCCACCAACTTCGGCTCAAACCCAAACCTTCCCAGAATCTCAAACAAGCACCTCCACTCTACCCGATCAAAGACCTTCTCTGCATCCATAGAAACAATAACTTCCGCCACCTGCCCCATAATGGAGTCATTTCTGGTGCAGAGGGATCTGGCTGTCCTCGTGCGTGAGTCACAGAAAACGAGCATGCATGTGCAGCAAACAATAAGGAAAGCAAATGGAATGTTGGCATTTATAAGAAAAGAAATTGAGTGTAAAAGTAAGGAAATGTTGCAACCATACAAGACGTTGGTAAGTCAGCACCTGAAGTATTTTGCACAGTTTTGGTCCCCTTATTTGAGGAAAGATGGTATTGGAGGCAGTTCAGAGGAGGTTCACGAGATTGATTCCCGAAATGAGGGGTTTGTCGTATGAGGAGAGATTGAACAGTTTAAGCCTATACTCTCTAGAGTTTAGAAGAATGAGGGGAGATCTAATTGAGGTATACAAGATGCTAAAAGGTATGGATAAAGTAGACATGGAGCGGATGCTTCCTCTTGTGGGGCATTCTAAAGCGAAAGGTCATAATCATAGAAGTAGCTAATTTAAAACAGATTTGAGGAGAAACTACTTCTCCCAAAGGGTTGTGATTCTGTGGAATTCGCTACCCCAGAGTGCGATGGATGCTGGGACAGTGAATAAATTTTAAGGCGGCGTTAGAGAGATTTTTAATTGGTAATGGGTTGAAGGGTTATGGAGAACGGGCAGGACGGTGGAGTTGAGGCTTGGATGGGATCAGCCATGATCACATTGAGGATGTTAGGCTTGGGAGGCTAAATTGCCTTCTCCTGCTGCTAGGTTATGTTTTTTGGGGAGGAGATGCTCTGGCTGATTTTGCAATACAGCTCTTGGTCTGTAGCATTGTAGATAACAGATGAGGAACATATCAGCCATGATAGAATGGCGGAGCAGACTCGATGGGCTGAATGGCCTAATTCTGATCCTATATCTTATGAATTTATGAACTAATAATTTGTCTAAGCTCTAGCCCTGTGAATACCTGGTGATGGAAAGGAAAAGGGATTTTAAGCGTAACTCAAGGTCAAATTGAGCACCAAAGTTACATGAATTTGGCTTCACCCTCAACACTCAATCAGGGAGGGCAATGAAATTGGAGCAAAAACTGAAAATACTGGACAATCATAGCAGTTCTGACAGCATCAGTGGAGAGAAAAATTAGCTAACATTTCGAATATGGGTGACTCTTTGTCAAAGATGAAATTGGAGGTTGAGTGTAAAGAATTTGTCAAGACCTGAGCAGGAAACTTTGTATTTCCTTACGTTAGGTTAAAAAAGGTTCTGATTCATTCACAACTTGACGTCAGACAACCTTCAAAAATTGGCTGCGCAGAAAATCTAAAGTTTAAAAAACTGGCATCCCCAGAAGAAGTCACATTTATATAGGTAATGTTAGCGGTTGTAGAAATGAAATGAAATGAAATTAAAATCGCTTATTGTCACAAGTAGGTTTCAATGAAGTTACTGTGAAAAGCCCCTAGTCGCCACATTCCGGCACCTGTCCGGGGAGGCTGGTACGGAAATTGAACCGTGCTGCTGGCCTGCTTAGTCTGCTTTAAAAGTCAGCAATTTAGCCAAGTGAGCTAAACCAGCCCCAAAAAGTGACGGTGAAAGGATCTTGCCTGGAACTTGAACAATGCACTTCAGAAGATGGAGAAATGTGAAATGAACCCCAATGAGAAGGAGAAACAGCACGAGGCCAATCAAATGGAGATAAAATGTAATTATGCCTTCAACTTAGCAGAGAAATTCACATGATGGTAACTGGGGTTATATATATATTACGGAGGACATATGGCAAAGGAACAGGTCATTCGGCCGAATGAGTCCATGCTGGTGGATATCCTCCATTTAAGCCTCCTCCCATCTTTTCTCATCAAAATCTATTGGCTGGAATTCTCTGGCAGTGGGGGTTCTCTTTTCCTGCTGGTAGCATACCCCCGCATCCGGGTTTCCCGGAGGTATGGGGTAGCTTCAATGGAAATCCCATTGACAAGCGGTGGGAAGAGGGAATTCCCTCCACCAGCAAATGGCGCGCCGCTGAGAAACACGCGACTGGGGAACCGGACTACTCCGCCCATCATCTTTACCACCAATTCCCTTCTGCCTCATTTTCTTGCTGGAATGTGGGCCCACCATAGTATTAAATCAAATTTTATTCCAAATTTTAAATAGGGTATTCAAAGTGACAACTTTATCTAGGGATTTGAATTATTGACCAGTCACCATAAGCGATACAAGAATGAGTGGGTTAGTCAACTCATGGCATCATTCAACAGAAAAGTAACCACTGTGTTTACTGATTGAGTTTTTTGGTAGATGAGGAGAGTGCAGTTGATGGTGTGCATACAGACTTTCAAAAGACAATTGATAAAACGCCATAATTTTTTTATTATAAATGTTTTTTTATTGGGTTTTTGAGCAAAGTATATTTACCGTTATGTACACAGAATAAGATATATATATATATATGTGTATATTTATAGAAGAAAAGGGCACACACAAACATACCCAAAAAAAAGTAATAATAAAAAATAAAATAAAATAACTGGTAAAGTATTATGCATCAGCTCAACTGCAGCAACTCTGTACAACTGCCAAAATTATTTCCAACACATAAGTAGGCAACTGTTTGTGGGAGGGGGGAGGGGGGGGGGGGGGGAGACTGGGGAGGTAGATACATTTGGGTGCTGGAGAAACAATTACAGAGAGCAATACTCGAATGGTTCTGGTGTTGGTGTTGTCATTTGCTTCTCCCGTCCAGATCTCGCTGCCGTTGTCGTCTCGCGCTCACCTCCGCTTCAGCCGTTCCTCCCGTCTTTCGTCTGTATTCTCCTTGTTCTCTGTTCCTGTAGATGCCAAGTTTGTTATCGTTATAAAATGCCATAATAAGCTTGTTAGCAATATTGAAACCTATGCACTTTATTGGCTAAGGGATAGATAAAGGGATCACAGATATTATTTCCCATGACCTGGATGACCAACAAAAATATTTTAGGGCGATCCAGTTCCATACGCACTGCTAGCGAAAGTGGACGACGAGCTGAGCTGGCTGGAGCACTCAGGGATTATACGCCTGGCCCAATTTGTAGAGTGGGCAGCACCAATGGTTCCAGTTCTGAAGTCGAACAAATTTGTTCGCTTTTGTGGAAACTATAAAATGGAAGCTAACATGTTTTCCCGCTTGTACAGCTACCACATGCCATGTGTGGAAGACCTAAGTGCCAAGTTTGCTGGGGGCTATTTTTCACAAAGATGGGTCATGAGCCACTTGTACCTCCAGCTGGAGTTAGGTTCAGCGTCCAGAAAATACGTAACCATTAACACCCATATGGGATTGTATGAGTACAACCGGCTCCCATTTGGGGTATCATCTGCACGTGCAATTTTCAAGTAGGTAATGGAAGGCATTCTTCAGGGGCTCCTTCACAGGGTGGCTGTCTACCTGTTTGATGTAGTCATTATAGGAGTCACTGCGAAGGAACTCCTGTGCAATCTAGAAGAACACCTTCATCCATTTTCAGAAGAGAGGTAAGTGCATCTTTCAGACAAAAGAGGTTTTACCTATGATACTAATGATAAAGACAGGTTATACCCGGTAGAGCAGAAAGTCTGAGTCAGTGCTAGGGGGTGCGATTCTCCGCAATGGCCGACGCCGGCGTGAAACCCGGAGTGTTTAACGACGGCGTCGGAGGCCGCTCCTCGCCCCCTATTCTCCCCCCCCCCCCCCCCCCCCCCGGGGGGCTAGGAGCAGAGTTGCGGGGAACTCGGTCACGGGCCTTGACGCTGGCGTCAAGACGGCGCGCCGATAATGACGCGGCCGGCGGCGCCTAAGTGACGTCAGCCGCGCAGGCACAGGTTGGCCGGCGCCAACCCGCGCATGTGCAGTTGCCGTCTTCCCCTCCGCTGCCCCGCAAGACGTGGCGGCTTGATCTTGCGGGGCGGCGGAGGGGAAAGAGTGCGTCTCTTAGAGACGCCGGCCCGACGATCGGTGGGCACCGATTGCGGGCCAGTCCCCTCCCGAGCACGGCCATGTTGCTCGATCCCCTCTCCGCCCCCCACAGGCCCCAAACTTACCTTTTGCGCGATGTTCACGCCGGCAGCGGCCAGGTGTGGTTGCCGCTGGCGTGAACAGGTCGGTAATGTCAGGCTGCTCGGCCCATCCGGGCCGGAGAATCGCGGGTCGCCGTGAAAAACGGCGACCCGCGATTCTCCAAGCGGCGTGTCGCAAAACGTGACACGCCATTTTGGGGGGGGTGGGAGAATCGCGGGGGGTGCCAGAGTGGCCCTCCCGCGATTCTCCCACCCGGCCTGGGGAGCGGAGAATCACGCCCAAGGTCCTTCCTCGGGCTCGTCAATTGTTACGGAAAATTTATTCCAGCACTGGCTACCATACTGACACCTCTGCATGCACTCCTAAAGAAGCACCAAGGTGCCACAAGAAGAAACATTTGCCAGAGTAAAGCACCAGCTACTATCCTCGAGACGACTGACGCATTATGACCCGGCAAAACCATTCTTCCTCACGTGTGACACTTCCCCATAAGGCATTGGGGCAGTGTTGTCCCATCGGTAGAATGATGGGACAAAATAGCTAATATCCTATGCATCAAGAATCCTGACGCAGAGCGCTGCTACACTCAAATTGAAAAAGAAGGACTGGATGTGATTTGTGCAGTCAAAATGTTTAATCAATTCTGTATTGATGTACTGTATTTGTAATCACAGACCACAAGCCCTTACTCTGCCTTTTCAATGAGGATAAAATGATATTGCCAATAGCTTTGTCCAATATCCAGTGATGGGCATTACTGTTGGCAGGATACAAGTATACTTTTGATACCAGCCAGACACCTAGATTACGCCCGCAGATGCCATCAGCCGACTCCCACTGCCTGTATGTCTCCTGTCCTCACCAGTAGCGGACAAAGTTATGTTGGCACTAAATTTTATGGACATATTACCTGTCGTGGCATCACAAATCCATATTTGGACACTAAAGGACCCCATGTTGACAAAACTGCACCATGTAGCCTACATGGGGTATTGCAAGGGAAACATCTTGAAGAATTGCAAGCCTTCACAACAAAGCAGCAGGATCTCAATGTAAAGAACAGCATCCTCCTGTGGGGAGTCCCGCATAGTCGTCCCGTGGCATGGCTGAAAAACCATTCTTCAGGACTTTCACAATGGACATGCGTGGGTTCCCAAAATGCAAATGCGTGGCAGGAGCTACAAATGGTGGCCAGGGCTCAATGGCGACAGAGAATGATGGTACAGCAGTGTGCAGCTTGCCAAGAGCACAGACGCTCTATCCATCAGCCTTGTTTTACCCACGGAAGTGACCAGGATGCCCTTGGGTGCATTTGCAAGCTGACTTTGCCAGGCCCTTCCTGGGGTCAATGTTTCTACTATTGATCGAAACTCACTCAAAGTAGATGGATGTACACCGGATATCTTCCACCACTTCATGAGTCACCATAGAGAAGCTATGCCAATCTTTCAGCACCCACTGTATTTCAGAGGTGCTTGTCACTATTATGTCACCTTTCACAAGTGAAGAATTTAAGGGGTTTATGCAAACTAATGGGGTGAAGCACATTTGAACCACCCTATATCACCATTCTTCGAACGGTCTGGCTGAGCGGGCTGTGCAAACCTTTAAGCGGGGCAGAAAAAAAAAACAAATTACTGGTTCAGTTGAAATCAAAACTGGCATGTTTTTAATTTATTTATTGAACCATACCATATGTTGTGACCGATGCAGCGTCGATGGAGCTACTGATGGGTCAATGGTCCCAGACCCATCTAAGTTTGACATTTCCCAACCTTGGCAGGAAGGTGGAAAAGAAACAAAATGTCCAGAAGAGGTATCATAACCACTGGAAGCAGAACAGAGGATCAAAACCAGGGGGAGCAGTCTGCGTCCAAAATTTTGGGGACGCGCCCGGTGCATACTGGGGACCATAGTGGAGAAAACGGGGCTAATCTCCGATATGGTCAAGACTAGACAATAGACTGTAAGCACGTGTAGTACCTCAAGGGCAGGGAACCCGCTCCAGAGGTAGTCCCGCTAGGTGAATCAGTTCCTCACACCCTCCTGCCTACCATCTGTTAGCCAAGTAGACAAAAAAAGTAATTGACAGAGTACATTGATAAATAGTACATCGACAAATAGTGATTGGTTACAGTGCAGAACAAGGACCAAACAAAACAAATACATGAGCAAGAGTAACATAGGGCGTCGTGAATAATGTTCTTACAGGGAACAGATCAGTCCGAGGGAGAATCGTTGAGGCGTCTAGTAGCTGTGGGGAAGAAGCTGATCCTATGTCTTGATGTGTGGGTCTTCAGACTTGATGGAAGGGTCTGGAAGAAGGCAAAGCCTGAGTGGGTGAGGTATCTGGCAATGCTGTCTGCCTTCCTGAAGCAGTGGGAGGTGTGGACAGAATCAATGTGAGGGTGGCAAGCTTGTGTAATGCGTTGGGCTGAGTTCACCACACTCTGCAGTTTCTTGCGATCTTGGGTCGAGCAGCTGCCATACCAAGCTATGATGCAGCTGTATAGGATGCTCTCTATTAGTACCCAATTAGTACCCAATTATTTTTTCCAATTAATGGGCAATTTAGCGTGGCCGATCTGCCTACCCTGCACATCTTTGGGTTGTGGGGGCGAAACCCACGCAGACACGGGGAGAATGTGCAAACTCCACACGGACAGTGACCCAGGGCCGGGATTCGAACCCAGGTCCTCAGCGCCATAGGCAGCAATGCTAACCACTGTGCCACCGTGCTGCCCGTCTTTTGGCATCCCTGGTGGTTTTCCGTACGTGGTACCTGGATTCTTATGTAAGTCAGAGTCGTCAGACTTGAACGCTTCCGTCCGGGACTTCAGCAGGGAATGAACCCTTCGGTTAAGCCAGGGTTTCCAATTGGGGAACACCCATTTGTCTTCTTTAGTACACAGTCCTCAACACATTTACTAATGAAGTCAGTGACGGGGGTTGCGTACTCATCCAGTTTAGTTGCTGCGCCTTGAATATGGAAAAGTCCACAGACTCCAAGCAGTCGCGGAGGATGTCCTCTGATGCCTCAGACCAGCAGTTTTCTTGACTGGCTCAGCACGCTTGAGTTGCTGTTTGTAAGCCGGAAGGCACAGATTTAAGGTGATTTGCAAAAGAACCAGACTTCTGGTGGCAGCGATGGAGTGAGAGGTCTCACATAAGGTGGCTCTTGCCTGAGATCTATTCTTTGGCCCTTTCTACTCCTTTTACAGGGGTATTGCAGGTGGAAAACGAGATAGGATTTAAGAACTAGGTATTCTTTGGTGGGTAATGTTGAAGAGTTACCAGACAAGACGTGCATCGAATAAGGGGCACACTTTGGACCAACAGGACACGTCTGGATCTGGAGGGGAAAAGATGGCAGAGGGACCTGTGGCTTCTTTGCCCGCACATTGGTCAGCGGAGAGTTGGTCGAAATACTCTTGGCCGAATTTCAGAAACAGAGGTTGCTGGCCTCAGAGGACATGGCGGAAGTGGCTAAGCCGATTTGGGCTGCCCTGGAGAGAATGAAGCAGAGGCTGGAGGCGTAGAATGCATCGATTGAGAAAGTGGAGTAGACGGTGACTGACCAAAAGGATTGGTTCGCTTCTTTAGAGGCAGAAAAGCAGTTGATGTTGGAGGGGCAGAGAAAACTGAAGGAGAAGGTTGATGACCTGGAGAAATGCTCAAGGAGGCAGAATCTGAAATCATGGGGCTGCCTGAAGGCATTGAGGGAACGAGGACCATGCAGTATGTGGTCAAGATGTTTGAGAAGTTTGTCAGGTTTATAAAAATTAATTTACGGGATGTGAGTGTCACTGGCAAGGCCAGCATTTATTGCCCATCCCTAGTTGCCCTTGAGAAGGTGGTGATGAGCTGCTTTCTTGAACCACTGCAATCCCTGAGGCATAGGTACACCCACTGCGCTGTCAGGGAGGCAATTCCAGGATTTTGACCCAGTGACATTAATAGAACGATGATATATTTCCCAAGTCAGGATGGTGAGTGACTTGAAAGGGAATCTCCAGCTGTTAGTGTTCCCAAGTATCTGCTGCTCTTGCCCTTCTGGATGGTAGTGCCTATGTGTTTGAAAGGTGTTACCTAAAGAAGCTTGGTGAGATCCTGTTGATGGTACACATGGCTGCAACTGTTCATTGGTGGTGGAGGGATTGAATGCTTACATAGAACATACAGTGCAGAAGGAGGCCATTCAGCTCACCGAGTCTGCACCAACCCACTTTAAGCCCTCACTTCCACCCTATCCCTTCCTAATCTTTCTGGACACTAAGGGCAATTTATCAAGGCCAATCCGCCTAACCTGCACATCTTTGGACAGTGGGAGAATACCGGAGCACCCGGAGGAAACCCAAGCAGACACGGGGAGAACGTGCAGACTCCGCACAGGCAGTGACCCAAGCCGAGAATCGAACCTGGGACCCTGGCACTGTGAAGCCACAGTGCTATCCACTTGTGCTACCGTGCTCCCCTGTGGAAGTGGTTGCAATCAAGTGGGCTGTTTTGCCCTGGATGGTGTCAAGCTTCTTGAGTGTTTTTGGATCTGCAGTCATCCAGGCAAGTGGAGAGTATTCCATTACACTCCTGACTTGTGCCTTATAGATGGTGGATAGGCTTTGGGGAGTCAGGAGGTGATTTAGTCTCTGCAGAATTCCTAGCCTCTGACCTGCTCTGATAGTCAAAGTATTTATATGGCTACTCCAGGTCAGTTTTTGGTCAATGGTAACCCCCAGGATGTTGACAGTGGAAGATTCAGTGATGATAATGCCATTAAATATCTCTCTTGTTGGAGATGGCCATTGCCTGGCACTTGTGTGGTGGGAATGTTATTTGCCACTTGTCAGCCCAAGCTTGAATATTGTCCAAGTCTTGCTGCATTTGGACATGGGCTGCTCCAGTACCTGAGGAATCACGAACATTGTGCAATCATCAGCGAACATCCCCACTTCTGACCTTATGATGGAAGGAATGCCATTGTTGAAGCAGCTGAAGATGGCTGAGCCTTTGACATAGCCCTGAGGAACTCCTGGAGTGCCAGGTATGACTCCAATGAGTGGAGCATTTTCCATGATTCCCGTTGTCTCCATTTTGCCAAGGCTCATTTGATACAGTTATGTAGTGACCATTGAAGTTGATTTCTTATTAGTTTTTAATTCTAGTGACTGGGACAAAAGTCAGGGTGTTGTAGGGTGAGACCCAAGCAGACACAGGGCGAATGTGCAAACTCCACACAGACAGTGACCCAGGGCCAGGATCGAACTGGGGTCCTCGGTGCCATGAGGCAGCAGTGCCAATCACTGCACTACTGTGCCGCACAATGTACAGGAAATATTAATAGTAAACAGTGGCTAGCACTGCTGCCTCACAGAGTGAGAGACACAGGTTCAATTCCGGCCTTGGGTGACTGGCATTGTGGAGTTTGCACTTTCTCTCTGTGTCTGTGTGGTTTGCTCCGGCTGCTCCTGTGTCCTCCCACATTTTAAAGATATGCAGGTTTAGGTGGATTGGCCGCTGAATTGCCCCTTAGTGTCCTGGGATGGGATTACTGGGTTGCAGGGGATAGTGCGGAGGAGTGGGACTGGGTAGGGTACTGTCTCAGAGGGTCGGTGTAGACTCGATGGGCCAAATGGCCTCCTTTTGCATTTTAGGGACTCTATGAACACAAAAGTGAAGTTGTTATGGAAATGGTTGCTGACCTAAAGGAATAGCCAGTTACGACATTACTTATTTTGCAACAGGTAGCATTCCTTTGAACAGCGGCAAAAAATAATAATAAGTTAGAAGGCTTTCTATTTATTATTAAATCCTTTGCTGAATAAAGACACAGCTTTGATAATAAATTGACACTTATGGGAAGAAATTTTGCACATTGGAAATCAGGGCCGGGATTCTCCCCTACCCGGCGGGGCGGAGGGTCCCAGCGTAGCGGAGTAGCGTCAACCACTCCGGCGTCAGGCCTCCCCAAAGGTGCGGAATTCTCCTCACCTTTAGGGGCTAGGCCCGCGCCGGAGTGATTTCCACTCCGCCGGCCGGCGCCAAAACCAGCGGCAACGGCCTTTGGCGCTACGCCGCCCGGCGTCGGGGCTGGCCAAAAGGCCTTCGCCGGTCCGTGCATATGCTGGTGCGTCAGCGGCCGCTGATGTCACCACCGGAGCATGCGCGGTAGGGGGGTCTCTTCCACCTCCGCCATGGTGGAGGCCGTGGCAGCGGCAGAAGAAAAAGAGTGCTCCCACGGCACTGGCCCGCCTGCCGATTGGTGGGCCCCGATCGCGGGCCAGGCCACGTGGGGGCACCCCCGGGGTCCGATCGCCCCGCCCCCCCCCCCCCCCCCCCGGACCACGGGGGCCTGCTCCCGCCGCCAATCCCGCCGGCACCAGAGGTGCTCCAATTCCCACCGAGGGGAGAGGCCTGTCAGCGGCGGGACTTCGGACCATTGCGGTCTGGAGAATCGCCGTGGGATCACGACGATCGGCGGGGCATGATTCCCGCTCCCGCTGATTCCCGGGTGGCGGAGAATTCCGGCCACGGCGGGGGCGGGATTTACGCCGGCCCCGGGCGATTCCCCGAACCTGCGGGGGTCTGAGAATTCCGCCCCAGGTGCTCTATAGGCCTAATTGACCTTAACGGTGAAGGATTTATGAACAAATAGGAACACTGAGGTTTTTTCATAACATCCATGAACTGCCCACCGTGTCTTATGTTTCTGAAACAACCACCTCCATCAGTTTCACACTCCACTCCAACAAGCAGAAAATTACTCCTTATTATAATTTTTAAAAAATTATTCCCTTTTTGAAGAAAATTTTGTTGAAGGCATTTTTAAGATATACATATGCACAAAAAAAAGGCCAACTACGGCAGCAGATAACAAAATAAAACCTCTCCCTCACTGAAACCCCCCAACCACTGCTACCACTCACCCCACCACCATCCCCCACTGCCCCAGTACCTGCCTCCCTTTTTGTAACGTATACATCGCTTCCAAACAAAAAGTAACCCCTCCCTCCCCCAGCTGACGACTCAATACTGCTTATAGAAGTCGATAAACGGCTTCCACCTCAAGGTGAACCCCTCCTCTACCCCACAAATGGCAAACTTAACCTTTCCAAATGCAAAAAAAATCTGCCAAATCATTCACTCATACCCCCGCTTTGGCAGCTGAATCCTGCCAACCCAACAAAATCCATCTCCAGGTTATTAGGGAGGCAAAGGTCAAGACATCAGCCTCTTTCCCCACTTGAACTCCTGGATCCTCCAACACTCCAAATATCGGCACCTCCCTACCCCTCAGAATCTTTAACATTAGGTCCAAAAATCCCTTCCTAAACTCCCTCAACATTGGAGACGCTGAAAACATGTGCATATGGTCACTGCCAGCCCCCCCCCCCCCCCCCCCCCCCCCCCCCGGCATGCAATCCTCTATCCACAATGCCAGCACCTTCGCCAACACCTTTTTGTCCACATTCAGCAGCGAAATCAGACGGTACAATCCACACTGCTCTGGATCCTTATCCTCCTTTAAAATGAGCGATATAGAAGCCTGCGACAGAATGTGGCGGTGCTGCCCCCTCACCATCAACTCATTATACACTGAATGAGCAGGGGCCCCAGTTCTGACCCAAACATTTTAGAAAACCCTGCTGGAAACCCATCCCAGCCGGGGCCTTCCCTGCCTGAATCAACCCCACACCATCACCTCCCTCAGCCCAATCAGGACCCCCAATCCCTGCACCTTGGCCTCCTCAACTCTCGTGAACTCCAACCCATCCAAGAACCACCTCATCCCTTCATCCACCCACCCCGGAGTCATACAACTTCCAATAGAAGACCTCAAAAATCCCATTCACACCCTCCGGCTCCGATATGACTGTGCCTCTCTCATTCCGCACCTTTCCAATCTCTCTTGCCGCCACCTGCTTTCTCGACTGAAGTGCAAGCACCCTAATTACTTTCTCCCCAAACTCTATAACTGCCCTCTGGCTCTATGCAACTGTCCCACCGTCTTTCCAGTGGACATCCTCCCAAACTCCATCTGGAGCCTCTGCCTCTCCTTTAGTATCACGTCCTGAGGCACCATCGAATATCTCCGGTCCACTGTCAGGATGTCCTCAACCAACCTCAGCCTCTCAGCCCATTCTGCTCTCTCCCTGTGCACCCGTCTCAATATAAATCCCCACCTTACCCCCCCCTTCAGCCCCTTCCACAACGCGGAGGCAGTAACCCCCCCCCCCCCTTCCTGTATTTTTCAGCTCCACATAATTTCAGATGGCCACCCTCACTCTCTCACAGATCCCTTTGTCCACCAGCAACCCCACATCCAACCTCCACTGCGGCTGTTGAGCCTCCCCTTGCATCACCCTCAAATCCACCCAATGCGGCGCGTGGTCAAAGATCACAATCGCTGAATACTCTGATCCAGCTACTCCCCGCCACCAGCGCCTTGTCTAAAACAAAGAAGTCAATCCGGGAGTACACCCGGTGCACTTGCGAGGAGTACAAAAACTCCTTCACCCTCAGTCTCTCAAACTGCCACGGTTCCGTCAACAACCCCCCCCCCCCCCCCCCCTCCCCCCGCCGCCGCCACCACCATCCACTCCATAACCTCAATAATTCCCTCACCATAGCCAAAACCTTCAGGAACCTAGGACATGGCCGGTCTAACCTAGGATCCAGAACCGTGTTAAAATCTCCCCCCATAATCAGCTGGGGTTGGTTTGTAGGGGTTGGTGTGTAGGAGCTGGACCCTCTCGACCAGGGGGTCGGACTTATGGCTCCTGACGTGTCTGCGGAGTAGGACGGGCCCCGGTGTCTTCAGCCAGGATGGAGCGGGGCCCCGGAGGTGGATTTCCTGGGGAAAATAAACAGGCGGTCATGAGGGGTCTCGTTTGTGGCCGTGCGAAGGAGGGACCTAATAGAGTGGAGTGCGTAGGGGAGGACCTCCTGCCAGTGGGAGACTGGGAGATTCCTATACCGTAGGGCCAGGAGGACGGCCTTCCAGACTGTCGCGTTCTCCCTCTCCACCTGCCCGTTTCCCCGGGGGTTATAACTGGTAGTCCTGTTCGAGACGATGCCCTTACCAAGCAGGTACTGACACAGTTCGTCGCTCATGAACGACGAGTCTTGGTCACTGTGAATGTACGTGGGGAAACCAAACAGGGTGAAGACACTATTTAGGTCTTTAATGACGGTGGAGGCCGTCATGTCGGGGCAGGGGATTGCAAAGGAGAAGCGGGAGAATTTGTCAATGACGTTGAGGAAATATGTGTTGCGGTTGGTGGAGGGGAAGGGCTCCTTGAAATCGATACTGAGGCGTTCAAAGGTTCGGGATGCCTTTACCAGGTGGGCCTTATCCGGTCGATAGAAGTGCGGCTTGCACACCGCGCAGATCGGGCAGTCCCTGGTCATGGCTCTGACCTCCTCGGTGGAGTAGGGCAGGTTGCGGGCCTTGATGTACTGGAGAAGCCGGGTGACTCCCGGCTGGCAGAGGTCATTGTGGATAGCCCGGAGTCGATCATCTTGCGCACTGGCACACGTACCGCGGGACAGGGCATCTGGGGGCTCGTTGAGCTTCCCAGGACGATCTACTACATCGTAATTATGGGTGGAGAGTTCGATCCTCCACCTCAAGATCTTATCATTCTTGATTTTGCCCCTGCGGTGAACCACTGTGTGCACCTGCATTAGGGGATGTAAGGTAGGACCTGCACTACAGGTTCGCCGGTAGCCCCTGCCGGCTAGCTCCGCCCACAAGGAGCCGTATAAATATGCGTGTCCTCCTTCTGATCATCCATTTCGCCAGCTACAGTAGGAGGCCACGCATCTGACTGTAATAAAGCCACAGTTGTACCAATCTGAGTCTTTTGTGCAATTGATCGTGCATCAGCCCCACTGCGTATTATCGAACATGAAGGCTACCGATCATTTGGTCGGTGACGGGGGTAAACCCCCTACCAGCGAGGTAGTGCCTCCAGTGCCTCACGGCTTCCATGATGGCTTGGGCTTCTTTTTCAACCGATGAGTGTTGAATTTCAGACACGGTGAGGGTGCGTGAAACAAAATGCTACTGGCCTGCCTGCCTGATTGAGGGTAGCGGCAAGGGCGACCTCGGACGCATCGCTCTCCACCTGGAAGGGGACGGACTCGTCCACCGCGCGCATTGCGGCTTTGGCGATGTCCACCTTGATGCAGCTGAAGGCCTGGTGGGCCTCGGCCGCCAGTGGGAAGGTGGTGGCCTTGATTAGTGGTCTGGCTTTGTCCACATAGTTGGGGACCCACTGGGCGTAATAGGAAAAGAATCCAAGGCACCTTTTCAGGGCCTTCGGGCAGTGGGGAAGGGGGAGTTGCAGGAGGGGGCACATACGGTCAGGGTCGGGTCCTAGAACGTTTTCCACGACGTAGCCGAGGATGGCTAGTCTGGTTGTATGGAAAACGCATTTCTCCTTGTTGTAAGTAACTGTTGTAAGATTAAGGGTTTGGGCGGTTTGGAAAAATCTCTGGAGGTTGGCATCATGGTCTTGCTGATCATGGCCACAGATGGTGACGTTGTCCAACTACGGAAATGTGGCCCACAGCCCGTACTGGTCCACCATTCGGTCCATGGTTCTTTGAAAGACCGAGACAACGTTTGTGACGCCGAAGAGGACCCGGAGGAATTGGAAGAGGTGGCCGTCTGCCTCAAAGACGTGTAGTGGCGGTCCCCCGGGCGGATTGGGAGCTGGTGGTATGCAGACTTAAGATCCACCGTGGAGAACACCCGGTGGCGAGCGATCTGGTTAACCATGTCTGCAATCCGGAAAAGGGGGTACGCATCAAGGTGCGTGTACCTGTTTATTGTTTGGCTATAATCTACAACCATCCGGTTCTTTTCTCCGGTCCTGACGACCACCACCTGAGCTCTACAGCGGTTATTGCTGACCTCGATGATCCCCTCCCGCAAGAGTCGCTGGACCTCGAACCTGATGAAAGTCCTGTCCTGAATGCTATACCACCTGCTTCTGGTGGCGACTGGCTTACAGTCGGCGGTGAGAACTGCGAAGAGCAGGGAGAGGGTTGACTTTTAGTGTCGCGAGGCTACATACGGTGAGTGGGGATAGGGGCCCGCCAAATTTCAGAGTTAGGCTCTTGAGGTTACACTGGAAATACAGTCCCAACAGGAGCGGAGCGCAGAGGTCGGGAAGTACATATAGCTTAAAATCGGCGTACTCGGCGCCCTGTATTGCTAGGGTTGCGGTAGTGCACCCCCGGATCTGCACTGAGTGCGACCCAGAAGCGAGGGAGATGGTTTGGTGCGCCGGGAAGATTGGGAGCGAGCAGTGTCTTACCATGTCTGGATAAATAAAGCTCTCTATGCTCCCGGAGTCGAACAGGCAAGGCGTTACGTGTCCATTTACCCGAACAGTCATCATGGAGCTCCGGAGGTTTTTGGGTCGTGACTGGTCCAGGGTGACCACGCTGAGTTGCGGGTAGCCGGCGTGGTCAGATGTGCTGAGGTGGTCTCAAGCTGGCTGCCCCCGTCGGTCGCACGTGTCGGGCAGCATTGCAGATGGCGGTCAAGATGGCGGCCCCAGTCGGTTGCAAGTGTTGGGCGGCGAGGAAGATGGCAGCCCCCACGAGCCGCATGTGGCGGGCCGAGTGGGCGAGGATGGCCAATATGGCGGCCCCCGTGGGTCGCACATGTTGGCGGCGAGGAAGATGGCGTCCAAGATGCTGGCCCCCACAAGTCGCACATGGCGGGCTGCGTGGGCGAGGATGGCCAAGGTGGCGGCCCCTGTGAGTCGTACATGTTGTGCAGGCTCGGAGATGGCTGCCCCCACGGACAGCACGAGGCCGATGACGTGTCCGGGGCGGAGCCGGCAGGCAAGCTGCTACACTGCGGGAACTGCGGGCCTGTGAGTCTGAGGGTCGGGCCTGCGATTTTGAGGGTTTGGACCTGGCCAGCAAACCAGCAAAATGTCCTTTTTTTCCGCAGTCACTGCAGTTCACATTCCAGGCTGGGCAGCGCTGCCTGGGTGCTGATGCTGGCCGCAGAAATAATAGGGTAGCCCCCCCGTGTTGGGCGGGCAGCCGCGCAGAACAGGCCTGGGGTACTCTTTGGCCGGGGGTCCACGAAGAGGGATCGCGTAATCAGATGGGAACGCGTTGAGGCTTTGGAACGCTACTTCTAGGGGGGAGGCTAGCTTTACAGTCTCTTCCAGGTCCAGGGCACCCTTCTCGAGTAGGCACTGTCTCACGTAGTTGGACCTGACTCCAGCCATGTAGGCGTCCCGGACTGCAAGGTCCATATGTTGAGTGGCCGTCACGGCCTGGTAATTGTAACTTCGCGCAAGAATTTTGATGTCACATAGGTACTCCTCCAAAGATTCCCTGGGGCGTTGGTGGCGAGTAGTGAGGAGATGCCACGCGTACACCTCATTCTCGGGTCTTACATATAGGCGCTTCAGCAACGCGAGAGCATCTGCATAAGTGGAGGCTTCCTCGAGTTGTACAGAGAATCGATGGCTCACCTGGGCGTGGAGGAGGTTCAGCTTCTGATCGCCGGAGACGGAAGGCGAGGAGGAGGCAGCGAGGTAGGCCTCGAAACAGCGGAGCCAGTGCGAAAAAATCCTTTTGGCCTCCGCGGCCTGTGGGTCGAGTTCGTCAGTGAGGTTTGAGGGCAGATTCCATAGTGGTGTTGTAGTCGATTAAATTGATGCGACCCTCAAATCACGTGAAACAGAGTGCAGATGTAAACTGTGGCTTTAATCAACTGGAACAGTGCCTGCCAGCGACTGCTCTGCTACTGAGAGCCGCCTACAGTACTACTGCTCTTTATACATCCCCTCAAGGAGAGGAGCCAGGGGCGGAGCCCACAAAGGCACCAACATGATACATCACAGGTAATACCTTACAATAGTTCATAGGTGGAGCCCTCATGGGCAACAGCGTGGTACAGTTACATATATGGTGAATGGTTACTGCAATACGTTCACCATACCTCCCAATCCATGGTCTCTCATAAATTAACTTGCTTCCTCCGCCGTGAAAAAATAAAACTCTCGATTCTGGTTCATGACCCACAGACGAGTAGGATACAATATCCCAAACTTCATCCCTTCCTGTAGAGGGCAGCCTTGATCCGATTATAATCGGTCCGCCGCTTGGCCAACTCTGCACCAAGTCCTGGTAAATCCTCAGCACGTTTCCTTCCCAGGTGCACTTTTTCGTTTGCTCCACCAACTTCAATATCTCCCCCTCTCGAAAAGATTATGCAGCCTCACAACCATCACCCTGGGCGGCTCCTCCGCTTTAAGCCTTCTCCTCAGTGCCTTGTGCATTCGATCCACCGATGGGGGAAATGTCAAAGACCCCCTCTCCCACCAACTTCTCCAACATACTCGCACATACTTTAAAGCCTGCGTTCCCTTGATCCCTTCAGGCAGCTCCATAATCCAGAGATTGCTGGAACGGTTCTCGAGGTCCTCCATCTTCTCCCTCAACCTCTTATGGCCATCTGCCACGAGCATCATCTCCACCTCCAATGAGGCTAGCCGGTCCTCATGCTTCCCCATCGGTTCCTCCACCTTCTTGATGCCAGACCCTGCACCTCCAGCCTTTGCCCCATTCTCTCGATAACTGCCCTAAGCGGCTCCACCACCTTTGCCAGGTCTTCTGAGGTCTCCTGCTTGTGCTGCTGGAACTTTGCATTCAAAAAGTCCACAAGCTGTTCGGTAGACCACTGGGCGGGCAAAGATAGCCCAGCAACCTCTGCCATCTTTTCCTGTGTCGCAACTCAAATAAACGTTTGAGCAAACTGCAGCCTCTTACTTGTAACACTCCTCATCTGGTAAGCCCTAAATCGGCCCCACGGGTGGAGTACTGCAATTCTTCAGTGCTCATGCACCTCACATCAGCAAACACCCTCTAAATTGCGTGAGAAAGGACAAAAAAATTAGACTGAGCTGGAGCCACCAAATGTGCAACCACTCATTCCATGGCCACCACTTGAAGTCTCAGTAATTAAAATTTAAATTCAGATGCATAAAGTGCAAACTGAGATTTAAAAAAAATAAACTAGGAAGACAAGTTGTCGTGAGGTAACGGTATGATGGATTGTACAGGAGGAAATGTTTGCGTAGCAATATTCAGCCCTTATGCACACTCAGGCAATCAGTGTTGGCAGGTTATTTAGTTGTCACTCATACCTTATGATGTGGAGATGCCGGCGTTGGACTCGGGTGAGCACAGTAAGAAGTCTTACAACACCAGGTTAAAGTCCAACATGTTTGTTTCAAACACTAGCTTTCGGAGCACTGCTCCTTGATTCACCTGAGGAAGGAGCAGTGCTCCGAAAGCTAGTGTTTGAAACAAACATGTTGGACTTTAACCTGGTGTTGTAAGACTTCTTACTGTACTCATATCTTAGTTCAATTGACACTAACTATTGTAGAATTACTAGAAACAAAAACACTGGGTAGCAATCAAATAAAGGAATACTAGCAATTTTCCTTCTTAAAGCCAGCAACACCATAGTCATTTTAGCACATCTAGCTCAGTTGAGCTCTATCAGGAATTGAATCTGATATCCTATTTGTCTGTATGACTGGGTTACTCACTGGATAGACACACTCACCATGGCAAAATAACTGTTATATCAGCATCTTTGCTTGGGTACCCAAATGTAGGGCAAAAATGTTGTTATGTAATAGAAACAGTTTCTGATGTGACAAAAATAGAAAGATAGACATAGCTGTGACTTCTGATTTATTACAATGTTTAAGTTTATGTGTTGTTTCCTGGGTGCTGGGTTGTTTTGCTGGATGAGTATATGTGACCTGGTATCAACCAGACCAGTAGGTGTTGTTATTCACCTTGGTATAGGAGATTCCCGTATCAGAAATGTGTCAATCGGAATTTCTTTAACATTTCATTGGAAATAATTATATACAATAGGATGAACATCAGTGTTGTTTTATGCTATTGTAGGTTTTAGGGAAATCCTCATCCTTCATTATTCCCCATTTGAGTTTGCCATATGATTTAGAGAAATGGCTGTTCTGTGGAAAATACAACATGGACCAGAATTTCACACCCCCCACTTATGAGTTTTTAGGTGGAGGGAGCGTGAAATTGAAGTAATGGGATTCCCTCCAGGTTCCCACCCTCCATGACCACACAGTGATTTTTATATTGGGGTGGGCAAGGCCTCAGATGGAAGCCTACTTTTCCCCCAGTTGTGCCCCTTAAGTGGCCAATTAATCTTCCTGCCAGCCTCAGTTTTTAGGCTGGCACGAAGATTGAACATTCATGGGGGGAACTCGAAATACAACTAAGTTACATCTCGGGCTCGGGGCGGGGTAGGGGGTTGGGGTCCTCCATCAGAAGCCTCCTTCCAAAGATGGCTGCCCCACCAACCCCCTCTGGTTCACCTCACCCCCCCTGGCCTCCAGCCTGAGACCCCGATCGCCCCCAGCCTGAGACCCCGATCGCCCCCTTGTGCCACCCAGGCCTTCCCTACCCTCCTTGGGACCCCTTGAATATTCTTGGGCTTTCAGTTCCAAGTCTTCTTAAACTTTCTCTTCTGTCCACTGCAGTGCTGGGATTGGAGATATTGGCCAACAGCTCTCTAAGGCAGGATTTCCTATGAATCGAGTGGTGTGAACCCAGCCTGCAGCCAATCAACACTCATTGTCTGGGGGCAGTCAGAGTAAAGGAGATATGTTGCCCACCGGCAGTTTAGATGGCAGGAAACAAGACCCTGCCAACCCAAAAATGCAGGCCTGATCTTACTAATTAATTTCAGAACCCCTGCTAATGACATAATTTGTCAACCTTCACCAACCTGTGCCTAATGGCAGAAATGAGTGTTGGAAACTTCAGCCCTTATGATAAGCATGTCTAGCCATGAAATAGGCAGTTTTTTATTTCATCCTACTGTGAGAGCACTTTCTATTATATAAATTAAGGTGAACTGAGAGGGACATAGGATATTAACTTGTAGTTTGTTTGATCTGTCCCAAAACAGAATATCTCGCAATCATTTATTCCTTGTGATATTAATCAAATTCTCCCTTAAATATACCTACACTATTTTTCATCAATTGATGTATTAGGTAAATCACTATGACAGCTCACATCTGCATCATTAGTAATACTTTATTGAGAAGGTAATATACATGGAGAATTGACCACCTGGGAAGGAAAGGAAGGTACCCAGTTTCAAGTCCAACCTTGGGTAACAGTCTGTGTGGAGTTTGCACATTCTCCCTGTGTCTGCGTGAGTTTCCTCCAGGTGCTCAGGTTTCCTCCCACTGTCCAAAGATGTGCATGTTAGGTGTATAGGCCATTCTAAATTGTCCCCTAGTGTTCAACGATTAGGTGGGATTGTGGGATAACAGGGATAGGGTGGAGGAATGGGCCTAGGTAGGGTGCTTGTTCAGCGGGTTGGTGTAGACCCAATGGGCAGAATGGCCTCCTTTTGCACTGTAGGGATTCTATGATTTCTATGATAGTGTAGAAATATTTTTTATTTATTTATTATAAATTTAGAGTACCGAATTAATTTTTTTTCGCATTGGGGCAGCACAGTGGCGCAGTTGGTTGGCACTGCGGCCTTACGGCGCCGAGGTCCCAGGTTCGATCCCGGCTCTGGGTTACTGTCCGTGTGGAGTTTGCACATTCTCCCCGTGTTTGCGTGGGTTTTGCCCCCACAACCCGAAAATGTGCAAGCTAGGTGGATTGGCCACGCTAAATTGCCCCTTAATTGGAAAAAATTAATTGGGTACTCTAAAAAAAAAATTTGAAATAAAACAAAAACAAAAAAAAACATTTTTTCGCATTAAGGGGCAATTTGGCATGGCCAATCCACCTACCCTGCACATCTTTGGGTTGTCGGGCGAGACCCACGCAGACACGGGGAGAATGTGCAAGCTCCATACTGACAGTGACAAGGGGCCGGGATCAAACCCAGATCCTCAGCCCTGTGAGGCAGCAGTGCTAACCACTGCACCGCCATGCTGCCCGTGTGGGAATATTTAAATGGGATGTCTTATGACTGATCAAATAAACTATAAGTTACTTTCCTATGTCCCCCGAGATTCACCTTAATTTATATAATAGGAAGCATTCCGACAGTAGGACAAAAATCAGAAACTGCCTATTTCGTTGTTACATGTTACAGGCAAGTGTACAAGTTTCCAATGTTTATTTCTGCCATTCGATACAGGTTGGTGAAGGCATCAGATAGAGGACAATTTAGGTGATTAACTGGAGTTCTCGAATTATTTAGTAAGATCACGTTGTATTTTCCACAGACCAACCATTTCTCTAATATCCAGCTCAGATGGGGAATGAAGTAGGATGAGGATTTTGCTAAAACCTGCAATAGCATAAAACAACACCGATGCTCATCCTATCGTTGCCGCAATAATTATAACATAGTTAAAGAGAAGTTACAAGAAATTCTGATTGGCACATATTTCTAATAAGGGAATCTCCTATACCAAGGTGAATAACAACACCTACTGGTCTGGCTGATACCAGGTCACATATAGTCATCCAACAAAACAACCCAGCGCCCACAGGAAAAAACGCATAGATTTGTACATTACAATAACTCAGAAGCCGCAGTTAAGTCTGTCTTTTTGTCACACCAGAAACTGTTCACATTATGTAACAAAAGCGTTACCCTACATTTGATCAGAAATACATACAACCCAAGCAAATATGCTGATATAAACAGTTATTTTTCCCATGGTGAGTGTGTCTATCTGATGAGTAGCTCGGCCATACAGACAAGGTGTCCTGGAGACATCTGAGATCATGTCACTGGCATCAGCTAAATCTCATCATCATCAGAGGTACCACCCCCAAGTGTCCTCATCACTTGTCGCTCTCACAGTGCCGACTGTGTCACTGAGCATTCCCTGATATGTAGCAGGTTTCATCCAAGGAAACTATACGACTTCAAGAAAAAAGGTCATCCTCAGATCAGCCACTTACCATACCACTGACTCAGAAACGACCCAGGAGTTCCTCAAAACCCTTGATCAGGCTTTGTCAGCCAACAAGGCCCAAGGCCAGAGTACGGTGTCAAAGTGACTGTGCAACACCATTTATATCTCTACATTCACTGCATATGGGAAAAGACATCAGAGAAAAGCTGACTGGTTTGAGGACTATTGGCTGAAATGACCAAAATCTAGATGCTCTCAGATGCCAGAATCAAGTTGCAGCAGATGGCTTAGCACTGAGCCAATCAATACACGTTGAGACTGTGACAGCATACAATCTGCTTCTGAATCCAGGCATGCTAGAGGGATGTATGAAGGAATCGAGAAAGCAATAGGTCAGCAGCAAACAAATCAGCCCGTTTGAAGACAGTCAGGGATGATTATTGCTAAACCTAACAAACAGATGGAAAGGTGAGTGGAGCACTATCTTGAACTTTATGCAACAATAGTGTCACTGAAGTAGTTTTCGGCACCACTTAAGACTTTCCTGTCAAGGAGGAGCTTGACAGTGAGCCTACCATAATACAGCCCAACAAGACCATTTCCCATCTTGGCAGTGGCAAAGCATGAAAACATGGTATTCCACCTGAAATTAGAAAAGGCGGGAAATCTGACCTGCTGAAGCATCTCCACGAACATTTGCGTCTCTGCTGGAAGGAAAGATTTGTGCTTCATGACATGCGTGATGCAGATATAGTCATGTTGTAAAAAAACAAAGAGGATAATAGTGACTGCAACAATTAACAAGACATCTCAAGTATTGTGGGGAATGTCTTTGTTCATGTTGCTTTGACTGGGTTGTGGACGCTGTATTTACACATCTACCCTGAATTTCAGTGAGACTTCAGAACTGGCAGATCGACAGTTAGCATGATTTTCTCACTTCAGCAGTTACAGGAGAAGTGCTACAAACAGCACCAACCACTCTACATTGCCTCCATAAACCTCACCAAGGCCTTCAATCTTGTCTACAGAGATGGTCTCTTTAAACTGCTGCAGAAAATAGGCTGCCCATCTGGTCTCCTGGGTCTTTCCATGAGAACATATACAGTTCTGTCAGTGACATTGAAGCAGCATCAAATACTTGCAAGATCGACAACAGAGCAACATTGCAGGGCTGCAACTGGCACCAAATCACCTTGGTGTATTTCTCATGCTGCTAATGTGCATTATGGCAACTCAAACAAAGGTGCCTACCTGCATGCCAGAGCTGATGACAATCTGTTTAACTTGGCAAGACAGTGCACAACCTCCGAGTCAATGTGTTGCTGTTGCTAATTGATGCCACACTGACATCCCACACTAAGGCTCACTTGCTGTTCCGTGTAGGTCAGTTTCCCCAGCCTTGCAAGGCCTGTTAGACTGATAGTCAATGTCAAGAAGACCAAACTTATGTGCCAAGAAGCAGAGACTCCACCTTCCATCAACATTGACAACCTCTCTCTGGAGGTCATCAACAGCTTTACATCCCTTGAATCAACAATCACCAGTAACCTGTTCCCTGAAAATCAGTATTGGCAAGGCTTTAGCTATCTGTCAAAGTTAAGTGGTTGAGTATGGACCAACAGCAAACTAACTAAAAATACAAAGTTCCGTGTGCATCGGGCTTCTATTCTCAGCACCCTCCTTTACAGTACCAAGGCGTGACATCTTATGCAAGCAAAGAAAAGCGGTGAACAGCTCCACTTCTGGGGTGGAATTCTCCGACCCACCGCAGGAGAATCCCGGCCCTGATTCTTTGAACGGGCATACCCTGGCAGGACACAGTGCCAAATACGAAAGTACACCGTGTGTAGGGACCGCCGCATGCTTTCTCTCAAGTCTGTAGCGACTACAGTGGCTGGGACATGTGAGCCAAATGGATGAATCATATAATTAGAATCATAGAATTTACAGTTCAGAAGGAGGCCATTTGGCCCATTGAGTCTGCACCGGATCTTGGAAAGAGCACCCCATTTAAGCCCACACTTCCAACCTATCCCCGTAACCCAGTAACACCACCTAACCTTTTTGGACACTAAGGGCAATTTAGTAAGGTCAAGCTACCTACCCTGCACACTTTTGGACTGTGAGAGGAAACTGGAGCACCCAAAGGAAACCCACGCAGACACGGAGAGAAGGTGCAGACTCCGCACAGACTCCGCACAGACAGTGACCCAGAGGAGCAGATAGGTAGAGAGATTTTGGATAGGTATAAAAATAATAGGTTTGTTGTGGTAGGGGATTTTAATTTCCCCTATATTGACTGGGACTCACTTAGTGGTAGGGGCTTAGATGGAGCAGACTTCGTAAGGTGTCCAGGAAGACTTCTTGATGCAATATGTAGATAGTCCAACTAGGAAAGGGGCAGTACTGGATCTGGTATTGGGGAATGAGCCTGGACTGGTGGTTCAGGTTTCAGCAGGGGAACATTTTGGGAGTAGTACCACAATTCCGTAAGTTTTAGGATACTTTTGGATAGGAATGAGGGTCACCCTTGCGTTAAGGTGCTAAACTGGGGAAAGGCAAATTACGATAGGAATTGAAGAATTTGGATAGGGTGCAGCTGTTGGATGGTAAATCAACATCGGACACGTGAGAGTCTTTCAGGCGACAGTTGAGTCGGATTCAGGAAAGTCACATCCGTGAGAAATTGCTGGGGCCTTGACAGACATCTTTGTATCTTCATTGGCTGCTGGTGAGATCCCAGAGGACTGGAGAACAGCTAATAGAAGATAGAACATTACAGCGCAGTACGGGCCCTTCGGCCCTCAATGTTGCGCCGACCCGTGAAACCATCTGAAGCCTATCTGACCTACACTATTCCATTTTCATCCATATGTCTATCCAGTGACCACTTAAATGCCCTTAAATTTGGCGAGTCTACTACTGTTGCAGGCAGGGCGTTCCACACCCCTACTACTCTCTGAGTAAAGAAACTGCCTCTGACATCTGGGCAGCACGGTAGCATGGTGGTTAGCATAAATGCTTCACAGCTCCAGGGTCCCAGGTTCGATTCCCGGCTGGGTCACTGTCTGTGTGGAGTCTGCACGTCCTCCCCGTGTGTGCGTGGGTTTCCTCCGGGTGCTCCGGTTTCCTCCCACAGTCCAAAGATGTGCGGGTTAGGTGGATTGGCCATGCTAAATTGCCCGTAGTGTCCTAAAATGTAAGGTTAAGGGGGAGGTTGTTGGGTTACGGGTATAGGGTGGATACATGGGTTTGAGTAGGGTGATCATGGCTCGGCACAACATCGAGGGCCGAAGGGCCTGTTCTGTGCTGTACTGTTCTATGTTCTATCTGTCCTATATCTACCATCCCTCAATTTAAAGCTATGTCCCCTCGTGTTGGTCATCACCATCTGAGGAAAAAGACTCTCACTGTCCACCCAATCTAACCCTCTGACTATCTTATATGTCTCTATTAAGTCACCTCTCAGCCTTCTCCTCTCTAACGAAAACAACCTCAAGTCCCTGAGCCTTTCCTCGTAAGACCTTCCCTCCATACCAGGCAACATCCTAGTAAATCTCCTCTGAACCCTTTCCAAAGCTTCCACATCCTTCCTATAATGTGGTGACCAGAACTGCACGCAGTACTCCAGGTGCGGCCGCACCAGAGTTTTGTACAGCTGCAGCATGACCTCGTGGCTCCGAAACTCAATCCCCCTGCTGATAAAGGCTAGCACACCATATGCCTTCTTAACAGCCCTATTAACCTGGGTGGCAACTTTCAGAGATTTATGTACCTGGATGCCGAGATCTCTCTGTTCATCTACACTACCAAGAATCTTGCCATTAGCCCAGTACTCTGCATTCCTGTTACTCCTTCCAAAGTAAACCACCTCACACTTTTCCGCATTAAACTCCATCTGCCACCTCTCAGCCCAGCTCTGCAGCTTCCCTCTGTAACCTATAACATCCTTCAGCACTATCCACAACTCCACCGACCTTCGTGTCATCTGCAAATTTACTAACCCATCCTTCTACACCCTCTTCCAGGTCATTTATAAAAATGACAAACAGCAGTGGCCCCAAAACAGATCCTTGCGGTACACCACTAGTAACTGAACTCCAGGATGAATATTTGCCATCAACCACCACCCTCTGTCTTCTTTCAGCTAGCCAATTACTGATCCAAACCGCTAAATCACCTTCAATCCCATACTTCCGTATTTTCTGCAATAGCCTACCGTGGGGAACCTTATCAAACGCCTTACTGAAATCCATATACACCACATCAACCGCTTTACCCTCATCCACCTGTTTGGTCACCTTCTCAAAAAACTCAATAAGGTTTGTGAGGCATGACCTACCCTTCACAAAACCATGTTGAGTATTGCTAATCAACTTGTTCTTTTCAAGATGATTATAAACCATATCTCTTATAACCTTTTCCAACATTTTACCCACAACCGAAGTAATGCTCACAGGTCTATAATTACCAGGGTTGTCTCTACTCCCCTTCTTGAACAAGGGGACAACATTTGCTATCCTCCAGTCTTCCAGCACTATTCCTGTCGACAAAGACGACATAAAGATCAAGGACAAAGGCTCTGCAATCTCCTCCCTGGCTTCCCAGAGAATCCTAGGATAAATCCCATCTGGCCCAGGGGACTTATCTATTTTTACACTTTCCAAAATTGCTAACACCTCCTCCTTGTGAACCTCAATCCCATCTAGCCTGGTCGACTGTACCTGAGTATTCTCCTCGACAACATTGTCTTTCTCCAGTGTAAACACTAACGAAAAATATCCATTTAACGCTTCCCCTATCTCCTCTGATTCCACACACAACTTTCCACTACTATCCTTGATTGGCCCTAATCTTACTCTAGTCATTCTTTTGTTCCTGATATACCTATAGAAAGCCTTAGGGTTTTCCTTGATCCTATCCGCCAACGACTTTTCGTGTCCTCTCCTCCCTCTTCTTAACTCTCCCTTTAGGTCCTTCCTGGCTAACTTGTAACTCTCAAGTGCCCTAACTGAGCCTTCATGTCTCATCCTAACATAAGCCTTCTTCTTCCTCTTGACAAGTGCTTCAACCTCCTTAGTAAACCACGGTTCCCTTGCTCGACAACTTCCTCCCTGCCTGACAGGCACATACTTATCAAGGACACACAGTAGCTGTTCCTTGAAAAAACTCCACATTTCGATTGTACCCATCCCCTGCAGTTTCCTTCCCTATCCTATACATCCTAAATCTTGCCGAATAGCATCATAATTGCCTTTCCCCCAGCTATAATTCTTGCCTTGCGGTATATACCTATCCCTGCCCATCGCTAAAGTAAACATAACCAAATTGTGATCACTATCACCAAAGTGCTCACCTACATCTAAATCTAACACCTGGCCGGGTTCATTACCCAGTACCAAATCCAATGTGGCATTGCCCCTTGTTGGCCTGTCTACATACTGTGTCAGAAAACCCTCCTGCACACACTGCACAAAAACAGACCCATCTATAGTACTCGAACTATAGTATTTCCAGTCAATATTTGGAAAGTTAAAGTCCCCCATACCAACTACCCTGTTACTCTCGCTCCTGTCGAGAATCATCTTTGCTATCCTTTCCTCTGCATCTCTAGAACTATTCGGAGGTCTATAGACAACTCCCAACAGGTGACCTCTCCTCTCCTGTTCCTAACTTCGGCCCATACTACCTCAGTAGACAAGTCCTCAAACATCCTTTCTGCCGCCGTAATACTTTCCTTGATTAACAATGCCACCCCCCCCCCCCCCCCCCCCCCCCCTTTACCATCTTCTCTGTTCTTACAGAAACAGCTAAATCCTGGAACCTGCAACAACCATTCCTGTCCCTGCTCTACCCATGTCTCCAAAATCGCCACAATATCGAGATCCCAGGTACCAACCCATGCTGCAAGCTCACCCACCTTATTCCGGATGCTCCTGGCATTGAAGTAGACACACTTCAAACCAGCATCTTGCTTGCCGGTGCCCTCTTTTGAACTTTTAACCCTATCCCTGACCTCACTACTCTCAACATACTGTACACTGGGACTACAATTTAGGTTCCCATCCCCCTGCTGAATTAGTTTAAACCCCCCCGAAGAGCACTAGCAAATCTCCCCCCCAGGATATTGGTACCCCTCTGGTTCAGGTGAAGACCATCCTGTTTGTAGAGGTCCCACCTACCCCAGAATGAGCCCCAATTATCCAGGAAACCAAAACCCTCCCTCCTGCACCATCCCTGTAGCCACGTGTTCAACTCCTCTCTCTCCTTATTTCTCACTTCGCTAGCACGTGGCACGGATAACAACCCAGAGATAACAACTCTGTTTGTTCTAGCTCTCAGCTTCCACCCTAGCTCCCTGAATTTCTGTCTCAAATCCCCATTTCTCTTCCTACCTATGTCGTTGGTACCTATGTGGACCACGACTTGGGGCTGCTCCCCCTCCCCCTTAAGGATCCCAAAAACACGATCAGAGACATCACAAACCCTGGCACCTGGGAGGCAACACACCAACCGTGAGTCTCTTTCGTTCCCACGGAACCTCCTGTCTGTTCCTCTAACTATGGAGTCCCCAATGACAAGTGCTCTGCTCCTCTTCTCCCTTCCCTTCTGAGCAACAGGGACAGACTCTGTGCCAGAGACCTGTGCCCCATTACTTACCCCTGGTAAGTCCCCCCCCTCCCCCCCAACAGTATCCAAAACGGTATACTTGTTATTGAGGGGAACGACCACAGGGGATCCCTGCACTGCCTGCCAGTTCCCTCTCGTTCCCCTGACGGTAACCCATCTCCCTTCTTCTTTTACCTGAGGTGTGACTACCTCCCTCTAACTCCTCTCAATAACCCCCTCCGCCTCCCGTATGATCCGAAGTTCACCCAGCTCCAGGTCCCTAACGTGGTTCTCGAGGAGCTGGAGTTGGATGCACTTCCCGCAGATGTCAGCAGGGACACACGAGGTGACCCTTTCCTCCCACATTCTGCAGGAGGAACATTCAACTGCCCTAACCTCCATTCCCACTGAACTAACTTCCCAACTACTGAAAACAAAATTTTTTTTAAAAAAAACTTGTTAGTTTAGCAATCCGACGGACAGAACTTTTTTTTTTGGTTAGAGGAGGAGGATGGATGGGAGACACTACATAAGTAGTGTTTCAGGTAAAGCTGTCACTTGAGAACAGCCCCTTCACAAACCACCTTCAACCTACGCTGACCGCACTGCACGTATGCAAATCTCCCCGGAACAGCCAATCAGAAGCTCTGCTCTAATTCCCTCTGCTGGATTCTTGCCTTCACTCTACCTCCTCGGGTCACTTGCGCGGGTACACCTTCAACGTACGCTGACCGCACTGCACGTATGCAAATCTCCCCAGAACAGCCAATCAGAAGCTCTGCTCTGCTGCCCTCTGCTGGATGCTTGCCTTCACTCTAACTCCTCGGGTCACTTGCGCGGGTACACCTTCAACTTACGCTGACCGCACTGCACGTATGCAAATCTCCCCGGAACAGCCAATCAGAAGCTCTGCTCTGCTGCCCTCTGCTGGATCTGCTAATGTGGTATCCTTTTTAAGAAAGGTAGCAGGGATAATCCTGAAAACCTTGGCTGGTGAGCCTCACATCAGTAGTGGGTAAATTATTGAAGATAATTCTCAGGGATAGGATTTATACCCATTTGGAAACAAATGGACTCCTAAGCGATAGACAGCATGGTTTTGTGAAGGGGAGATCATGCCTCACTAACTTAAAAAAAAAATTTCAGTTTTAATAAAAAAAGTATTGATTCTTCTCATGATCTAACATGAGAAGTTAGCAATCATATGTAATGACAAATGATCTACAAAAACCATCTGTGAAAAATTGGTATTAATTGCGTGACAAAAAAAATCCTCACTACCTTTGCCATTGAAAATTCCACACAAAACATTAAATAGGCAATAACATTCCCTCTCTTCTTGAAAGGCTGTGCCTTAAAAAATCAGCTACTTACAGTTACAACAGTACAGGGCCTGGCTACACAGTGTAAAAATACAACACTAACTATACACAGTTTTGTACAGTTTCTTTACACCTAAGCCATTGATCCAAATTACAAATAAGTTCACATTTCCTGTCTTTGCAAAAAATATATATCAAGCTTAGACAAAGATTTTTTTAAATCAAGATTTATTTATTTGTCATCCTCATCATCATCCTCTTCTTCCTCATCATCTTCCTCCTCTTCATCTTCGTCCTCTTCTTTCTCCCCCTCTTCCTTCTTCTTCTTTGCAGCCTGAGCTGGCTTGGCAGCAGGTTTCTTACCAGTTTCACCCTTGCATTTGGCACAATAGGCTGCAACCTCCTTTTCATATTTCTCCTTTAACTTTCTGCTCAAATGGTACTTTATCCTTGGGTTGCACCGTAGACCACATCTCTCCCAGTTTCTTTGCAACATCCACAATGGACATTCCAGGAGATTCACTCTTGATCTTTGGACGTTTCTCTGAGCAGAAAGTGAAAAATGCTGATGGTGGTCTCTTGGGGGCATCTGGATCCTTCTTCTTCTTCTTATCCCCCTTATGAGGGACATAGTTTTTCATCTCCCGATAATAACAGACCTTGTTGCTCTTAGCCAGGTCTTCAAACTTTGACTTCTCTTTGCCGGACATGGTCTTCCACCTTTCTGAACATTTCTTTGAGAACTCTGCAAAGTTGACGCTGGCTTTGGGGTGTTTCTTCTTGTGTTCCTCTCGACAAATCTGCACAAAGTATGCATATGAGGACATCTTGCCCCGAGGCTTATTGGGATCCCTTCTAACCATGGCTGGTTTGTGTCAGGCTCACACTACACAAGGCGTCAATGGACTACAAAGCTACACAGGGCGCTGGTTCTCACTATGCAGCTCCTCATCCTATGCCTCACTAACTTAATCAAATTTTTTGAGGAGGTGACAAAGATGATTGATGAGGGGAGGGTGGTGCATGTTGTTTACGTGGAATTCAGTAAAGCCTTTGACAAGGTGCCTCATGGCAGACTGGTACAAAAGGTGACGTCACACAGGATCAGAGGTGAGGTGGTAAGATGGATACAGACTGGCTCGGTCACAGAAGGCAAAGGGTAACAGTAGAAGGGTGTTTTTCTGAATGGAAGGTTGTGACTAGTGGTGTTTGAAACATTGAATTTACAGTGCAGAAGGAGGTCAATCAGCCCATCGAATCTGCACCGGCCTTTGGAGAGAGCACCATACTTAAGCCCATGTCCCCACCCTACCCCCGGAACCCAGTAACCCCACTTAACCTTTTTGGACACTAAGGGCAATTTATCATGGCCAGTCCGCCTAACCTGCCCATCTTTCGACTGTGGGAGGAAACCAGAGCACTCGGAGGAGACCCACGCAGACATGGGGAGAACGTGCAGACTCTGCACAGACAGTAACCCAAGCCGGGAATCGAACCTGGGACTCTGGTGCTGTGAAGCAACTGTGCTAACCACTGTGTGGTCGTGTTGCCCCTAGGGATAGGAATTTATCAACATTAAATGAAAACAAGGTGTTGTAGATGGGAACTGCACATCACCCTCCTCTTTCCCCACTACCCTACAATTTGTTTCCCCTTCAAGTATTTATCCAACTCCACCTTTTGAGCGTCCCTATTGGATTTGCTTCCACTGCCCTTTCAGGCAGTGCCTTCCAGATCACAACAACTCGCTGTGTTAAAAAAATTCTTCTCATTCCTCCTTTAGTTCATTAATCAATCTCTCCAACCTATGTCCCCCCTGGTTACTGAGCCTCTTGCCACTGGAAACACATTCTCATTTACTCTATCAAAACCCCCTCGTGATTGTGAACGCCTCAATTAAATCTCCCCCGTAACCTTCTCTGCTCTAAGGAGAACAATCCCAGCTTCTCCAGATTAACTGAGGTCTCCTCATCCCTGGAACTGAACTGAGAAATCTTTTCCAAGTAATCATTCCTAAAGTGTAGGGCCCAGAATTAGACACAATAGTCCAACTGGGGCCCTGCTCATGAGTAAATAGTTTTAGCAGAACATCTTCACTTTTTTTATTCTGCATCTCTATTGATAAATCCCCCTTTTGTAAACAACCCCATTAACCTGTCCTGTCACCTTCAGTATCATTTATTTTATATTCCACAGGGATCTGTGCTGGGGCCTCTGATGTTTGTAGTATCCATAAACGATTTGGAGGAAAATGTAGCTGGTCTGATTAGTACGTTCGCGGTTGACACCAAGGTTGGTGGAGT
The DNA here is from genome assembly GCF_902713615.1 of Scyliorhinus canicula. Classification (NCBI taxonomy): domain Eukaryota; kingdom Metazoa; phylum Chordata; class Chondrichthyes; order Carcharhiniformes; family Scyliorhinidae; genus Scyliorhinus; species Scyliorhinus canicula. The sequence continues at coordinate 230,574,737 of NC_052148.1, forward strand.
GGCAGGTAGTGTTGAGGATTGTCAAAGGATACAGCAGGACATAGATAGGTTGGAGACTTGGGCAGAGAAATGGCAAATGGAGTTTAATCGAGACAAATGTGAGGTAATGCATTTTGTTGGTCTAATATAGAGGAGAAATATACTATAAATGGCAAAACTCTTAGGAATATAGAAAGTTAGAGAGATCTGGATGTGCAGGTCCACGGATCTTTGAAGGTGGCAACACAAGTGGACAAGTAGTCAAGAGAGCACACGGAATGCTTGCTTTCATTGGATGGGGCATCGAGTATCAAAACTGGCAAGTCATGCTACAGTTCTATAGAACCTTGGTACGGCTGCACTTGGAATATTGCACACAATTCTGGTCGCCACACTACCAGAAGGATGTGGAGGCTTTGGAGAGGGTGCAGAGGAGGTTTACCAGGATGTTGCCTGGTCTGGAGGGTGTTAGCTATGTGGAGAGGCTGAATAGACTCGGACTGTTTTCATTAGAGAGATAGAGGTTGAGGGGTGACTTGATAGAGGTCCACAAGATTATGAGGGGCATGGATAGACTGGATGGGCAAACACTCTTTCCCAGGGTGGAGGAGTTAGTCACCAGGGGGCATAGGTTTAAAGTCCATGGGGCAAAGTTTAGAGGAGGTGTGCGAGGCAGGTATTTTATGCAGAGGGTGGTGAGTGCCTGGAACGCGTTGCTCGTGGAGGTTGTGGAGGCAGATACATTAATGGCGTTCAAAAGGCATCTTGACAATCACATGGATAGGGTGGATATAGAGGGTTACGTCACAAGGAAGTGGTGAGGTCTTTGGCCAAGGTTGGTATCATGACCGGTACAGACTTGGAGGGCCAAAGGGCCTGTTCCTGTGCTGTATTGTTCTTTATTTTCTTTGTTATTGCCGCAAGACTAATTGGTTGCCTGCCTCTGAGATTCAAGGATGATCTTGTCAAGCCAGACCTCTAGTTAACCAGGATTGGAGTCGATGCATGGGGAGTACTTGCTGTTGACCAGAGTTCTCGGAGACAAACAGTTAGGAAGCGTGTGGAAAAAACAGAGGACAAAATAAATAACCAAAGATGGGAAAAAGAGCACCCCGGCAGGGGAAAAAACATTCGTTGACCTCAAACCAATTCATCTGTGGAAGGGAATACCACTTGCAAATCAGCCTCTATAGCCACAACAGACAGTGTCCAATATAGAAGTGACCTATAAATTGCCTCTTGATACAGATGGATGCCTAAATATACCATTGAAGAAGTATTGGTTGGCGATAAAGCAATTTAGGACTTCCTGAAGTCATGAAAGATGCTCTATAAACACAAGTCTTGTGCTTTATTAAAAAAATGGTGTGCTTCATATTTATGTTGCTTACTGACAGCATACGACTTTTGGATTGAGTCCAAAGTAATTCCTTGGCTGTCATCATTGAGTTCTCAAGTACAATTAATAAACAATTATTAAGCATATACATTTTAATTTTTTTTAATCATACTTAATGATCTGAATTAAGTGAGTTTGCAGTTATACAGATTTTATCATTTGGAGTCCGAAAAAGGAAGATCAGTTTTATTCCTTAGACTCAATTAGCTTTCTGTTTTCATTCCCTTTGCAGCTCCATGACAAAGTTACAATGCACTGTATGAATGAGATTTTAATTTGGGAGGGATCAAGTGTTCATATTTTAGTCAGGCTTTGTACAAAACCTCATGCTGTAAGCAATATATATATAAAAATGTGTTGTTTCAAAGATTAATTAGGTGTTTAAAGCGTTTTGGTGCAGCATGAACCTGAATTTTTTCTCAGCTGTTCAAAGAACTGATGGAAGGCCACACCTACCCCTCCAGCTGAAGGAAGCTGTGTGTGGGTAGGAGGAAACAGGAGGCAATGTTAAAACACTTTTAAGTATATGCATCAACAAAGACTACATATGTTGAAAATTTGATAATATAACATTACCAGGGCAGGATAAAATGTAGATCAGGCACAATTTATGTAATCTTGTCAATTTACTGTAATTATATAGCACAGAAATGGATCATGTGGTCCAACAGATCTATGCTACTATTTATGTTCCAAATGCATCTCGACTTACCTTACTTCATTATATCCATATAATTTCTCTCTCTTTTACTTACCTAGCTTCTACTTAAAAACATCTATGTTGATCACTTCAACCATTCCATATAATAGTGAATTGTGCATTCTCACCTATTTGAGTAAACAAGGCCGAGATTTTCTGGTCCTGCCACGGCAAGTCCCTCCGCAGCCGTTGTGGTGAGCTACTCAAATGTCCTTTGATTTCAGCGGGACTGGAAGGAGAGGCTGGAAAACTGCAGGCCAGGTTGCTCCTGAATTCATTTTTGGATTTATTCGACTACCTTACATTTATGACTCCTTCTTTTAGACAACCCACAAGTATATCCACTTGCACACTTGTCCAACCTTCATAATTGTAAAGACCTCTATCAGGGCGCCTCCAAGTTTATCTTTCCTAGAGCCCCCACTTATTCAGTCTGTTTTGATCGTTGTACTAACTCAATTATGGTATCATTTTTGAAAATCCCTTTCCATTTTCTCCAATGCTTCTATGTGATTTTTGTAAAACAGAGACCAGAAGTATGCACAGGTGTGGTCTAACCAAGGTTCTATATGGGTTTAACATAACATCTCTGCTTTTGAATTCTGCTGCTCCAGAAATGAAACCCAGTATGTTGTGTTTATCATGGCTGTTAACTTGCATTGCTACTTTTACTGATTTGTGAATTTGTATTGCTAGATTTCTTTATGCCTTTATCCACTTTGCACTCTTATTTTCCAAGGAGCAGGTCACTTCCTTATTCCTTCTGCTAAAATGCACCACCTCACATTTAATTACATTGGAATTCATTTGTCATTTACACACCCATTCTGCAAACTTCTCTTCTGTATCCTGTTGCAGTCTTCCTCAGTATTAACTATACTCTCCAATTTGGTAAGTTGAAACATTTTTAAAGTATACTTCCAATTCCCAAGACCAAATCATTTATTTAAATGGAGAACAACAGTGGTTCCAGTGCTGATGCATTTGGAACACCATTTTCCACCTTTAGCCTGAATGACCCTCAATACCAACTCTTTGATTTCGGGCTTATATCCATTTTCTTACCTGTCCTAGAATTTACATGCTCTGATCATAGACATGAGTCTACTTTATTAAAGATCTTACTGTGCACCAAATCAGGATTGAAGTTATCAGAATTCTCTAGTGCATTTGTGAAGCTACCTTCAAAAGGAAGACTTACCAAATATGAACTAGTTTAACTTGAGGTTTTAGAGACCTTTTCTATATTGCCATAATGCAAAAACATTAACCTGCTCATGACCGTGCAGACAAACTCAGAATCTAGAATTTCTGCAATGATGTTATGAAATTCTAATAGGAATGCCAACATTTCACTACAGATTAAGACCATAAGAAATAGGAGCAGAATTAGGCCATTCAGCCCATTGAGTCTGCTCTGCCGTTCAATTATGGCTGATATGTTTCTCATGCCCATTCTTCTGTCTTTTCCCCATACCCCCTGATCCTCCTATAATCAAGAACCTATCTATCTCAGTGATTAGACTTAGGATTTGTGGTGTGAGAGGGGAAGATTCACACCCATTTTGATAATGGACTTAGATTTGGGTGCAAGGAAAATATTTATCTGCACCAACAGTTAGTCCTGCAATATTTGGAAATATATTCTGATGAAAACAGAGTCCAATTTAATAAGGAAAAATGTCTTCCTTGATGTACAAGGAATTTCACTAGTAAGACATAATAAACTGTGAAAAACATTACTTTCAATTGGAAGCATAAGTTGCTTGCCTTAGTTTTCATGAATATTACAGAATCACAGTTCCTCTGCTCCTGCACCCCCTTTAGAGTTGTATCCCTTATTTAATAATGTCTCTCTATGAATCACCTCACACCTCTCCATAATGAACTTCATCCACCAATCTGCCCATTCTACCAACTTGCCCATGTCATTTTGAAGTTCTGCACTATCCTCTTCACAGTTTACAATGCTTCCAAGTTTTGTATTATTTGATAACTTTGAAATGATCTCCTGCACACCAGGATCTAGATCATTAACATATATATCAGGAAAGGCATGGGTCCCAAAACTGACCCGGGGGATGGGGAGGGGGATGAAATCCACACAAACCTTCCGCCAGCCTGAAAAGAACCATTAACCATTACTCTCTGTTTCCTATTACGCAGCCAATCTCGTATCCATATTCCTACTGTCCCTTTTATTGTATGAGCTATAACTTTTCGCACAAGTCTGTTGTGTGGCATTGTAACAAATGACTTCTGGAATTCCATATACAACACATTAACAGCATTACCTTCATCAAGCCTCTCTGTTACTGCTTCAAAAGATTCAAGAAAGTTAGGTGAACATAATTTTCCCTTAAGAAATCCACGCTGAGTCTTCCTAATCAACTCACATTTTTCCATGTGATTATTAATTCTATTCCGAATAATTATTTCAAGAAACTTCTTCATCACCAAAGTTAAACTGACTGACCTGCAATTGCTGGGTTTATCCTTACAACCTTTTTTGAACAAGGGCATAATGTTTACATATCTCCAGTTCCCTCCCTTAAGTTTAGGGAAGGTTGAAAGATTATGGCCAGTATTCCTGAAATTTGCTCTCCACTTCCTTCCATATCCTTGTTTACATCTCATCTGGTCCCAGTGCCTTGTCAAAGTCCTGACAGTTTATCCTGTACCTCCTGTATCAGTTTTGAACCCTTCTTGTAACAAGGTTTCCTCCTCTGTCACCATGGCTGGGTAACACCTCATTCCTTTGTAAAGACAGATGCAAAGTATTCATTAAACACCTCAGACATGCTCTGTGTCCTACCCCTCTGTGCCCTCCCAAAAATCCTCTTTTGGTCCCTAATCAACCCTACACCTTTTATCACCTTCACTCAATTGCATTAATTGAATTATCTTGATAAATTGCAGGGTCTTGCCAAGAGGCCTCCTATCTCGAGACTGTTAGATGCACATCCTGTCAAACAGATGTTGACAATACAGGAGCTAAGATTACTTTCACTGCCTCCCACTCCCCCAACTGCAAAAGACAATATTTGGAGGCTTACAAGGAAAACTGGGGGAGACAATGTGGTCAAATGCTTCCTTTTGAAATTATGAGCTTAAATATGTATTTGTTGCATGATATATTTAGGTGAGAACTCCAAAGATATTTATGGCGTTGGATGAAGCATTTATCTAAAAACCACACTAGAGAGCTGAATATCCGATACAATGCACTTTAAGGTTGACTTTAAAAGTTTTAGGCTCTTTGTAAACCAAAAAAAAGTTAGCTCTTGTTGATTGTAACTTTCATCTTACTTATTCAGTCATTTCTGCAGTTCTTTAGTCAAAAGCTAATTTGCATGGGGTGGTCATTTCTGGTAATAAGTACACCTACACAATCTAACAGAGGAATTGAAAACTCCATACCTGATGACTTTCAGTGGCTGCATCTTAACTTGATGAGTCAGACATTATGCAGTGAAGGACGTTTTTATTACTCAATGAACTACAACTGATTCTTATCTGAAGCCTCTTTGAAACCTGAAAGTTTGCAGTTAAAAGAATTTACAAAAATGCAGTTTTTTTATTTATAGGAAATAGTTTCTCTTCGGTTTAACCGGTAAGTTTTTTAGTTTTGTTCCATTTAAGTGTGTTTTGTGTGGTTTGTTTTTCCATGTGTATAAAATAAGAATTCAGCAGAATTTAAAATTCTGAAGAAATGTTTTCTGGCTGGGGTTTTCGTTTCTTAAATCAGCAGCGGTTACAGCAACACTAATTTGACCAGTGATTTCAGATCACTTTTGATTATTCACTGTCCTATGAGGCCAATTATCAGCTGGTACTAAGTAAAGCACAAATATTATATTCAAACAGCTTTCAAAGCTTGGATTTAAATTTGAGAACATGCATCAGGAATTTCTTGGGGATTGTCTCATTCGACCACTGCACATTTGGCGAAAGACGTGCATCCATTTGCGAGGTTATTTCTCTTTTCAAGGGAATGTTAGAGAAATGTAACTTACATGGCAATTTGTTTTGTCCAGCGCAAGCACACAGGGCTTCCGGAATATTGTGAGAGATGTATACCATCACTCTAAATAGTGTCCTTGAAGATTAGCAGAGCCCTTTGTAGTTTAAGCACGTGGATGTTTGACGAGATGCTTGTTGCAGTTTTCCTGACACCGAGACAATGGTAGGGAAATATTATGAAGGCTAAGGAGGTAAATGAAGCTTGGTACAATGGAAGATATCTTTCAATTGGTGTCTTACTGATGGCATTTAAACATGTATTCTTCTGATCTCATAGGTCTCCTTGATTAGAAGACCTCAAAGGCAATTTTCCCCTTAGTCCCAGCACCTTACATCACTTTACAACACTCCTACAGTGGCAAGCACTGATGCATAGACTCCAAGGAGCTCAGTACAGAAGCTGTGAAGCAAGCATGCAGTGCGGCACAGAAAATAAGTGAGAAGGTAAAAGTGTTGGTGGAATTAGAGGAGCTCCAGGCTTCTGGCTGGGGAGTCAACTTGAGTGCTCCAGCAATTGTTGAGCAGTGGCATTACTACAAAACAAAATTTAGCAACTCAGCATTGGTAGTTTGTGCATTCATTTGATAGCGTGCCTGGCAATCTATCCATTCTGAAGGCATCTATCGTCCATGCGATGGAGGATGACGACAATCTGTTCTGCGATAAGCTCTGGTGCTCCGCATTGTTTGACAACATCTGACTCCTGCCCACGGGTGCACTTTTCACTGCTCACCTGAGTGATCCCTGCATGCGAGCTGGCCATTCCATCATACGGTCCCATCGAATCCCTGGGAAGGCAAAGGTGGTGATGATGAGGGGCTAGTGGTTTGGGGTGGAACACCGGAGCGGTGAGCGCTGGCTGTACTGGGGACCGGGGTTCAACCCCATCTTCAATGTCAGCACACACTCCACCCCTGCCACGCCCCCTCTGTGTCCAGCATAGACCAACCCACCCCTCATACCCTTCTGTCAGAGCACCAAGGCACGTTGTAATATTGTGCACAGGTGTTTAATGTGAAAACTTATATACAGATTTTTGCCCTAGCCCTTATTGCTAAACCGTGCTCTACACTCATGCCAACTTAACTGGTGTCTACTTTTCTGGCCTTACGGGCCCTAATACTATGCCTAGATAGATCCCCAGGTGGTACGTCAGGAGTGGAGGCGGTCCCCTGTGATTCCCCTGCTGCAACCTGAGTCCCCTTTGGCGGGCGTCTTTGGGGCAAGCAGGCTTGGATAGGCCCAGCTGCTACTCTAGTATCCCAGGGGACGTGGTGCAGCCCTGTTCTACCCGCTGCTCATGTGATGCGCCAGTGAGAGGAGGAGGAGAGCCTGAAGTGCTGCGGTGTCCCGGCACTTCCCCAACGGGAGTCACCGGCCTGGGCCCCATCACCTCCTCCTCCCTCAGGCTGCCTGATGGCACCTGGGCTACTCCATGGTATGAGGGTGTGGGCAGAGCTAACCCCTGAAGCTGCCCCGCCACCTGGTGCTGGCAGTCCTCGAATCCCGCTGCCATCTTGACCAGTGTCTGCATGCTCGCGGCTATGGAGCACAGGGTGTGGACCACCTCCATCTGACTGTGCCACTACCTCTAGGTCAGTGCCACATCAGCCAGTGGTCGTCTGGCACAGGGCCATCTCCTTCTGAGTCTGTGCCACGTCAGCTAGCACCTGATGCTGCTGACGTTCTCAGCCATGGCCTGCTGTGACTGGGTCACGTCCAGGGGCGCCATTACAGTGTCCAGGTGGCCCTGGCACATGGCTGTCTTGGAAGGGCAGCCCTGTCCTGGGCTTCGGCCAATGCCTGTAGACCTTGGACATGCTGATCCGTGGCCGAAACCTCGCCCCCAAGGCCGCCACTGCAGATGCCACCTGTGCACTGTTGGCAAAGGTGGCATGCATGGCCGGCACCACCTCCTCCTCCTGCACACAGTTGGACTCCTCCAACAGCACCTGCAGGTGGTGGATGCTCACTGACACCCCTCATGTAGTTCCTGGCTCTATGATTGCATCTCCACAATCGATGGGACCATCCATTCCAGAAACCCGAAACCTGTCTGGAGGGCAGCTAGTCCTTGGGGTCGACCCATCCTCTGACCGTCCGCCCCTCGTACGTTCCTATCTCCACCTGGTGTACCGGAGCATGTATGTGGTATGCACCAGATAGTGTTACACGACCTCTTCACTAAAGTGTCCAACCGAGATGAGTGTCTCTGGAATGGTCGAGGATGTTGGAGTTTCACAGTTGGAAATCTGTGCCATCCACGGACCAGAGGTCCGGGGCATCCTGGGATTCGGATCAATGGCTCCCGTCCGTGTTGGTATTGTCCTCATCGCTGGTCAGCAGCTGAGGTTCTGGCTGTGGCTGTGGATGGGGTCGGGGATGGGTAACACCAGATGGGCCCACCCCATCATCAGCAGCTCCAGCAAGATACAAGACAAGACGCATGATTAGAATGCGGGCCGGGGGGGGTTGGGGATGGGGCTGTGTTTTAGCGGGGGGAGTAAGGGTGGTGGTGGTGTGGGGGTGGGGGTGGGGGGGGGGGGGGGGAACACCCAAATCACAGGGAGCCACATCTCAACGGGGTCTCACTTCCTCGCACGTGCCGACCTCCACCCTGGCAACTGTTCTTTCTTTGGGCCCGCCGACTATGTCCTATGCCCTTTGCTCTGCTGCGGTGAGGGGCTGCAGATTCGGAGGTCCCCCTCCAGTCTTTTCCTGCTCCCGGTGGTTATGGGCGGCCTTCTCGGAAGGGGGGAAAACAGAAAATGCATAGTGTTAGAGTCCAATACGTTCAGCCCAGAGGGTGGGTAGTGGTGGCTTCAGCGGCCAGGACACTCGGCCATGGCAGCCAGCATGTGGTGCAGGGTGGGGGTTCGGCTGCCCTCTGGGTGAGGGAGTGGGGTTACGGGTGTGTGGGACGGTGGTTGCTGCCAGGGGCACAGTGCTGCCTACACATCCTGGCCGCCCTGAGGAGGTCATGCAATTCCTTCCTGCAGTGCTGGCTGGTCCGGACGGTATTGCCCATCTCTGATGTTGCTATCATATTTCACAATAACGCCCAATCCATTTCAACATCCTAGTCAAATGTCACGTGGCAGAAAGGCCCAGGTTGCTATGCACAAACGCCCTTACCATAGTAATTTTACAGCAATCAACTGACCCAACAGTGGTAGATAAGAGCAGACACTGAATCTAACTGCAATTCATTTATTTCCTCAACCAATTGCAAGCAAATCCAGACTCCTAGTTGAGGTAACTTGAAACGTTAGCTCTTTTTGCTCCTTGCAGATGCTGCCAGACCTGCTGAGATTTTCCAGCATTTTCTCTTTTGGCTTCAGATTCCAGCATCCGCAATAATTTGCTTTTACGTTCTCAACGATGGTTACTGTTTCTTTTATTTAGCTACCTGTTCATGGCAAAACCACTTTGCAATGTCATATAAACATAGCAGGCAAGAATAATATTGGGTGCATTGGCTGAACTGTACGCCCTGTCACTTCTGATCACACACTTGCTCATCCAAAGGTGGAGATGTATTGACATTTAAACATCAGAGGCACTATTTAGGCATAATTTAAACACAGTTTCCTGAGCATTGACTACAAAATAAACAATGTAAGGGTCCTCCTTGTTTATTCCCTTATTTTCCCTTTCTTTTAATTTGCCATGATCATTTTTGATCCATGGAAGATTAATGGAAATATATCTTTAAGTCAAGGAATAGTGGGTAGTCACAAATGTAGGAGTTACAGGAGAGAACACTCTGCTAGTTTGAACAGGAGACCTCAGACCTTTCAGCACTAGAGAAAGAGATGGGGTGGACTCAGTTCGATTGAGTGGCTGATGGCCAATGAATTGGCCAAAATGCTTTACTCTGCCCAGTAGCAGGTGGTGATTGGATCCTTTCACAGTGGGATTATTCTCAGACATAGACAAGGGCCTGTAAACTCTCTCTCTCCTCCGTGTTTACTCCAGGAAAGCTGCATAACCACTATATTTCTGAAGCTGCAGAAAACCTGATTGCATGAATCTACAGGGAAGACCATTGCAGGCTGCAAGCAGAGACTTTGACCTGCAAGCTCACTGTAAAGGAAGGTTCTTGTTCTTTTACTTCTTATTTTTACCACTTTCTTCACCTCTGTGTTTGTTTGTCTTGTGTGCATATGTAGATGATGGGGGCAAGTTAAATTAGGAATTAGATATAACTAATCTGTGTTACTATTGCATATTTCATTATAGTTATGAATAAATAGTAATTATATTTAAACTTACAAACCTGGTGACTTTAATTAGTGAGCAGCCAAGGGTCAAAAACTTTGGGTATTTTTCTAAGAATTATTTGTTAATTCAATTGTGCTGTGATTCCGGGTTACGCAGGGCTGGAATTGACCACACACTAGCTCAGGATGTCAATGAAACCTTGATGCAACTATCAATAAAAAGGAGAAACATGGTTGAAGATATTGCTCTTTTATCTTTAAGATGCAAGTACATTGCATGTACTGGGCAAATGACCACAAAACCAGTATATTAGTTCAATTATTGTTTATTATTAAACATAGGCTCGGTTCTATGCATAATAATCTACACGCAGCTACACATTAAACTATACCTAACAGCTTAAATGACCTTTACTTAACTTTCAAATGACCGGCTCTGTACAGGTTAGAGAAGGCCTTTGTCTGAATCCCCACGTGTGGCGGCTGGAAGTTGTCAGGTACGTATAGGTAGCGGCTCGTCCTTCAGGTAGCGATCGCGTGTCCTTGAACTTGGCTGGTCGTTGAGCTGCAGTTGGTGGGGCAGAAGCCAGTCCTAAAAGAGACAGAATATTGGTCACGCAGTACTTCTTATCCTCCGATATTGCGTGCTCTTTTGGGTGGTCCCAACTCGGGATCCAATGGGTCGATAGGGTTTTGATCGCCCTAATCGATTCTGGCCAATTAGGGGCGGGTACCTTGATAGCTGGGCGGGTCCTAGTTGTTATAGTCCAAGGCATGTAGGCACTCCCAAATAAGGTAAATAGGCTCCCCCGAGTCTGTTACTGCTGCTATGTTTCAATCTGTGCCCCATTGCCCTGGGGAAATCGGTGATTGACTTTTAGCAGGTGCACGTTTCTGTGTAGGTCTGGTTTCTTTTGCACAATACACAGGGGCTGTGTATCGTCTGTGTCCCAACCTGACCACAATTCCCATTATCCTTTGAGGGGCGGACATTTTAGTTGGCCACAAAGAGGTAACCAGATCACATTTGTATGAATAAAAGTAATTTTTGATTTAAATGATTGATGGTTTCCAGCAGCTCCTGTTCAGGTACTTCATCTGATTTACAGAGCAAGGGTTGAATTAATGTATTTTATGGCCTCAATAAACCTCAGATATACATGGTACACAAATGTTCAACACCACAGATACTGTATTGCACGGTATCATGTTTTTTGGAGGCCATTTTAATCTGGTGAAAACAAACCTATCCTAACCTATGGGGCAGCAGGGTAGCATGGTGGTTAGCATAAATGCTTCACAGCTCCAGGGTCCCAGGTTCGATTCCCGGCTGGGTCACTGTCTGTGTGGAGTCTGCACGTCCTCCCCCTGTGTGCGTGGGTTTCCTCCGGGTGCTCCGGTTTCCTCCCACAGTCCAAAGATGTGCGGGTTAGGTGGATTGGCCATGCTAAATTGCCCGTAGTGTCCTAATAAAAGTAAGGTTAAGGGGGGGGTTGTTGGGGTTACGGGTATAGGGTGGATACGTGGGTTTGAGTAGGGTGATCATGGCTCGGCACAACATTGAGGGCCGAAGGGCCTGTTCTGTGCTGTACTGTTCTATGTTCTATGTTCTAAGTAAATTAGAATGCAAGATTGACAGGCAAAATTCCCACGGAACAATGAGCTATTTTTAAACACCCTTAATAAACCTCTCAGAAGAATCAAGAGTGTGGGCACCTTGGTACCTTTTCTCTTTGCAGCAATAAAGAAATATAACAGGAGAGAAAACTGCCGATGAGGATTAAGGCAGGAAAAATCACTGGAAAGTAGATTTTCGTCAACTAATTGTGGGGTGGCATCGGGAATAACAGAAGATTCTCAGGACCGGACTCACACACACACAGACGTTGAGTGAGGCACTGCCACTGATGTGAGGGTTAACAAAAGCTCTCGACAGCAACTGTGGGTAAGAAGACTTGCTTATGTTAGTGAGTGGGATCTGGGCTGCAGCGACTGTACACGTGGCAAGGCTACATGGACTGCGGGTAACGGGGATTTTGAAGTCTGCCGACCATCACGGGCCACTACCCGGGCAAAAAGTCGAAATGCTCAGGCAAAAAGGGAAAAGAATTCCTAGTTGTTTGTTCAAGGGAATGTTTGTGCTATACAACACAGTTGGAAGGGACCTTAGGAGTTGGGACCCAAAAATGATGGGAAAACGGGCACCAAGGATGTGTTTGATGAGGATTATGGAACATGGAATTCACGTAACGAAAGATTCAAATTGTTTTTAACAGCTAATCAGACACCGGAGGACCCAAATATCACAATCTTTCCCAGCTTAGTTGGCCAAAAATGTTTTTGCTGCTATGGAATCTTGATCATCCAGCAAAACCAGGAGACAAATCCTTCAGTGAATTAGAAGGATATTTCTCTCTCAACTGTTACTGATTGCCGAAAGGTTCTGATTCCACTGCCATAGACAGGAAAATAGTAAAACCATTTTATAGTTTGTAGCGTCTTTAAGAAGAGCTTGCTGTGAGGAAAGCTTTGCAGACAGGAGCTGAAGTGAAGATACCTCAAGGAACAGAGCTGCAAACCATGTCACTGTTGTACACAGGTTAGACACTCAGCGGAGGAATGCTGGAGTAATTCAAATATATGCAAGAACTGCAGTAAGAAGGGTCACATTGCCAAACCTTGTCGGGCTCAGAAAAGTTCTCCTACACCAAGAAAATGCAAGAAGAACAATACAAGTGTACAATTTAGTCGTGTCTCCAAATTAGTGGATGAAGCTCAAGATCACTCAAAAGAACTCAAAATTGAGCTACTGCAAGAGCTTAAGCTAGGTGTTTTGTCAATGCAGGGCAACCAACAACATTTTTGGGTAAATCCAAAATTTGAAAGTCATGAAATTCCAATGCAAATGGATACGGGCGCAGCTGTATTGTTAATACCTGAGGTCATTTGATAATGATAATGATGTTAATCTTTATTAGTGTCACACATAGGCTTATATTAACACTGCAGTTAAGTTACTGTGAAAATCCCCTGGTCGCCACACTACGGCACCTGTTCGAGTACAGAGAGGGAGAATTTAGAATGTCCAATTCACCTAACAAGCATGTCTTTCGGGTCTTATGTTTACCCAGACAAATATGGGGCGAAATTCTCCGCCCCCCACGACGGGTGGGAGAATAGCGGGAGGGCCTTCCCGACATTTTTGCCGCCCTCCCGCTATTCTCCCCCCTCCCCGCCGAAGTCCCGACCCGAATCGCTGCCGCCGTTTTTTTTACGGCCGGCAGCGATTCTCAGCTGTTAGATGGGCCGAAGTCCCAGCCCTTTCCGCCGTTTTTACGAACGGCAAACACACCTGGGGCGAGATTCTCCGGACTCACGACGGTTCGGAGAATAGCGGGCGTCGGAAATTTTTACGGCGACGCTGTTCCGACGCCCTCCCGCTATTCTCCGAACCCCGTAAAATGTCGGAGTCGCGATTCCCGACAAACGCCTCCTTCCCGCCCCTGACACGACCAGAATCGCCACTGATAGCCCCCCCCGCTATTCACCGGCCCGGATGGGCCGAAGTCCCGACGTCATGGCGCCCTGTTTGGACGTCGTGAAATACACTGCTTTTTAAATTCGTCAACCAGTCGGCCTGGCTGACGACTGCTTGGAGGAGGTCAGGGCACCACTCTGCGCACCGCTCAGCGCACCGCTCAGCGCACCGCTCGAGTCTGGCCACAATGGGGAAGGCATCCCTGGGAACGGGAGGGGGTCCAGAGCGGGGGCAGTGGGGGGGAGACGGGGGAGGCAGTTGGGGAGACGGGGGAGGCAGTGGGGGAGACGGGGGAGGCAGTGGGGGGGAGACGGGGGAGGCAGTGGGGGAGACGGGGGAGGCAGTGGGGGAGACGGGGGAGGCAGTGGGGGAGACGGGGAAGGCAGTGGGGGGGAGACGGGGGAGGCAGTGGGGGAGACGGGGGAGGCAGTGGGGGAGACGGGGAGGCAGTGGGGGAGACGGAGGGGGCAGTGGGGGCGACGGAGGGGGCAGTGGGGGCGACGGAGGGGGCAGTGGGGGCGACGGAGGGGGCAGTGGGGGCGACGGAGGGGGCAGTGGGGGAGACGGAGGGGGCAGTGGGGGAGACGGAGGGGGCAGTGGGGGAGACGGAGGGGGCAGTGGGGGAGACGGAGGGGGCAGTGGGGGGGAGACGGGGGAGGCAGTGGGGGGGAGACGGGGGAGGCAGTGGGGGAGACGGGGGAGGCAGTGGGGGAGGCGGGGGAGGCAGTGGGGGGGCGACGGAGGGGGGGGGGTTAGGTAGAGAGTGAGCCATCCAACCCCGTAACAAAATGTCTGCCAGCATGCCATGGTGTGCCGGTGACGAGGACACGGCCGCTGGTTCCCCTGTGGCTTCCGGCCACAGGCCACTGACGCACCCGTGAGGAGGCCATAGTTTACTGGCCGTTGGATGCAGAAAGTGACCAGGGGTTAGGCTGACCGCGTATCAGCAGCGCGACCAGGCCACCGGGACACACTGGTATCCCATGGCTGGCGGCTGCCGAGGTGTCGACTAACCTCCGTCTAACATGTCCCGTTTCTCTGCCCCCCACCACCCTTCTGTAGGTTAGCACGATGTATGGGAACAGAACGGCTATGTTCTGCGCAGTGGTTGGGGCCGCTCTACTGGATTTGGAGATGCAGCAGCATCCACACCCACAACCCGCAGTGGCTGCAGGGCCAGCTGCAGCAGCAGAGGGAAGGGCCGAGGAGTTGCCAGTCGTCGAGCAGCATGGGGGGGGGGGAGGAGGAGGAGGAGGAGGAGGAAGAGGAAGAGGAGAGAGTGAGGGTGCAGCCACGGCGTCAGAGGCGACGACCAAAGCCGAGGGTGTACCGTGTCCGGGTCTCTTTCCGAACAATGCCGGACATCACCTGCAGGAGAAGACTCCGGCTGAGTAGGCAGACGGTGATACATATCTGCGAACTCCTGTCGCACTCGCCCCACATGGAACGGGGGGAGGACACGCGATCCCGGTAGCCATCAAGGTGACGGTCGCTCTGAACTTCTATGCTACCGGCTCCTTCCAGTCTCCGAGCGGGGGCGTCTCTGGGATCTCCCAGTCATCGGTGCACAGGTGCATCCGGGATGTGACCGACGCCCTCTATGCCATCGCCGATCGCTACATCACCTTTCCCGAGGACCAAGCAAGTCAAGACTCACGAGCCCGTGGATTTGCCAGTGTGGCCGGGATACCGAGGGTTCAGGGGTCAATCGACTGTGTTCACGTCCCCATGCGCCCGCCTGCTGTGGACAAGGAAGTGTTCACAAACAGGAGGGGGACATACTCCATTAATGTCCAGGTTGTATGCGACCCCCACATGAGGTTCATGAACGTCTGTGCAAGGTTCCCAGGGAGTGTGCATGACTCCTACATACTAGCGCAGTCGTTCATCCCTGTGATGTTTGAGGGACGTCCCCCCCGGCTGAGGGGCTGGTTGCTAGGTGACAGGGGTTATCCGCTGAGGTCTTGGCTGATGACGCCTATACGGAGGCCTCAGACCAATGCGGAAACACGATACAACGAGGCCCATGCAGCAACCAGGGGTGTGGTGGAGCGCTGCCTTGGCCTCCTGAAGATGAGATTCAGGTGCCTGGACCGCTCCGGAGGGGCCCTGCAGTACCAGGCCGACAGGGTCGCTCGCATTGTAGTGGTCTGCTGTGCGCTGCACAACATGGCGATGCAGAGGGGAGATGACCTGTTGCAGGAGGCGGAGGGAGAAGCTAGTGGCAGTGGTGCCAGCACAGAGGAGGAGGACGCTGGCGGAGTGGCGGGCGCAGAACGCAGACACGACCCAGGTGCTGGTGATGTCCAGGAGGCAGCACGACGGACCCGTCAAGGACGGCGGGCACGCGACTCCCTGGTGGCAGCACGGTTCACGCATCGCATGCGACGTCCCCGATGAACACCAAACCACCACCTGCATCGCTAGTCATGCAGAGGGTCACCACACAACTGCCACCACCACAAACCCCCACCCCCCCCCCCCCCCCCCCCCCCCTCAGTGTACACTGCTCCACTTCGACATGACGCTTATCACTGGGTACAGACGGAATGGCACAACATTGATGGCTGTGTCAGCGGGTGTGATCAGTGCCATGTGGAATGATGACAGCCCGCTCTGCGAAGAGCTGTGAGCTCAGAATCGTTAGAGAGAGTCTGACCCATGGCAATAGCTGAACCATCCACCTTGGTGGCCGCTGAGTTCGTCACTGACACTCCATCACGTGCCCGCGTGGGCTAGCTGTGGGAGGGGGGTAGGGGCAGGGACTGCACACCCAGCACCGAGGTTTCACCACCCGTCACCCCCAGCGACACTCGGTCACCATCACGATTCCTGTGGCTGTGGAACAATCACACGGTATTACAAGTAAGGTGGAACAGTGCGTTTAATATTAACAATTATTTACAGGTGCCCTAGCCCCTACAACTAAACTGTGCCCTTCACCCGTGCCAACTTACTCAGTGTCTATCTTAGTTGCCTTACGGGCCCTACCACTACGTCTAAGTGAATCCCCAGATGATACAGCAGGAGTGGAGGAGGATTGCTGCGAATCGCCCCCCTCGATTCGTTTCTCCTTGGCTAAGCGTTTCCTGGGGCGACCCGGCCTTGATGGGCCAGGCTGCTCTGCGGGCGTCTCGGGTGGCATTATGCCACCCTGCTCTGCCTGCTGCCCACCCGATGCACCAGGGATGGGACGGGGGGAGGCCGAGAATTCCGGGACGTCCCATGATGGACTTAATGGGACGGGCCCCGAAACCTCCTCCTCCCTCGGGGAGCCCGGTGGCCCCCGGGCCTCACTTTGGGACAGAGGTGCGAGCGGGGAGGTTCCCCGTCGCACCACCGACACCTGGCGCTGCCAGTCCTGGAGGCCTGCAATGGTATCCACCAGGATCCGAAGGTTTGCAGAGACGGAGTCCAGGGAGTTAGACATTCCCGCCAGGGACTGTGCGATCTCAACCTGTGTGTGCACGACGCCATCCAGCACATGTGTCAGGCGGTTGATGGTCTCCGCGACCGACTGCTGCAACTGTGCTATCGACTGCTGGGACTGTGCCATGGCCCGCAGGGCGCCGGCAATGTCGGTTTGGCTCTGGCACATTGCTGCCTGTGAGAGGGCAACCCTGTCCAGGGCCGAGGATGACGCGTGCACATTAACCCCAACGTCTTGCATAACCTGACCCATTGCCTCCACCGCGGATGCCACCCGTGCGGTGTCGGACTGGGTCTCTGCCATGAGCGGCACCACTCCCTGCTCTTGGACGCGGTTCGACTCCTCTAACAGCGTCTGCAGAGCCAGGAAGGCTGCCCTCCTCCCGCCATTGTTTCCCTGGGTTTCCTGAGGCATCGGCTGTGCGGGTGGGTTGAGAAACTCCAGGAACTCTGAAAACGTCTGGGAGCCAGCTGCATCCTGGGCCTGGTCTGGCCTCCGCGAGTCCGGGCCCTCTGTTGCTCCGACCTCCACCTGCTGTACCTGCTCAGCTGTGATGTGCCAACCAGACTGTGCCCCAGGAGACTCATCACTAAATAGGCCCGCCGGGGTGTGTGTCTCTGGGATGATGGATGTGGTGGGAGAAAGCAGTGCCGCAAGCCCGACGCTCTCAATGTTTAGGGCCTCGTCCATGGTGTGGGGCTGCTCAGCGACAGGAGGGTTGTCCCTGGCCATTTCTGGTGGTGGTGGTGGACTTCGAACCCTCTGTGCGTCCTGGTCCGCAGATTGGGTTGGGGCGGATAGGGCTGCCCGCTGATCGGGCACCCTCTGTTGTGAGGCCCCGGGTGAGGTGGCGGCAGATTCCTGTCTCCGTCTGGAGGCAGACGGCCCTGGTCGTTCGGCATCACGTCCTAGGGAAGAGAATGAGACGGGTTATTTCGATTTGCTCGGCAGGCCGCTGGACGGTCCCAGTGGGCAGGGTGTGTGAAGGGACAGAGGATGGGGGAGGTGTCCCAGTGGGCAGGGTTTGTGAAGGGACAGAGGATGGGGGAGGTGTCCCAGTGGGCAGGGTTTGTGAAGGGACAGAGGATGGGGGAGGTGTCCCAGTGGGCAGGGTTTGTGAAGGGACAGAGGATGGGGGAGGTGTCCCAGTGGGCAGGGTTTGTGAAGGGACAGAGGATGGGGGAGGTGTCCCAGTGGGCAGGGTTTGTGAAGGGACAGAGGATGGGGGAGGTGTCCCAGTGGGCAGGGTTTGTGAAGGGACAGAGGATGGGGGAGATGTCCCAGTGGGCAGGGTTTGTGAAGGGACAGAGGATGGGGGAGGGGTGAGTGTTTGTCAGGGAGGGTTGTCTCACTTGCTGCAGTTCCGCCAACCTCGCATTGCGCGATATCGCGGGTGGCAGACCCCCCAACAAGGTCCAGTGCCCTCTGTTCAAAGGTGCTGAGGGGGTGCATGTTGGGCGAACCCCCTCCAGTCTTGTGCCGCTCACGGTGGTTATGAGCGGCCTTGGCCTGTTGGGGGAGGGAACATAGGTAGATCATTACAAAACGGTAGGTATCAGCAGTCCGTTCAGATACTGGCACAGTTTGGGGGGGGGCAAGTTGTCATCAGACGATTGCATCTCTCCTCGGGGCCAGAGCGCTGGGTCTGTGACAACTTTGTGAACCACCCTCAAATAACTCTGCCCCAATCCCTCTCCCCCCCCCCCCCCCCCCCCCCCCCCCCGGGCAGTTAAGGGGGAGGGATGGTTGTGACTAGGGGGCACCCTCATGGCACTTACCCTGGCAGACCTGGTGAGGTCGTGTAGCTTCTTCCGACATTGCTCTGCTGAGCGTGGGGTCTGCCCCACAGCACTGACGGCAGCAGCCACGTCACGCCAGGCCTGGCGTACCGTGCTGGCAGGTTGGCGATGCCCTGTCCGCGGGCGGATGATGCCCCTCCTCTGCTCCACGGCATCGAGCAGCGCCTCGACGTCAGCATCTACAAAGCGAGGAGCAGCTCTCCTCGGCTCCGACATCCTGCCCGACAGATTCTGTGGTCGCCCGCGCCTTTTTACGGCGTCGGGCGGCGTCACATGGGCGTGTTCGTGTCGTCGTCGCGTTCCGTCGTCATCACGCACGTAATTGACGCGGCCGCGCTACTAGCCCATTTCCAGGAAGTGAATCCGTCGGGAAATGAAGCCTTCGCGACCGTCGTAAAACGGTCCCGATTTTTACGACGGTTTTGCGACTTTCCGCGGGTGCGGAGAATTTCGCCCCTGGTCTTGCCGTTCGTAAAAACGGCGTCACAAACTCGCTATTAATAACCATGGCACCGATTGGCACGGCCGTACCACGGCCGTGCCAAGGGTGCCATGGGCCCGCGATCGGTGGGCACCGATAGCGGGCAGCGGGCCCGATGCCCGCGCACTACTTGTCCTTCCGCTGCCCCGCAGTATCCATTCGCGGGGCGGCTGAGGGGCAACCCGGCCCGCGCATGCGCGGGTTTCGCGCAAAAACGCGATGACGTCACCCGCGCATGCGCGGGTTGGAGTCTTCTAAACTGCGCATGCGCGGCTGACGTCATATGACGCGTCAGCCAGCGCTAACTCCGGCAAGCGGGCTTAACGATTTTCGTTAAGCCCGTCTTGCCGGAGCCTACGGCGTCGGGCTGCTAGCCCCGACCGGGGACCAGAATTGGTCCCCGGTCGGGAAGGGGCGTGCTGCCGTAAAACCCGCCCGGGTTTTACGCCAGCTTTACGATTTCTCCCGTTTTGGGAGAATCTCGCCCATGATTTTCGAGACTTATGTTTACTCAGACAAATATGAATTCCTTAAAACTACCTTTGGTTTCCTGACACTGCCAGTCTCAAAGAGCATCAGCCCTCTGGAAACAAAGTCATGAACCAGCCAGTCCAGCAGAAAGAAACCCTCCGACCATCCCATTTCACTATCCTCAATGGCTGAAGCATCTGCCTTTAAAACGGTCAAATGTGATCCTAAGGACATACTCTGAAGAGGTTGTACCTTAAAAGGATGCACTATTGCGAATGTAGAAGCAAATCGACAGACCACTAAAGTTGTCTCCTCACGTCGTCCATGAGACTTTCCTGCTCTATTTACCAGAGCATAGTTGGCTAAGATTAGGCTTAACTGGGAAACAGTCAATCAAGTATTGGATTCAAAGAGAAACTTGCAACAACTTCTGAAAAATTGTAAGAAGGTGTTCGAAGATTCACTAGGCTCTGTGACTGGAGTTGAGCTGCACCTAAAAATCAGGCCATAGAGCACATTGAGAGGTCTCAAAGCTAGAATCGTACCAAACACTATCAAACCTAACGTTGAAAAGGTTAGTGAGGACGGGAATCATTGAACTTGATCCTACAAGTGATTGGTTGACACCAATCGTTCCTGTATTAAAACGGGATGGCTCAAAAGGAATTTAAAACTACTATTAATCCAGTTTTGTGTTTAGATCATTATCCACTACCGCTGATTGAAGATTTGTTTGCTGGACTTTCCGGAGGACAGAAATTCAGTAAAATTGATCTTTCACAGGCACATCTAAAATAAATTGGGCTGCTGAATCACAGCCACTACTCACTATTGCGACACACAAAGGTCTGTTTCATTACAGATGACCTCCTTTTGGAATAACATCAGCATTTGTTCTTTTTCAAAGATCCGTGGATCAAATTCTAAGTTGAATGAAGTGCAATGTTATTGAGATGACATACTCATCACCTGTTCAAGTGAATAGGAAACACTTGGAGAATTTGAAAGCTACCCTGAGGTGGTTACCGAGTCACAATCAGAGAATGAAGAAGGAAAAGTATTACTTTTTCAAGTCATCCATAAATTACCTTGGTCATATCATCGACAAAGGTGGTTTACACAAAGAACCAAAGAAAATGTCAGCAATTTTAGAAGCACCACGTCCTCAAAATGTGACATAATTGTTTTTCAGATTGATCAATTATGGTAAATTCATGCCGAATTGAGCATCATGATTGAAGCCTTTAGATACATTGTTTCGTGTTGAAGTGGCATGGCACTGGTAAGAAGAAGGTGAAAATACAATGAAGTGAAAGAAGCTTTACTGAAGTCAGAGATGTTGGTTAATTATAATTCAAAAATGAAGTTGTAATCATCTTGCTCATTATGCCTTCAGGAGAGGAATGACCGATAGCATTTGGTTTGTGCACTCTTACTAGCCCAGAAATGAATAACACTCAGCTAAAAAAATTAAGATTTGAGCTTCATGTCCGGTGTAATAAAGTTCCACAATTATCTTTATGGGCATTATTTTACCCTTTTGACGAATCATCGCCCCTTGATTACAACCTTAACTTCTTTGGAAGCTAGTAAGTTGTAAAGATGATCATTGATAGTGTCGGCACACACTTATGATATCCAGTATAGCAAGTCCGAGATGATGCAAATGCTGATGCTTTATCATGATTTCTGTTACAAATCAAGCATGACCCAAAATAAAATGCTGTCAATATTTTGTATTTCTCACTTCTGGATTGAGTACCTGTGACTTCTTCTCAAGTTCAAAGATATACAAGAACCAATCCAGTGATGGGAAAGGTAATAGAGTTGATCCAAAAAGGAATACTGTCAGACGTTCATAGGAAAAATTCTGACCTTGAGCCGTACTTGACATGAAGACTTGAGTTGACAGTAAAGAATGATATTCTATTGTGGGGAATCTGTGTGATTATTCCTCCGTTCTTATGTAGCACATTCCTTGACGAACTGCATGAGGGACATCCTGGTGTTGTAAGGTTTAAGGAATTAACATGCAGTTATTTTTGGTGGCCAGGAGTAGATGCTCAAATTGAAGAGAAAGTTGAGCAATGGCAATCTTGTGCAAAACTAAGGAACACTCCACAGTTACAACCATTAATTTATTGGGAATTGCCAACTCAGCTATGGCAGAGATTACACATTGGTTATGCTGGTCCACTGGAGGGGCACATGTTCTTAGTGTTTATGGACGTGCACTCGAAATGGCCAGATGTTGTGATCATGAAGTCAATGATGACTGAACAGCCCTTTGAAAAACATGACATAGATTTGCAACAGTGGAGCAAATTGTCAGTGATAATGATATGCAATTTATCAAGTCAGTTCCATATCATCCAGCGCCGAATGGATTAGCTGAACATTTTTTGCAATCACTAAAGCACCAAAGCACCAAAGGAACAGGGAACATTATCAAGAAGAGTAAACACATTTCTAATATCTTATCGGAACACTACATACTATAATGCAAAGTTCGCCAACAATGCTGTTTTCAAACGGCAACATCAAGCACAAATAGCTAGGAGGGAGTAAATCTTTAAAAGACGAGTATTCAACAAGGGAGAGAGTGTTAGCTAGGAATTACACCACCAATGAGAAATGGGTACCAGCCATGAACCTCGCAAAAACAGGTCCAATATCATACTGTTGCTCGTTCTGGTGAGTGTGCTTTACAGTCAATTGGCTCTGTTTTATTACTTAGCTCTAGAGTCAGGTATCCTTATGATACCACCATGAGGTTCAAGTTCAAGTTCAGAGCAATAGGGCAGCACGGTGGCCTAGTGGTTAGCACAACCGCCTCACGGCGCTGAGGTCCCAGGTTCGATCCCGGCTCTGGGTCACTGTCCGTGTGGAGTTTGCACATTCTCCCCGTGTCTGCGTGGGTTTCGCCCCCACAACCCAAAAACGTGCAAGCTAGGTAGATTGGCCACGCTAAATTGCCCCTTAATTGGAAAAATGATTGGGTACACTAAATTTATTAAAAAAAAGTTCAGATCAATGACTCAATACACCAATTAGTAAGGTTCAAATCAAAACACGTTTATTAATACACAGTTAATCGCTACTCATGCATACAATACTAAAAGGCTAGGCTATTCCTACCACTAACAGGCCAGTACTTATCTGGATAAGGGAACCCGCTGGGTCAGGGAACAATGGCCTCTTGCTCGATCCTGAGTCTGCAGGCTTCCAGCTGGTACGGACTAAGGGGTCAGGAGCATCTATCTCGTAGCGTGCTTTGACTGGACACTTACTGCAGCAGTTGGCCAGGCCTCTCCTTCTTATGGTCAAGTTCTTCGAGAGCTGCTAAGATGTTCTGCTGGGAGGGCCGGCTAAGAGAGCGAACTGAACTTGGGACCTGTCTTTTATAGGTCCCAGGGGCTTTGCGTCCTTTTGGGCAGACCCCAAGCTTACTTCCAATCGATTGGATCCCATACCAATCGATTGGTTTGAATTCCCCAATACTGGGGCTGTTTCCCGATCGCTGGGCGGTCCTTGGGTGCCTGTTTGCTTCTTTTGTCTTGGACTCCTGCTGGCGCCGAGGAGTCTAGCTTTACTTCGATCACCTTTGATTGTTACTATTGTGCCCGGGAATCGCTCATTAATATGCATCGCTGCTGGTTTCAGTGCTGTCTGCTTTCTTTGCAGGCAGAATACACAGGAAAAGTCTGCAAACTGCTTGTTTCTCTAGGATTGTCCAATTTTCCCTGCGTTCCTTGTGTTTCTCCATTTTGAACTTGGGAAGTGGCCAACTCAGGTGGCTACAATACACCGCACAGACAGATGTTGAAAAAGTTTGGCATTGTTATGCTGAACAGTTATTTGTTGCATGAAGTGAGTTTGCAAAAACCTCTCAAGAGGTTCTACCTTTGGAAGATCTAGAGAGCTATACTTTGGAATGGAGACCAGAGACAGCGACGAGTTCCGATTCTGTTTCTGAGGACTTTTCAATGCCTATAGTGTTACCAGATCCTGGGCTAGTGCACAGTCAATTCCAGTCCCACAGGCCCCAGAGATCCAACTCAAGTGAATAAGCCAATAATTCATGTATATTTTCTGAGATCTTTGACACTTGACTGCTCCAATGACTTACAGGAACCAGGGGTGGGATTCTCTGACCCCCCCGCCGGGTCGGAGAATCGCTGGGGGGGGGGCGGTGTGAATCCCGCCCCCGCCGGCCGCTGAATTCTCCGGCACCGGAGGATTCCCCACCTTTGCGGCAGCCCGACGCCAGAGTGGTTCACTCCACTCCATCCCGACGATCAGTTATTGTGTTTTACTTACAAATCTGGGGCGGTAATCCTCCCCTCCCCGCCGGGTGAGGGAGATTCCCGCCCCAGATTTGTAAGTTAAACACAATGACTGATTTTATTTATAACCACAAGAGAGATAAGACATGCAATAATAATAGAAACAAAAACAGAGAGTGGGCAGCACGATAGCACAACTGGCTAACACTGTGGCTTCACAGCGCCAGGGTGCCAGGTTCAATTCCCCGCTGGGTCACTGTCTGTGCGGAGTTTGCACGTTCTCCCCGTGTCTGCGTGGGTTTCCTCCGGTGCTCCGGTTGCCTCCCACAGTCCAAAGACGTGCAGGTTAGGTGGATTGGCCATGCTAAATTGCCCTTAGTGTCCAAAACTTTAGGAGGGGTTATTGGATTACGGGGATAGGGTGGAAGTGAGGGCTTATGTGGGTCGGTGCAGACTCGATGGGCCGAATGGCCTCCTTCTGCACTGTATGTTCTATGTTCTAAAACACTGGACAAGCTCAGCAAGTCTGACAGCATCTGTGGAGAGAGAAAGGAGCTAACGTTTCAAGTCTGGATTACTCTTTGTCAAATAATAATAGAATATCGGCTAGCTAACCTATTACTCCCCCCTTTTACCATCCCTCCCTCTACCCAAATACACACAAAAGAGACACACACAATGGGACAGGAACGGGGAAGATCATAAGGATTAAAATGGAAGAAAGAGAGATAAACATTCTTGTCGCTGATAGTGAAATTGTTGTAGCCAGCTATCTGACCAGGAAGTGGAGTGCTGAAGCCACCAGTTGAATTGCTAATGAGGTTCTTTTGTCTGGAACATTCAGACAGGGTTCCAAGGAGTCACTTTAACTTGTATTAACTTGGGCCTTCACACGGATGATCCATCTCAAGTCTGTTTAATTCTGACTAATTCCACGTCTAGCAGATTAACTCCCAGCCTCTCTGAGATAAGATGTGCCGAGGGTTTCCTTTGTTTTGAAAATTACAGGTGAAATCCATCTTAAAGGTATAGGCACCACTAATAGTTCAGATACAAAAGTTATTAAAGCCAAAATAACAGAAAATAAAGGGAATACAAAGAGGAAACCAGGTTCCCACCAAACGCCTCTATTACGCCTCCGACACAACCAGAATCGCTACTAATTGCCCCCCCCCCCCAGCCCCCCCGCTATTCACCGGCCCGGATGGGCCGAAGTCCCGACTTAATCGCGCACTGTTTACACGGCGTGAAACACACCTGCTTTTTAAGTTCGTCAACCAGTCGTGCTGGCTGATGACTGCTTTCAGGAGGTTAGCGCACCGCTCAGCGCACCGCTCAGCGCACCGCTCAGCGCACCGCTCAGCGCACCGCTCGAGTCTGGCCACAACGGGGAAGGCATCCCTGAGAACGGGAGGGAGGGCCCAGAGCGGGGGAGAGTGGGGGAGACGGAGGGGGGAGTGGGGGAGACGGAGGGGGGGGGAGTGGGGGAGATGGAGGGGGGAGTGGGGGAGACGGAGGGGGGGAGTGGGGGAGATGGAGGGAGGGAGTGGGGGAGATGGAGGGGGGAGTGGGGGAGATGGAGGGGGGAGTTGGGGAGACGGAGAGGGCAGTGGGGGAGACGGAGAGGGCAGTGGGGGAGACGGAGGGGTGAGTGGGGGAGACGGAGGGGGAGATGTGTTAGGTAGAGAGTGAGCGAGTGAGCCGTCCAACCCCGTAACAAAATGTCTGCCACCATGCCATGGCGTGCCGGTCACAAGGACAAGGCCGCTGTTTGCCCTGTGGCTTACGGACACAGGCCACTGACGCACCCGTGAGGAGGACATAGTTTACTGGCCGTTGGATGCAGAAAGTGACCAGGGGTTAGGCTGCCCGCGTGTGAGCAGTGCGTCCAGGCCACCGGGGACACACAGGCATCCCGTGGCAGGCGGCTGCCGAGGTGTCGACTAACCTCCGTCTAACATGTCCCGTTTCTCTGCCCCCACCACCCTTCTGTAGGTTAGCACAATGTCTGTGAACAGAACGGCTATGTTCTGCGCAGTGGTTGGGGCCGCTGCACTGCATTTGGCAATACAGCAGCATCCACACCCACAACCCGCAGTGGATGCAGGGCCAGCTGCAGCAGCAGAGGGAAGGGCCGAGGAGTTGCCAGTCGTCGAGCAGCATGGTGAGGAGGAGGAGGAGGAGGAAGAGGAGAGAGTGAGGGTGCAGCCACGGCGCCAGAGGCGACGACCAAGGCCGAGGGTGAACCGTGTCCGGGTCTCTTTCCTAACAATGACGGACATCACCTGCAGGAGGAGACTCCGGCTGCGTAGGCGGACCATGATACATATCTGTCACCTCGTGGCGCACCTCGCCCCACGTGGAACGGGGGGAGGACACGCGATCCTGGTTGCCATCAAGGTGACGGTCGCTCTTAACTTCTATGCTACCGGCTCCTTCCAGTCTCCGAGCGGGGACTTCTCCGGGATCTCCCAGTCATCGGTGCACAGGTGCATCTGGGATGTGACCAACGTCCTCTATGCCATCGCGGACCGCTACATCACCTTTCCTGAGGACCAAGCAAGTCAAGACACACGAGCTCGTGGATTTGCCAGCGTGGCCAGGATACCGAGGGTGCAGGGGGCAATCGATTGTGTTCACGTCCCCATGCGCCCGCCTGCAGGGGACAGGGACGTGTTCACAAACAGAAGGGGGACATACTCCATGAATATCCAGGTGGTATGCGACCCCCACATGAGGATCATGAATGTCTGTGCAAGGTTCCCAGGGAGTGTGCATGAGTCCTACATACTGGCGCAGTCGTTCATCCCTGCGATGTTTGAGGGACGTCCCCCCCGGCTGAGGGGCTGGTTGCTAGGCGACAGGGGTTATCCGCTGAGGTCTTGGCTGATGACGCCTATACGGAGGCCTCAGACCAATGCGGAAACACGATACAACGAGGCCCATGCAGCAACCAGGGGTGTGGTGGAGCGCTGCCTTGGCCTCCTGAAGATGAGATTCAGGTGCCTGGACAGCTCCGGAGGGGCCCTGCAGTACCAGGCCGACAGGGTCGCTCGCATTGTTGTGGTCTGCTGTGCGCTGCACAACATCGCGATGCAGAGGGGAGGTGACCTGCTGCAGGAGGCGGAGGGAGAAGCAAGTGGCAGTGGTGCCAGCACAGAGGAGGAGGAGGAGGAGGAGGAGAGGGAGGAGGAGGAGGAGGAGGAGAGGGAGGAGGAGGAGGCTGGCGGAGTGGCAGACGCAGCACGCAGACACGACCCAGGTGCTGGTGATGTCCAGGAGGCGGCACGACGGACCCGGCAAGGACGGCGGGCACGCGACGCCTTGGTGGCAGCACGGTTCTCGCGTCGCATGTGACGTCCCCGCTGAACACCAAACCACCACCTGCATCGCTAGTCGTGCAGAGGGTCAACACACAACTGCCCCCAACCCCCTCTCAGTGTACACTGCTCCACTTAGACATCACCCTTACCACTGGGTCCAGACGGTATGGCACAACATTGATGGCTGTGTCAGCGGGTGTGATCAGTGCCATGTGGAATGATGACAGCCCGCTCAGCGAAGAGCTATGAGCTCAGAATCGTTAGAGAGAGTCTGACCCATGGCAATAGCTGAACCATCCACCTTGGTGGCCGCTGAGATCGTCACGGACACTCTATCATGTGCCCGCGTGGGCTAGCTGTGGGAGGGGGTGGGGGGAGGGGCAGGGACTGCACACCCGGCACCGAAGTTTCACCGCTCGTCAACCCCAGCGACACTCGGTCACCATCACGATTCCTGTGGCTGTGGAACAATCACACGGTATTACAAGTAAGGTGGAACAGTGCGTTTAATGTTAACAATTATTTACAGGTGCCCTAGCCCCTACAACTAAACTGTGCCCTTCACCCGTGCCAACTTACTCAGTGTCTATCTTAGTTGCCTTACGGGCCCTACCACTACGTCTAAGTGATTCCCCAGATGATACAGCAGGAGTGGAGGAGGACTGCTGCGAATCGCCCCCCTCGACTCGTTTCTCCTTGGCCAAGCGTTTCCTGGGGCGACCCGGCCTTGATGGGCCAGGCTGCTCTGCGGGCGTCTCGGGTGACATTGTGCCACCCTGCTCTGCCTGCTGCCCACCCGATGCACCAGGGATGGGACGGGGGGAGGCCGAGAATTCCGGGACGTCCCGTGATGGACTTAATGGGATGGGCCCCGAAACCTCCTCCTCCCTCGGGGAGCCCTGTGGCCCCCGGGCCTCACTTTGGGACAGAGGTGCGAGCGGGGAGGTGCCCCGTCGTGCCGCCGACACCTGGCGATGCCAGTCCTGGAGGCCTGCAACGGTATCCACCAGGATCCGAAGGTTTGCAGACACGGAGTCCAGGGAGTTAGACATTCCCGACAGGGACTGTGCGACCTCAACCTGTGTGTGCATGGCGCCATCCAGCACATGTGTCAGGCGGTTGATGCTCTCGGCGACTGACTGCTGCGACTGGGCCATGACCTGGTGAGACTGGGCCAAGGCCTGCAGGGCGCCGGCAATGTCGTTTTGCCTCTGGCACATTGCTGCCTGTGAGAGGGCAACCCTGTCCAGGGCCGAGGATGACGCGTGCACATTAACCCCAACGCCTTGCATAACCTGACCCATCGCAGAAACCGTTTCACCCATTGCCTCCACCGCAGATGCCACCCGTGCGGTGTCGGCCTGGGTCTCTGCCATGAGCGGCACCACTCCCTGCTCGTGGACGCGGTTCGACTCCTCTAACAGCGTCTGCAGAGTCTGGAAGACAGCCCTCATCCCGTCATTGTTTCCCTGGGTTTCTTGAGGCATCGGCTGTGCGGGTGGGTTGAGAAACTCCAGGAACTCCGAAAACGTCTGGGAGCCAGCTGCATGCTGGGCCTGGTCTGGTCTCCGCGAGTCCGGGCCCTCGGTTGCTCCGACCTCCACCTGCTGTACCTGCTCAGCTGTGATGTGCAAACCAGACTGTGACCCAGGAGCCTCACCACTAAATAGGGCCGCCGGGGTGAGTGTCTCTGGGATGGTGGATGGTGTGGGAGATAGCAGTGCCGCAAGCCCGATGTTGTCGCAATTTAGCGCCTCCTCTATGGTGTGGGCCGCTCAGAGTCCGGAGGGTTATCGCTGGCCATTTCCGTGGCTTGTGGTATCGCCTCTGGGCGTCCTGCTCCGCAGATTGGGTTGGAGAGGATGGGACTCCCCGCTGATCGGGCACCCTCTGTCGTTCGGCCCCAGGTGAGGTGGGGGCAGATGCCCGTGTCCGTCTGCAGCCAGACGGCCCTGGTCGTTCGGCATCACGTCCTAGGGAAGAGAATGAGACGGGTTATTTAGATTTGCTCGGCAGGCCGCTGGACGGTCCCAGTGGGCAGCGTGTGAAGTGACAGAGGATGGGGGATGTATCCCAGTGGGCAGGGTGTGTGAAGGGACAGAGGATGGGGGAGGTGTCCAAGTGGGCAGGCTGTGTGAAGGGACAGAGGATGGGGGAGGTGTCCAAGTGGGCAGGCTGTGTGAAGGGACAGAGGATGGGGGAGGTGTCCAAGTGGGCAGGGTGTGTGAAGGGACAGAGGATGGGGGAGGTGTCCAAGTGGGCAGGGTGTGTGAAGGGACAGAGGATGGGGGAGGTGTCCAAGTGGGCAGGGTGTGTGAAGGGACAGAGGATGGGGGAGGGGTGGGTGTTTGTCAAAGAGGGTTGTCTCACTTGTTGCTGCTCCGCCAACCTCGCATAGCGCGACATCCCGGGTGCCAGACCCCCCAACAAGGTCCAGTGCCCTCTGCTCAAAGGTGGTGAGGGGGTGCAGGTTGGGCGAACCCCCTCCAGTCTGGTGCCGCTCACGGGTGTTGTGAGCGGACTTGGCCTGTTGGGGGACGGTACATAGGTAGATCATTACAATACGGCAGGTATCAGCAGTCCGTTCAGATACTGGCACAGTTTGGGGGTCAAGTTGTCATAAGACGATTGCATCTCTCCACGGGGGCCAGAGCGCTGGGTCTGTGACAACTTTGTGAACCTCCCTCAACTAACTCTGCCCCAATCCCCCTCCACCCCCTGTGCCAGGGGGGGAGGTGGGTGATTAAGTTAAGGGGGAGGGATGGTTGTGACCAGGGGGCACCTTCTTGGCACTTACCCTGGCAGCCCTGGTGAGGTCGTGCAGCTTTTTTCGGCACTGCTCTGCTGAGCGAGGGGTCTGCCCCACAACACTGACGGCAGCACCCACCTCACGCCCGGCCTGGCGCACCGCGCTGGCAGGTTGACGATGCCCTCTCCGCGGGCAGATGATGCGCCTCCTCTGCTCGACAGCATCGAGCAGCGTCTCCACATCCAGCGGTGGCCCTAGGGTTGCTGGCGCCCCGGGCAAGCTGAACTTCGGCGCCCTGGGGGGGGGGGCGGGGGGCCAGGGGGGGGCCGGGTGCGGGGGGCCGGGAGGCGGGGGGCCGGGGCGGGGGGGGCCGGGGCAGGGGGGCCGGGAGCGGGGTGGGGCGGGGGCGAGGGGGGCGGGGGGTGCCGGAGGGGGGGGAGGCGGGGGGCCGGAGGGGGGAGGCGGGGGGGGGGGGTCGGAGGGGGGGGGGGGCAGAGGGGGGGGGGCCGGAGTGACCACCGGCGAGCCTGGATCCATCCGCCATGTTTGTGCGGGGCGGCCTGAGGGAGGGCGGCCACCGCGCATGCGCTGGTTGGCACCGGCCCAACTGCGCATGCGCGGGACCCGAGTCTTTTACGCGGCGCCGGGTCTCTGACGCCGGTCACGCACTCCTTCATGGCGCCCCCTAGCACATGGCGCCCCGGGCGACTGCCTGAGTTGCCGGTACCTTGAGCCGGCCCTGTCCACATCTGCATCAACAAAACGAGGTGCTGCTCTCCTGGGCTCTGACATCATGGCCTACAGATTCTGTGCTCGCCCGCGCCTTTTTACGGCGTCGTGCGGCATCACGTGGGCGTGATCGTATCGTCGCCGCGCTCCGTCGTCATCGCGCACGTGATTGAGGCGGCCGCATTCCTAGCCCATTTCCCGGATGTGAATACGTCGGGAAATGGACCCTTCCCGACCGTCGTCAAACGCGCCCGTTTTTGACGCCAACTTCGCGATTTTTCACGGGTGCGGAGAATTCCGCCCTTTGTCTCACAAAGAACGTGGATGAAATCCTCGTTCTGTGTCCATGGTAACAACAAGTTACCCCATAGTAAGAATCTTTGGTGGGAAAGGTTTTCTTTGAGTGGAAAAATACAGAAATCTTTTATCTCTTAGTTTCAGCGACACTTTGGCCTAATTAAATGAATTATAGATTAGTTAAAACTAATCACAGCTGAAAAAGGATGAAACTTTAAAGATAGTAATCTTAAAAGTTCAGGTACCGGGATGGGAAAGCCATTCTAGAATCAATTCAACTTTTTAAAATAATATGTTCCTCCAGCGCCAATACACATCCATCGTTGCAGACACTGAATATTGCTCTTTTTATCTGCAAATTTTCAACATGCTAAATGCTGAAAGGTATGTTCCCATGAACCTTCCACAATTTGACTGGAAACACAGAAAGCAAATCACAACTGCTCCTTTTTCTGTTCCTTTAAAAGACAAAGTCCAGAATTTTGCAATTCCCCCCTGCTGCGAGTTTAATGGTGGTTGGGGGAGGGCTGACAATGCGCAATATGGCAGGAGCTGAAAAATAGTTACCTGCTGGTGTAAAGTGGCGACAGTATAGTGCGTTCCCACCTGCCGTGGCGGATCACAATTCCCGCCAGAGGCCGCCGTGAAACCGACTTGCATCCTCTTAATGGGATGCAGGTGAAGGCGCACCTTGAATCGCGACCGCCCCGCCGCCCGATCGACTGCACCGCCAGCAGGATGTCACGACGGTCACGAACATGTCTGGACAAATGTAGCATGGAGATGTCAGGCCATACATAAAGAAGGCCTGGGGCAGCCTCCGGAGTTTGGGATAGAAGATGAAGGCCTCCAGCGACAGACCCCGGAGCACTACATGCCACAGGAGGTGGGTGGAGCAGCAACCATGTGGCAGTTGTAATTTCTTCATCCTGAATGTCTTCGGTCCTCTGCAGGTTTGTGCGAGTACTAGACAGGGTTTCTTCTTCAGGCCTTGCCCTTTTCCTCTTGGCACCTGTAAATTAGAGCGAAGAGAGCGGGTGACACCTTGTGCTGCCTCCAGCTTGCAGGAACGCATGATGATTAAGCTTCAAAATGACATGCATCGATTTCTACTGGATGGAGGCCACCTTTTCTGCAAGCTGTGCTATGTTCCAGCCCTGCCAGCTGGGCCATCCACTCCTTGAAGTCTGTAAGGTTCTTCAAATTTGGCCAACCCTCTCCCATCTTCTCCCACTCGTATTTTGGCTTAACTTTCCTGTGCAAAGAGAGAAAATGGTCTTGTGAGTACGTGGGGTTCAGGTATCTTCCTCATACTTCCACACCTACAAATATCACACTGGATTGTGTGCCGTATGATTGATGCACTGCAAGTTGTCCACAAAGGTTCTGGGGCAGCACCAGTGATAGGTGGAGGACATCCCCCTCCCCCTCCCCCCCCCCCCTTTGTGACCTACACCTCGCTCAGCAGGCCTCTCAGGGAGGTATCATTGAATTTGAGCGCAAAAGTTCCCTGGGATTGATGGGCAATCTCCACCCTGAACGTTGGGTAGGTTGCTGTTCGGGCACCTAATATGGAGTCCAGATATGATGACGGGGCGACCGCCATCCAACCCGCTCAGTCGCACAAAACGTTGGGATACTCCCACTGCATAATTAATGAGACCAGTGTCATGTGAATCTCCGTCGGCCTCTGCAGCAGGAAACATTTTACATGACTTAGTCCCAGAAACCAAAATTCCACCCTCAGACTTCCAACATATCATCGAGCAACTATAGTGGGCATCACGGTAGCATGGTGGTTAGCATAAATGCTTCACAGCTCCAGGGTCCCAGGTTCGATTCCCGGCTGGGTCACTGTCTGTGCAGAGTCTGCACGTCCTCCCCGTGTGTGCGTGGGTTTCCTCCGGGTGCTCCGGTTTCCTCCCACAGTCCAAAGATGTGCGGGTTAGGTGGATTGGCCATGCTAAATTGCCCGTAGTGTCCTAAAAAAGTAAGGTTAAGGGGGGGTTGTTGGGTTACTGGTATAGGGTGGATACGTGGGTTTGAGTAGGGTGATCATGGCTCGGCACAACATCGAGGGCCGAAGGGCCTGTTCTGTACTGTACTGTTCTGTTCTGTTCTGTTATAGATAGACATAGGAGAAAATGCTGGAAAATCTCAGCAGGTCTGGCAGCATCTGTAGGGAGAGAAAAGAGCTAATGTTTCGAGTCCGGATGACCCTTTGTCAAAGCACTGGTCATCTGAACTTGAAAGGTTAGTTCTTTTCTCTCCCTACAGATGCTGCCAGACCTGCTGAGATTTTCCA
Source organism: Scyliorhinus canicula (assembly GCF_902713615.1). Classification (NCBI taxonomy): domain Eukaryota; kingdom Metazoa; phylum Chordata; class Chondrichthyes; order Carcharhiniformes; family Scyliorhinidae; genus Scyliorhinus; species Scyliorhinus canicula. The sequence goes on from NC_052148.1 coordinate 230,608,469, forward strand.
GCATTTTCTCTTTGGTTTCAGGTTCCAGCATCTGCAGTAATTTGCTTTTACAGATAGACATAGTTTCATAGGACATAATATCCTCAACATCTGTGAAGTTCTTATAAGACATTATTATAATAAAGCTCCCGCCTGTTTTTGCAAGAGCTTTCTGTAACCAAGTCTCATCCAACTAGAAGAATATTAACACAATCTTCAGGCTCCACTTCCAGTCTGCATGCTCTATTTTTGCCAATTCAAGTGTAATAAATAAGCAGGGAACTTATCTAAAGAAATTTAATTTCAAAGTTTATGGGGGAGAAACAAGCAAGAAGAATCACAGGTATGTGAACTACGCAAATTTGATTCATAGATTATCATAGAATTTACAGTGCAGAAGGAGGCCATTCGGCCCATCGAGTCTGCACCGGCTCTTTGAAAGAGCACTCTACCCAAGGTCAACACCTCCACCCTAGCCCCATAACCCAGTAACCCCACCCAACACTAAGGGCAATTTTGAACACTAAGGGCAATTTATCTCGGCCAATCCACCTAACCTGCACATCTTTGGACTGTGGGAGGAAACCGGAGCACCCGGAGGAAACCCACGCACACATGGGGAGAATGTGCAGACTCCGCACAGACAGTGACCCAAGCTGGAATCGAACCTGGGACCCTGGAGCTGTGAAGCAATTGTGCTAGCCACAATGCTACCATGCTGATTGATCAAGGGCAGATTTTGGCTTGATAAAGAAAACCACTAACAGTAGAAACAAAAATTACTAGATTGGAAAGGAAATTTTCAGAAAATGACTGGTGTTTAATCCTGTTGATGGTGTCATACCCTGGAAAGTGACTGTTAGTTTAATGACTTGAAACATGTTTGGCAAATGACTGGGATTTTCCAATTTGGCAGAATCCAAATAATAACTGCAAACCCATGAGCAATGAATCAGCTATAAAATGGATTATAAAACATAATGTTTGTCAATAGCAACCTAAACCACCAAGTGGGTTGCAATTCTGCATTGAAGAAGCTAGTATGGTGCTTTCCTCTCAGTTTAGTGGCCAAAAAACAATTGCTAGGCCTCCGAGATGCCCGAGAAGCTGGAAATCCCATGGCTGATGATATGTTGGAAATGCAAGAAGTCTGGACTCAACCATCTTCAGCTGCTTCATCAAATACCTTCCCTCCATCATAAACCCAGAAGGGCGAATGTTCGCTGATGATTGCACAGTGTTCTGTATGATTTGCAACGCCGCAGATACTGAAGCAGTTAGTAACTGTATGCAGAAAGACCTGGACAATATTTAAGCTTTCACTGAAATAAAAACAAGTAATATTAACACCATACGAGTGTCAGTTAACTCCTTGGCATTTATTGGTATTCACGTTGAAATCACTATCAACATGTTACAATTGACCAGAAACTCAACTAGAGCAGCCATATAAATACTGTGACTGCAAGGGCAGGTTAGAGACTGTGAATTTTGTCATGGGTAAATCACCTCCCGACTCCCTAAAGCCTGTCACGCATCTACCAGGCTTAAATCGACTTGCCTGGATGCCGATCCAATAATGCTCAATAACTTCGACACTATCCAGGATAAAACAAGCCTACTTGACTGGTACCCCATCCATCATTACTGACACACAGTGATAGCAGTGTACACCATCTATAAGATACACTGTAGCACTTCCCCAAGCCTCCTTCAGCAGCACTTACCAAAAATGAATCAGGAGTAGGTGCAGACCACTTGGCCCTTCGAGCCTGTTCCGCCATTCAATAAAATCATAGAGTCATTGAGGTTTACAGCATGAAAACAGGACCTTCGGCCCAACTTGTCCATGCCACCCAGTTTTTACCACTAAGTTAGCCCCAATTGCCCGCATTTGGCCCATATCCCTCTGTACTCATCTTACCCAGATAACTGTCTAAATGCTTTTTAAAAGAAAAATTTGTATCCGGCTCTACTACTGCCTCTGACAGCTCGTTCCAGATACTCATCTCCCTCTGTGTCAAAAAATTGCCCCTCTGGACCCTTTTGTATCTCTCCCCTCTCACCTTAAACCTATGCCCTCTAGTTGTAGGATCCACTACCTTTGGGAAAAGATGTTCACTATCTACCTCATCAATGCCCTTCATTATTTTATATAAGATCATCCATAAGTCTCCTATGCCTCAGGGAAAAAAAGTCCCAGTCTATCCAGCCTCTCCTTATAATTCAAACCATCAAGTCCTGGTAACTCTGGGTAAATCTTTTCTGCATTCTTTCTAGTTTAATAATATCCTTTCTATAATAGGATGACCAGAACTGTACACAATGTTCCAAGTGCGGCGTTGTACAACTTCAGCAAAACATTCCAACTCCTGTATTCAACTTCCTGACCAATGAAACCAAGCATGCTGATTGCCTTCTTCATCACCCTGTCCATCTGTGACTCCACTTTCAAGGACCTATGAATCTGTAGGCACCATAACTAGCCCTACTGTACAGATGGGGGGGGAACAAAGTGTAGAAAAACAATAGTGGTTGGGGATTCAATTGTCAGGGGCATAGATAGGTGCTTCTGTGGTCGCGAATAGGACTCCAGGATAGTAGTTTGCCTCCCTGGTGCCAGGGTCCTGGATGTCGCTGAGTGGGTACAAAGCATTCTAAAACGGGAGGGAGATTAGACAGAGGTCATTGCCTACATTGATATGAATGACATAGGTAGAAAGAGTACCGAGGTCTTGCAAAGGCAATTTAGGGAACTATGTAGAACAGGGGTGGGCAAACTTTTCCGTGCAAGGGCCACATTCAGAAATTCACAATTTTAAAGGGCCGCATAGTATATTAAGTAAAATAATTAATATTTTAAATAGCCAAAATAAAAGGTCTTTAAAGAAAAAAAAGCACATTTATTTGAAAAACAAAGTAACTCAGTAAGTAACAGAACAATGTCAATGAGAATGATGCATCTGACTGCAGTCATTTACCAGTTTGTTGAAATCAGGTGTCAAGTTGCTTGTGCTGATCCTTAACTCTGAGAGAAGCACAGCCTAGCCGAGTCAACGATAAAAATGCGCGTAGTGGGGTGGATGAGTGGGGCTGCCTTATTGGTCGGTTTAGTTGGGTGTGCGACCAATAGGAGTCCAGGTTACAAACAATAATAAGGCTTATTGTTTGTAACCTGGACTCCTATTGGTCGCACACCCAACTAAACCGACCAATGAGACAGCCCCACTCATCCACCCCACTACGCGCGTTTTAATGCGGCCCGCCAATGAGGTGCCCGGAATCATAACCGGCATTTTTGAAAAGCCGCCGGGGAAAAGCCGCTGAAGTAAATGCGCTTATTCAATAAGCGCATTTACTTCAGCGGCTTTTCCCCGGCGGCTTTTCAAAAATGCCGGTTATGATTCCGGGCACCTCACTGGCGGGCCGCATAAAAACCTTTGTCGGGCCGCATGCGGCCCGCGGGCCATAGTTTGCCCACCCCTGATGTAGAAGATTAAAAAGCAGGACCTCTTGGGTAATAATCTCAGGATTGCTCCCCATGCCACGTGCTAGTGAGGCCAGCAGCAGGGCTATAGTACAGTTGAACACGTGGCTAAAGAACTGGGGCAGGATTCACCCCAACCCGGCAGGGTGGGCGGTCCCGGCGCCGAGGAGTGGCATGAACCACTCCAGCGTCGGGCTGCCCCAAAGGTGCGGAATCCTCCACACTTTCAGGGGCTAGGCCGTCGCTGGAGTGGTTTGCGCCCGCAAGCCAGCGGAAGGGGCTTGGCGCCTTACACCAGCCGACGCGGAGGAATAGAGTGCCCCCACGGCATAGGCCCGCCCGTGGATTGGTGGGCCCCGTTCGCGGGCCAGGCCACCGTGGGGGCACCTCCTGGGGCCAGATCCTCCCCCACCTCCCCGAGGACCCCGGAGGTCGCCCGCGCAGCCAGGTCCCGCCGGTAAGTACCTACTCTAATTTACACCAGCGGGACCAGCCGATAACGGGCGGCCACCCAGCCCATCGCGGGCCGGAGAATCACTGAGGGGGCCTCTGCCAGCGGCCGCCGACTGGCGCGGCGCGCTTCCCGCCCCCACCAAATCCCCGGCGCCGGAGAATTCGGCAGCCAGTGGGGGCGGGATTAGCGCCGCCCCCCGGCAATTCTCCTACCTGGCGGGAGGTCGGAGAATCCCGCCCCTGATGCAGGAGGAAGGGCTTCAGGTTTTTGGATCACTGGGATGTCTTCCAGGGAAGGTGGGGCCTGTACAAGAAGGACGGGTTACACCTGAATTGGAGGGGCTCAAATATCCTGGCTGGGTGGGTTGCTAGTATGGTTCGGGTGGATTTAAACTAATTTGGCAGGAGTGTGTGAATCAGGACAGTAAGCCAGCAAGTGTAGAGACTGGGGATGAGCATAGTACCAGGGTCAGGCTGGACAAGAGGAAGGGTAGGCTGGGGGAAGTAAAATTCAGTGGGACTGGAGGTCTGGAGTGTATCTGCTTCAATGCACAGTGTATAAAGGGTAAGACAGATGAACGTAAAGCCTTGATTCACGCGTGGAACTTAGATGTGGTTGCTGTAAAAGAGACTTGGTTAAAAAAGGGACAAGACTGTCAGCTAAATATCCCAGGATATAGGTGTTTTAGGCGAGACAGGGAGGAAGGTAAAAGAGGTGGGAGAGTTGCAATACTGGTTCGGGAAAATATTACAGCTGTACAGAAGGAGGACACCATGGAAAAATCAAGTAACGAGGCACTGTTGGTAGAGCTCAGAAATAGGAAGGGGGTAGTCACTGTGATGGGGGTTTGCTACAGGCCTCTCAACAGCCCACGGGAAGTTGAGGAACAGATATGTGAACTGATTCTGGATAGATGTAGAAATAATAGGGTTGCTGTAGTGGGAGACTTTAATTTTCCTCATATTGACTGGAAATCCGTGAGGGCTAGGGGTCTGGATGGAAAGGAATTTGTCAAGTGTGTCCAAGAAGGTTTTTTGGAACAACATGTGGATAGTCCGATGAGAGAGGGGGCTATATTGGACCGTGTACTATGGAACGCGCCCGGGCATGTCATCAGAATTGTAATGAGAGCACATGTGGCGAACAGTGACCACAATTCTATAAGCTTTCGGATACTCATGGAAAAGGATGAGTGTTGTCGTAGGGATAAGGTGTTAAATTGGGGGTAGGCTAGCTACAACCAGATTAGGCAGGATTTGGAGGCTGTTATTTGGGAGAGGCTGCTTGAGGTAGATCCACATTTGGCACGTGAGAGTCTTTTAAGGAGCAGTTGATGGGAGTGCAGGACAGGCATATGCCGGTAAAAAGGAAGGACAGGAAGGCAGGATTCGGGAACCACGGATGACCAACGAAATTGCGAAAATTGTCAAAAAGAAAAAAGGTGCATATGTGAGGTACAAGCAACTAAAAAGAGATAAAGCACTTGAGGAATACAAGGAAAGTAGAAAAGAGCTCAGGCAGGGAGTTAGGAGGGCAAAAAGGGGTTACAAAATGTCCTTGGCAGACAGGATTAAGGAGAATCCCAAGGCATTTTATACGTACATTAGGAGCAAGAGGGTAGCTAGAGAGAGTTTCCCGACTCAAGGACAAAGGAGGGAAATTATGTATGGAACCAGAGGGAGTAGGTGAGGTCCTTAATGAGTATTTTGCATTGGTATTCACAAAGGAGAGGGACATGTTTGGTGGGGTCTCAGAGGGCAATGTAAACCCTTTAGAACAGGTCATTATTACGAGGGAGGAAGTGTTAGGTGTGTTAAAAAGCATTAAGGTAGACAAATCCCCATGGCCAGGTGGTATCTATACCAGATTACTGAGGGAGGCAAGAGATGACATCGCTGGGCTTCTGACAGAAATCTTTGTGTCCTCATTGGCCACAGGTGAGATCCCGGAGGATTGGAGGATAACCAATGTTGTACCGTTATTTAAGAAGGGTTGCAAGGAAAATCCGGGTAATTATAGGCCAGTGAGCTTGACGTCAGTGATAGTGAAATTGTTGGAAAAGATTCTCAGAGATAGGATCAATGCCCATTTGGAAGTGAATGGTCCTATTAGTGACAGACAGCATGGTTTTGCAGGGAGGTCATGTCTCACTAATGTGATTGAATTTTTCGAGGAGGTGACAAAAATGATTGACGAGGGAAGGACTGTGGCTGTTGTCTACATGTACTTTAGTAAAGCATTTGATAAGGTCCCTTAAAGCAGGCTGTGCAAAAGATTAATAACATGGGGTGAGGGGTGAACTAGATGGATGGATCCAGACTGGCTTGGCCATAGAAGACAGAGGGTAGCAATGGAAGGGTGTTTTTCTGAATGGGCGTCTGTAACTAGTGGTGTTCCGCAGGGATCAGTTCTGGGACCTCTGCTCTTTGTAATATATATAAATGACTTGGAAGAAAACGTAGCAGGTCCGATTAGCAAGTCTGCGGATGATACTAAGATTGCAGGAGTTGCGGATAGTGATGAAGATTGTCAGAGAATACAACAGGATATAGATAGGCCGCAAAATTGGGCAGAGAAATGGCAGATGGTATTTAATCCGGACAAATGCATGGTGATGCATTTTGGGAGATCCAATTCAAGTGGGAGCTATAAAATAAATGGCAGAACCGTCAGGATCATAGAGACACAGAGATATCTAGGCGTGTAGGTCCACAGATCATTAAAAGTGGCAGCACAAATGGAAATTGTGGTAAAGAAGACATATGGCATGCTTGCCTTCATAGGACGGGGAATCGAGCATAAAAGCTCAAACATTATGCTACAATACATTTGGAATACTGTGTCCAATTCTGATCACTGCACTACCCAGAAGGATGTGGAGGCTTTGGAGAGAGTACGGAAAAGTTTTACCAGGATGTTGCTGGTATGGAGGGTATTAGCTATGTGGAGAGATTGAATAAACTGGGATTGTTCTCCCTAGAGAGACGGAGGCTGAGGGGCGACATGATAGAAGTTGATAAAATTATTAGGGGTATAGATAGGGTGAACAGTTGGAGGTTTTTTCCCAGGGCAGATATGACAATTACAAGGGGGCATAGGTTCAAGGTGAGGGGGTAAAGGTTCAGTAGAGATGTGCGGGGTAAGTATTTTACACAGAGGGTGGTGGTGCCTGGAATGCGCTGCCAAGTGAGGTGGTTGAGGCAGATACGTTAGCAGCCTTTAAGACATATCTGGACAGGCACATGAACAGGCGGATGTAGAAGGATACAGGCGGTTGGTCTAGATAGGACATATGATAGGCGTAGGCTTGAAGGGTCAAAGGGCCTGTTCCTGTGCTGTATTTTTCTTTGTTCATTGTACTCCTCGATCTCTTTGTTCTATAACTCACCGCAACACCCTACCATTAACTGAGTAGGTTCTGCCCTGATTCAATCTACCAAAATGCATCACCTCACATTTCTCTATATTAAACACCATTTGCCATTCATTGGCACACTGGCCCAATTGATCAAGATCCCGTTGCAATCCTAGATAACCTTCTTCACTGTCCACTATGCCACCAATCTTGGTGTCATCTGCAAACTTACTAACCATGCCTCCTAAATTCTTATCCAAATCATTAATATATATGACAAATAACAGTGGGCCCAGCATTGATACCTGAGGCACACCGCTGGTCATAAGCCGCCAGCTTGAAAAACAACCCTCTACAACCACCCTTTGTATTCTATTGTCAAGCCAATTTTGTATCCAATTCGCTACCTCGCCCTTGACCCTGTGAGATCTAACCATATGTGGATGTGAGGTTGGTGATGAGCCAGGCCCAGCATCCTCCCATGGAGTCTGGACACTCCTCCTCGCTGACAATCTGTTCAATTAAAGAATGTCACAAGCTGCAACTAGAAAGGGGCGGTCTCACCATCCACATTCTGGGAGGCACTGAAGGCAATAAGGGGGGAAATAATAGTTTATAAAGTGATTAGAGATAAGAAGGAAAGGACGGTTAGGCAGTGGCTGATCAACTCCATATTGGATGTGGATCAGTGGTACTCCACGGCCCCAACCTTAGAACTACTGGCAGAGAGGAATAAGCTTCAAATGAAATTGGACCCACTCTCCATTGGGAAAGCAGTGCACAAACTTTGCCAGACACGGGGAACCTTTTATGAACATGGAGAAAAGGCCAGCCGCCTACTGAGTCACCAGCAGAGAAAGTAGTCAGCCACGAGGGAGACAGCAAAGGTGAAGGACAGGAACGATAAGCTAATCACAGCGCCAGACAAGGTCAATGAGGCCTTTGTGACTTTCTACCGGGAGCTGCACACCTCCGAGCCCCGGAGGGGGACTTGAAGATAAAACAGTTTCTCAACATGCTGAACATACCAGCTGTGGGGGAGGAAAAGAGGTAGGGACTGGAAGCACCGCTCGAACTGGGGAAAGTCATGGAGAGCATCAACTCCATGCAATCGGGGAAGGCACCGGGACCAGGCAGGTTCCCAGTGGACTTCTCCAAACTATTTGCAGCAGCACTGGCCCCGCACCTGCAGGAGATGTTCAATGACTCAATGTCAAAAGGGACCTTGCCACCCACATTGGCACAGGCCTTGATATCGCTGATCTCTAAAAAAGACAAGGACTTAACGGAGTGCGGGTCATACAGCCCATATAACACAAATGTCCTGGAGAGTTGTATGCTGGAGGTAGTTTCAAAAGATCAGACGGGCTTTGTCAAGGGCAGACAACTAACGACAAACATCAGACGGCTGCTGAACGTGATTATGGGGTGGCACAGTGGCACAGTGGTTAGCCGTACTGCCTCACAGCGCCAGGGCAACAGGCAGACCATGGCTGATCTGACTGTAAATTCCCACCTATCCCCGATAATCTTTCATCCTCTTGTTCATCAAGAATCTATCTATCTCTGCCCTGAAAACATTGAAAGACTGCTTCCCAAGCTTTTGACAAGGGGGTTCCAAAGGCTGACTATACCACCTGAGAGAAAATAATTATTCACATCTGTCTTCAAAATGTTCCTTATTTTTAAACAGTGACTCCTAGTTCTAAATGTTTCCACAAGAGGAAACATCCTGTTCACATCCACCCTGCCAAGACCCCGCAGGAGCTTAAAGGTTTAATTCAAGTAACCTCTTACTCTTAACTCCAATGGGTGCAAGCCTAGCTTGTTCAACTTTTTGGACAACATGCCCATTCCTGGTATTAGTTTAAGAAACCTTTGCAGTCCTGTTCAAATGCATTTCCATCCTTCCTTAAGTAAAGAGACTAATATTGCATGGTCCTTCAGATGTGGTCTCACCAGTATCCTGTATAACTAATACATAACCTCCCTATTTTTGTATTAAATTCCCCTCACAATAAACAATAACATTCTATTTTTGTCCTAATTACATGTTGTGATTGATGCACGAGGACACCCAGATCCCTCTGAATCTCAAGAGTTCTGCAATTTCTTACCATTTAGATAATAAGGTTCTTCTTTATTTTTCCTGTCAAAATTTACTATTTCACATTTTCCCACATTATACTCCATTTGCCAACTCTTTGCCAATTTAGCCAATCGTTGTCAACTTGTTGCCTCCCCATCTTTACAGCTTACGTTCCTACCTACCTTTGTATCATCAGCAAATATAGCCATACCTTTGATCCCTTGATCCAAGTCATCTCTTGATCATAAATGAGGTTATATAAAAGTTGAGGGCCTAGCACTGCTCCCTGTGGCATACCACTCATGAAAAAAAATGAAAATGAAAATCGCTTATTGTCACAAGTAGGCTTCAAATGAAGTTACTGTGAAAAGCCCCTAGTCGCCACATTCCGGCGCCTATTCAGGGAGGCTGTTACGGGAATCGAACCGTGCTGCTGGCCTGCTTGGTCTGCTTTCAAAGCCAGCGATTTAGCCCTGTGCTAAACAGCCCCCATTTACATCTTTCAACCATTTATGGTCACGCAGTGAGCTTGATGTGAGTGATAGTGAAATTGTTGGAAAAGATTCTCAGAGATAGGATGCTGGATTCTACGCATCTTCGCGCCGAAATCACGAAACACAATCGGCCAGAGAATCGGCTCCGGTGCTGAAATCACATTTGATGCCGATTCCGCGCCGAATTCCGATTCTCTGAACTCCCCAACACAGTGGCCCGGAGAATCGCGTGAGGTTACCCGACGACCGATTCTCCGGGGTCTTAGTGGTGGGCTGATGTCCCAACAGTGGCTGGGCAACAGGAGACAGAGAGTAGTGGTGGAAGGGAGTATCTCAAAACGGAGAAGGGTGACTAGTGGTGTTCCACAGAGATCCGTGCTCGGACCACTTTTGTTTATGATATACATAAATGGTCTGGACGAAGGTATAGGTGGTCTGATTAGCAAGTTTGCAGATGATACTAAGATTGGTGGAGTTGCAGATAGCGAGGAGGACTGTCAGAGAATACAGCAAAATATAGATAGATTGGATAGTTGGGCAGATAAATGGCAGATGGAGTTCAATCCAGGAAAATGCGAGGTGATGCATTTTGGAAGATCTAATTCAAGAGCGGACTATACGGTCAATGGAAGAGTCCTGGGGAAAATTAATGTACAGAGAGATCTGGGAGTTCAGATCCATTGTACCCTGAAGGTGGCAACGCAGGTTGATAGAGTGGTCAAGAAGACATACAGCATGCTAGCCTTCATTGGACGGGGTATTGAGTACAAGAGTCGGCAGGTCATGTTACAGTTGTATAGGACTTTGGTTTGGCCACATTTGGAATACTGCGTGCAGAGGAGGTTCACCAGGATGTAGCCTGGTATGGAGGGTGCTAGCTATGAAGAAAGGTTGAGGAGATTAGGATTGTTTTTGTTGGAAAGACGGAGGTTGAGGGGGGGACATGATTGAGGTCTACAAAATTCTGAGAGGTATGGACAGGGTGGTTAGCAACAAGCTTTTCCCAAGAGTGGGGGTGTCAATTACAAGGGGTCACGATTTCAAGGTGAGAGGTGGAAAATTTAAGGGAGATGTGCGTGGAAAGTTTTTTATGCAGAGGGTGGTGGGTGCCTGGAACGCTTTGCCAGCGGAGGTGGTAGAGGTGGGCACGATAGCATAATTTAAGATGCATCTAGACAGTTATATGAACGGGCGGGGAACAGAGGGAATTAGATCCTTGGAAAATAGGCGACAGGTTTACATAAAGGATCTGGATCGGCGCAGGCTGGGAGGGCCGAAGGGCCTGTTCCTGTGTTGTAATTTTCTTTGTTTGTTCTTTGTTCTTTGTTTTGTTTGTTCTTTTGTTGAGCCAATCTTCTATCCCTTCGAAAATATTATCCCCCATAGCGTGAGCTTTTTATCCCTGCAACAATATTTGATGGAGCACCTCATCAAATACCTTCTGGAAATCTAAGTCAGTAGATCCACCAGTTCTCCCTTATCGTTAGAATATGTGGCTCCTTCAAAAAACTCCAATAAATTGGTTCAACATGGTTTCCTTTTCACAAAAACATGTTGACACTGTCTGAATGCCTTGAATTTTCCAAGTGCCCTATCATAACATCTTTAGTAATTGCTTCCAACATTTTCCCTATACTGTAGCAACCTGGGTTGGCCACTTTCTCACACAAAATGGAAGAACACAAAGATTGCAGGGTAAAATGGACATTGGCAAAGAAACCAGCAGTCTGCAGAATCCCCTGTACTCTAGCTGCCACAGAAACCAGACAGAATTATAACTAACAAGCTGCGCATATTAATGAAGCGATTTACGGTGATTCCCAGGCACAATGGACACAACAGTTAAAAATTCTATGGAAGGCCAGACATTCCGGCGCCAGTAGAGTCTAAGACAAAGGGCACCAATAAGGTGTAAGGAACCACCCAGTGATCGAGGGACAGCCCCGTTATTGGGGAAATTCAAATCAATCGATTGGGAAGAGACCCAATCGATTGCAGGTTTATAGAGGGTCCGCCCAGAAGGACGCGAAGCCCCTGGGACCTATAAAAGTCAGGATCCAGGACTGATTCGTTCTCTTAGCCGGCCCTCCCAGCAGAACATCTTAGCAGCTCTCGAAGAACCTTGAGAAGGAGAGGCCTGGTCAGCAGCCGCCATCACGTAAGTGTCATACAACGCACGCTATGAGAGTAGACACTCCTGATCCCTTTAGTCCACACCGACTGGAAGCCTGCGGATCCAGGACAAAGCAAGAGGCCATTGTTCCCTGATCCGGCAGTTCCCTTATTCCAGATAAGTATTGGCCTGTTAGTGGTAGGATTAGCGTAGTCTTGAAGTTTTATATGCATAACTATTAGATAACTGTATTATAATAAACGTGTCTTATTTGAACTTACTAACTGGTGTATTAGGTTATTGGTCTGAACTTGAACTTGAATCTTGTGACGGTATCTTTTTTTTTTTATAAATGTTTTTATTCAGTTTTCATGTTTTATATTGAACAAATTACAAATTGTTAGGAGAGAAAAAGAACAAAAAAAAAAAACAACAAACAAACACGCAAAAATTAACATACATATTTACAGGTAAGCATCTTCGTAGTAGTAACTGCGCCCGCCCCCCCCCCCCCCCCCCCCCCCCAACATGTTTATTTAGTTTGGTTTTGGGCCTTAGCTAGCCATCGAACCCCCGTACCGAACCTGTAGCCCCTCCCGCTACCTTCCCCCGACTATTCTTCCTCTTGTACATTGGCCACAAATAGGTCCCGGAACAGTTGCATGAATGGCTCCCACGTTCTGTGGAAGCCGTCGTCCGACCCTCGGATGGCAAATTTGATTTTCTCCATTTGGAGAGATTCCGAGAGGTCGGACAGCCAGTCCGCAGCTCTGGGCGGTGCTGCTGACCGCCAGCCAAACAGGATTCTACGGCGGGCGATCAGGGAGGCAAAGGCAAGGGCGTCCGCCCTCCTCCCCAGGAATAGATCTGGCTGTTCTGAAACCCCGAAGACCGCCACTATCGGGCATGGCTCCACCCTCACTCCCACCACTTTGGACATAACCTCGAAGAAGGCTGTCCAGTACTCCACGAGTCTGGGGCAAGACCAGAACATGTGGGCGTGGTTGGCCGGGCCTCTTTGGCACCGTTCACATCTGTCTTCCACCTCCGGGAAGAACCTACTCATACGGGTTCTTGTTAAGTGGGCTCTATGTACCACTTTTAGTTGCGTCAGGCTGAGCCTTGCGCACGTGGAGGTGGAGTTGACCCTATGCAGTGCTTCGCTCCAGAGTCCCCACCCTATCTCCATCCCCAGGTCGTCCTCCCATTTCCTTCTTGTTGCGTCCAGTACGGTGTCGTCCCTATCTACCAGTCGGTCATACATGTCACTACAGTTCCCTTTCTCTAGGATACTTGCGTCCAGTAGGTCTTCCAGTAGTGTCTGTCGTGGCGATTGTGGGTACGTCCTTGTCTCCTTTCGTAGGAAGTTTTTGAGCTGCAGGTACCGTAGCTCGTTCCCCCCAGCTAGCTGAAACTTCTCTGTCAGTTCGTCCAGTGTTGCGATCCTGTCGTCCGTGTATAGGTCCCTGACTGTCAGTGTCCCCCCGTCCTGCCTCCACCTTTTGAAGGTGGCGTCAGTCAGTGCTGGTGTGAACCTATGGTTGTTGCAGATGGGAGCCCTGTTCGACATTTTGGTCAGGCCAAGTTGCTGCCGCAGTTGGTTCCAGGATTGGAGGGTGGCTGTCACCACTGGGCTGCTGGAGTGTTTTTTGGGTGGGGATGGGAGTGCTGCCGTGGCGAGGGCCCGGAGGGAGGTTCCCATGCAGGAGGCCTCCTCCGCACGCTCCCACTCAGCCTCTGGCTCCTGGATCCATCCCCTTACTCGCTCGGCTGTTGCTGCCCAGTGGTAGAATTGTAGATTCGGGAGGGCTAGCCCTCCCCTGGTTTTTGTTTTTTGTAAGACCTTCTTTGGGATCCTAGCATTTTTACCCCCCCATACGAACGCCATGATGAGTTTGTCCAGCGCTTTGAAAAAGGCCTTGGGGATGTAGATCGGAATGGATCTAAACAGGAAGAGGAACCTGGGCAGTACGTTCATTTTGATCGTCTGAACTCTCCCCGCGAGGGAGAGCGGGAGTGTGTTCCATCTTTGCAGGTCCTTTTTAACTTCCTCCGTCAGGCTGGTGAGGTTCCATTTGTGGATCCCTTTCCAGTCATGGGCTATTTGGATCCCCAGGTAGCGGAATTTATGTCGGGCTTGATTGAACGGCAGCCCCTTTAGTGCTGCACCCCCCCCCCCTTGCGGGTGTACTGGGAAGATCTCACTTTTGCTCATGTTGAGTTTGTAGCCCGAGAAGGCTCCAAACTCTTTCAGGAGCGCGATGATTCCGTCCATGCTGCTTTGTGGGTCCGAGATATAGAGGAGCAGATCATCCGCATAGAGTGAGACTCTGTGCTCTCTACCTCCCCTTCGGATCCCCCTCCAATTTTTTGCTGCCCTGAGCGCGATTGCTAGCGGTTCAATTGCTAGTGCGAACAGCAGCGGGGACAGTGGGCATCCTTGTCTGGTGCCCCTGTGCAGCTGGAAGTATTGGGAGTTGGTATTGTTGGTCTGTACACTCGCCATGGGTGCGTTGTACAGGAGCTTTACCCAAGCGGTGAACCCTGTTCCAAGCCCGAACCGCTCCAGTACCTCTATGAGGTATTTCCACTCGACTCTGTCGAAGGCCTTTTCTGCGTCCAGGGAGACGATCACCTCTTGTGTTCTCTCCCCGGAGGGGGTCATTATCACGTTCAGCAGGCGCCTGATGTTCGCGGTAAGCTGTCTACCTTTGACAAAGCCCGTCTGGTCCTCTGTGACCACCTCAGGTACACAGTCTTCTAGCCTCTTGGCTAGGATTTTGGCCAGTATTTTGGCGTCTGCATTCAGCAGAGATATGGGTCTGTATGACCCACATTCCGTTGGGTCTTTGTCTTTCTTAGGTATCAGCGAGATTGAGGCCTGTGCTAACGTGGGTGGCAATGTGCCCCTAGCTAGCGAGTCTGTGAACATCTCCCGCAGGTGCGGGGCCAGCGCTGTCGCAAATTTTTTGTAGAAGTCCGCCGGGAATCCGTCCGGTCCCGGCGCCTTCCCCGCCTGCATGGAGCTAATGCTGTCCATGATCTCTCCCAGTGCTAGTGGTGCTTCCAGATCCCGTTTTCTGCCCTCTCCCACAACTGGTATGTCCAGTCCGTCAAGAAACCGGTTCATCCCAGCCTTCCCCGTTGGGGGCTCTGAGGTGTACAGCTCTTGGTAGAAGGCCTTGAAGGTTTTGTTAATCCTCTCTGGTTCTGTTTCCAACGTGCCTCTGGTATCTCTGATTTGCGCAATTTCTCTGCTGGCTGCCTGCTTTCTCAGCTGGTGGGCCAACAGGCGGCTGGCTTTGTCCCCGTGTTCGTATAGGGCCCCGCGTGCCTGGCGGAGTTGGTGTACTGCTTTCCTGGTGGAGAGCAGGTCAAAGTTCCTTTGTAATTCTTTCCTCTCCGCCAGGAGTTCTACGGTCGGGGCCTCGGAGTATTTATGGTCTACCTCCAGTATGGAGTCGACCAGCTTCTGCCTAGCCACCCTTTCCTCCCTATCTCTTTGCGCTTTGTAGGCTATGATTTCCCCTCTTAGTACGGCCTTAAGCGCTTCCCAGAACGTGGAGGGTGAGACCTCCCCGTTTTGGTTGATCTCAGTGTACTCCGCTATGGCCCGCGCTATCCTTTCGCTGAAGGCCTTGTCAGCTAGTAAGGCACCGTCCAACCTCCATTTGGGGCGCTGGGCCCTTCCCGTCTCTAGCCGCACATCCATGTAGTGTGGGGCGTGGTCTGATATCACAATTGCGGAGTATTCCACCTTGTCTATCTCTGGAAGCACCGTTTTCCCCACCACAAAGAAGTCAATTCTGGTGTACACGTTGTGTACTGGGGAGAAGAAAGAGAATTCTTTCTCCCCCGGGTGGGCGAATCTCCAGGGGTCTACTGCTCCCATCTGCTCCATATAGTGACTGAGTTCCCTTGCCATGTTTGAGGTTTTCCCCGTTCTGGGGTTTGATCTGTCCGTCGTTGGGTCCTGTACACAGTTGAAGTCCCCCCCCATGATTAGTCGGTGCGTCGCTATGTCCGGGATTTCTGCCATGGTCTTTTGGATGAAGCTCGTGTCGTCCCAGTTGGGCGCATACACGTTAACTAGGACTACCGGCGCCCCATCCAGGGCCCCGCTGACCATGACATATCGTCCCCCTGGGTCCGTAACCGTCTTTGTCGCCCTAAACATTGTCCTCTTGCCAATCAGGATCGCCACCCCCCTGGCCCTTGCCCCATAACAGGAATGATAGGTTTGTCCCACCCAGCCCTTTCTTACCCGCAGTTGGTCCTGCTCCCTCAAGTGCGTCTCTTGGAGGAAGACTATGTCGGCCCTCATGTTTCTAAGGTGGGTGAGGACTCTAGATCTCTTCACTGGGCCATTAAGTCCCCTTACGTTCCAGGTGACTATTCTGGTGGGGGGCTTCTGCCCCCTTGCTCCTGTGGGGTTAACCATATTTGTCCGGTGGACGCGCCCCTGCCCTCTGGGGTTTCCCTTTGTTAGGGGGCCGTCCAGGATGTCCACTATCACTGCTCTCCCCATGCGGTCGGGTCCCTGCGCTCCGGGGTTCCCCCTTGTCCCGGGGACACCCGCCATGGCCGTCCACTGTGTGTCCGCCACGCGGGTAGCCCCCTGCACTCCGGGGGGCCCCTTCACCCACAGACCGTACTGGGTGGGTGTTTGCAGCAGTTCCCTGTTTCGAGCCCTTGTCTGTGGCACTTTGTGGCCCTATTCCCTTTCTGGCCTCTTTTGTCCCTTCGTCCCTGCATTTCCCCTCCCTGGTCTCTCGCCCCCCGAGTGCCCCCCCCCCCCGCTCTATCCCTTTCGGGGATACCCCTGTGTACCCCTCCATTGCCCCTCTCTCCCCCATTCCTGTCCCCATTTGCTCTCCCACCTTTGATGGGTGATCCCCCCCCTCCCCTGCCTGGCGCCTTCCCCCCTGTTGGGGGTGCGCTGCGGCCCTGCTCTGTTGCGCGCCCCCTTCGCTAGCTTTCCTGCTAGCACGGTGGCTCCCCGCTCGGAGGTTGCTGTCCCCCTTCCCCTCTCCCCTCTCCAGTACTCCCGTTCCCTCGTGCCGGGGCCTGGCCTCCCACCTGGAGCGGGCCCTTGGGCATTGGGTTGTTTTTCCTGGGTGCTCCTGCCAGGGGGGAGGGGGCTGGCTTTGCCTCGCCCCTCCCCACCCCCCCGTCGGCATGACGTATCTCCTTGCCATGGGCCCCTCGTCCCTACTTCCCATGGCGTTTTTCCAGCCCGTGCTCCTCAACGAATCTATTCGCCTCGGCAGGGGCTGTAAAGAAATATTCCTTGTGTTGGTATGTGACCCAGAGTTTTGCTGGGTACAGCATACCAAAACGTACTTTGTTCTTATAGAGAGCTGCTTTCGCTCTGTTGAACTCCGCCCGTCTCTTAGCTATGTCCGCTCCAAAATCCTCGTAGATTCTGATGGCGTGCCCGTCCCAATTGCAGGCTCTATTCTCCTTGGCCCAGCGCAGGATTGTCTCCCTAT
Organism: Scyliorhinus canicula; assembly: GCF_902713615.1. Lineage (NCBI taxonomy): Eukaryota > Metazoa > Chordata > Chondrichthyes > Carcharhiniformes > Scyliorhinidae > Scyliorhinus > Scyliorhinus canicula. The sequence goes on from NC_052148.1 coordinate 230,625,932, forward strand.
CCCGGTACCGGTGCAGTCTGGCTATAACTGCTCTCGGTTTTTCCCCTTCCTTGGGCTTCGGGCGCAGTGACCGATGAGCTCTGTCCATTTCCGGTGGGGTGGGAAAAGCTTCCCGCCCCACTAAGGAGCCCAGCATCGCAGCCACGAATGTTGTGGGATTTCTACCCTCTATCCCCTCTGGCAGGCCCACTATCTTAATGTTTTGCCTTCTCGAGTTGATCTCCTGGCCGTCTACCCTGCCCTTCAGGCTCCCCTGTGTTGCACTCAGTTTCGCCATTTCCCTCTCCAGGGACATGACCCGGTCGCTCACGTCAGTCGCTGCCTTCTCCAGCTCTTTAATGGTTGCCCCTTGGGCTTCCAGTATCTTCCCTTGGGCTTCCAGTATCTTCCCTTGGGCATCCACTTTCTCCTCCACTCTGGTCAGAGCCTGCTGCACCCCTGACATGGCCCTGGTCATTGCTGCCTGTGCTGCGGCCTCTGTGTCTGCTTTTAACTCTGCCTTGATTGCCTGCAGCTGCTCCCTCACCACCTCGGCAATGGCTTCCTTCCAATTCACGCCCCCCTCTAACCCCAGGGGAGAGGTTGCCCGCCCGTCCAGCCCTTTTGGATGCGGCGATACATTCTTCCCGCTGCTTCGCGTGTTGACTCGTTCGCCCAAGCTGGTTTGCCCTTTGCCCCGTCCACCTCCGGTGCCCCCTTTCTCTTGGGTCCCTTCTGGCATTTTTTTCTCCCCCTTCCCCTTCATCGTTTCTTCTCTCCTTGTTCTTCTTTTCCCCCTTTTCCGCACCCTATTTTAATTTTATTTATATATATATATATATATAAAAATATATGTATATATTTTTTTTTTTTTTTAAATGAAAAATTTATTTCCCCCCTTCTTTCCTTTACCCCTTTATTTCACCCCTTTTCTCTTTACCAGTTTTCTTTTGGGTTTTTATTTTAAAAAAAGAACAGAAATATAAGTCTCTTTTTTCTTTTGTTTTCTCTCTCCACTCGCCCAGGAGAGAGAGAGAGAGTCCCCCTTTGTCCTTGCCACGTGGTGGTCACTGCAGTTGGGGGGAGGGGGAGGGGCGAGTGGGGCTGCTGGTTGGGGGGGGGGGGGGGGTTGGTGTCCCCGCTGCTGGTTGGGGGTTGGGGGTTGGGGGGGGGGGGGGGGGGGTTGGTGTCCCCGCTGCTGGTTTGGGGGGGGGGGGGGGTTGGTGTCCCCGCTGCTGGTTGGGGGTTGTTGGGGGGGGGGGGTTGGTGTCCCCGCTGCTGGTTGGGGGGGGGGGGGTTGGTGTCCCCGCTGCTGATTGGGGGGGGGAAGGTGGTGTCCCGCTGCTGGTTTGGGGGGGGGGGGAAGAGGGCCCGCCGCTGCCGCACCGTTCCCGGCCCGCGTGGGGGGGGGGGGGAGAGAGGGGTTGGACCTGCCGCTGCTGGGCCTCCCTGTCGCCGTCGCTCCTCGCCTCCGCCTTCCGCCGCCGCCCGCTCCTCCTCGGCTGCCGCCCGCTCCTCCTCCGCTTCTCCTCCGCTGCCGCCCGCCGCTGCCGCCCGCTGCTCCTCCGTTGTCGCCCGCTCCTCCGCCGTTGCCGCCCGCTCCTCCTCCGCCGTTGCCGCCCGCTCCTCCTCCGCCGTTGCCGCCCGCTCCTCCTCCGCCGTCCGGCCTGTCGGGGGGGTTCCTTCCTGGCGCTTGCGGGAGCCCCTCTCCCTGCGACCTCCTCGCTCGCCGCCCGGAAGTCGAGTCGTGGCGGTATCTTAATGATACCTGGCGACTCTAGAGCTAAGGAACAAAACAGACCAAATTGAGTGTAAAGCATACTCACCCAGAACGAGCAACAATACACGTGTTAGGTAAGCTAACTAGCCTGTAGTTTTATGTTTTTTGTCTCCCTCCCTTCTTGAATAGGGGAATTACATTGCTATTTTCTAATGTAACAACACTTTCCCTAAATCCAGGGAATTTGGGAAAATTGAAAATCAAAACCTTTAGATTCTAGAAGGACAAGGACAGCGATGCACGGAATATCACTACCAGAAAGTTTCCCTCCAAGGCACACACTATCCTGTCTTGGAACTACATTACCATTCCGACACTGTCCATTCCTAACAGCACAGTGGTTGTGTCTATACCACATAGTTTGCAATGGTTCGAGAATATGACTCACCACCACCTTCTCCAAGGCAATTAGGGATAGTCAGTAAATGTTTAACTTGCTAGGGATGCTCAGGTCCAAAAAATGTATTTAAAAAGACCAGTCTGTCCCTCAAGTCCATGGCAGCTCTCTGCAAGAGATATTTAACGAGCCCCATTCCCCAGTCAATTCCGTGTTCCTCTAAATTGTTTCCCTTCAGATGCCTATCCAATCCACTTTTAAAAGACATGGGCCGGGATTCTCCGAGCCTGCGCCGAGTCGGAGAATCGGCGGAGTGACGCGCGAATCCCGCCACACTGCTCCGATGCCGGGCCGTCGACCAGAGAATCGGCGGCAATCACGCCGACGTGGTCGCCGTGGCACCTGTCAGCTCAGGGGGCCGTTGAAAGCGCCCCCCCCCCCCCCCAGCGATTCTCCGCACCCACCAAGTCACCCGGCATAGTTTATGTATGATCCCTCCCGGTGGGGCCTTGGCATTGTGGTTGCAGGGGCCATCCTGGTGGTGGGGGGGGGTTTAGCCAACTCCGGGGAGAGCCTCCACTGTGGCCAAGCGCGCGATCGGGAGCAACCGATCGGCTGGCGGGCTCATCTCCTCGATCCCCCTCTCCTCCCGGAACCTCGCATCCATCCTCCCCGGCTCAAATCTGAGGAAGGTCTTTTCAAGGTATGGCGAGTGCAAGGTTTAATGGCCGGGATTTTCTGACCCTGCGGCGGGTTGGAGAATCCCTGGGGGAAGGCCCGAATCCTGCCCCACCGCCGGCTTCCCTATTCTCTGGCACCGTTTTCCGGGCGCCCGCGGGATTCCCATCACGCTGGTCAGGGTCCGTTGATAGCGGCCCCTCCAGCGACTCTCCGGGCCCCGATGGACCAAGTGGCCGTCAAGTTTTGCCCAGTCCTGACGGCGTGGATTACTCACCTCACATACGGTGGGACCTGGCAGGTAAGTGTGCGGGTCACCCTTGGGGGGTGTGGGGAGGGGGGGGGAAGCCACCCCCCGAAGCCCCCCCCGGTGGCCTGGCCCGCGATTGGGGCCCACCGATCTTCAGGCGAGCTGGTTCCTTGGGGGCCTTCCTTCCTCAGCACCGGGCCCCTCTAAGGCTCCGCCATATTGCCCGGGGGCCGGCGCGGAGAAGGGAACCCCCGCACATTCGCGGAAGTATGCCGACTGGTCCGCGCTTGCACGGCTGGAGCTGCGGGGATGACTCCGGCGGCAACCTAGCCCCTTAGAAAGGTGAGAGTTCCTCACTTTCGGGGGCCATTGACACCGAAGTCGTTGGCGCCAGTTTTCCCGCCTGCGTGGGGATATAGTCCCATTTTTAGAGAATCCCACCCAATGTGTTCGGTGGGTTCATTGTTGTTGTAAAATGTAAAAAGTTTAAAATTTGAAATGAAAATCCATGATTTCCCCTGATTGGCATCCCCTCCGACCCCGTTCCCAACCTAAAATGCTGCCAAAACTGCATCCAAACCTTCAGCATGGCCGAACGTGACTGGACTCACCGAATACTTCCCTGGAGCCAACGGGAGCAGCTCCATTGCCATCGCCCGCAACCCCCGCAACCTCCTACATGAGCCCACCTTCATCCTTTTTTTTTGGAAAAATATTTTATTGAGGCTTTATTAGGCACAACAAACATAATCACCAAACAAAGCAAGCCAACAGGACGCCTGCTTTCATCCTTACCCACAAAGCCCCCACTTCCCTATTCAATCCCTGAACCTCCTCCGCATTCGTCACCCAGTAATAGTACATCAGATTTGGGAGTCCTGACCCCCCCCCCCAAGGGACGTCCATTCCGCAGCACCACCTTCCCTATCCTGGCCACGTTCTCCACCCATACAAACAAAACGATCAACCTATCCACCCCCTTATAAAACACCTTGGGCATTGAAACAAAAATAAATATCATGGTAGAATGTTCATCTTCACCGCTGTATCCGTCCCGCCAATGACAGAGGAAGATTGTCCTAGCTCGACAAATCACCCTTCACCCTCCCCACCAAGCTAGAGAAATTCAACTTCCGAAGACCTGCCCAGTCCCGGGTCACCCCCAGATACCTGAAGTGAGACATTGCCACACGGAATGGCAACCCCCCCCCCCCCCCCCCCCGCACCCCAGCCCACGCCCCTGGAGAGGAAACCACAAAATACTCACTTTTCCCCAAATTCAGCTATACCCGGAAAACATCCCAAAACTTTGTAGCAAACCCATTGGGAGAGATTGTCCATTTCTGAGACGAGATGCTGATGCCAATGCAGAATCCGTGGACGTTTACGACAGAAAAACTGGCGCCACACCTGGACCGATTTTGCTACCGTTCAGGGGCTAGCACCGGTGTTGTGTGGAACACAATCGATACCAATGAAAACGGTGCTGGATTTGCCTGGTCCGTGATTGACACTCGGGAGGCTGACAAGCTGCAGCTGCACATACACATGATACTCCCTGCACACACTCATCCCAGCAAACAAGATGGCACAGGTTGTGCTGGAGTGTGCCCATACAGCTGATGGGTCGGCTGGGGCCAGAGGGCACCCAGGGGGTGCCCTTGGGGGTGGACACCTATATGACCTATGGCTCCAGGTTCAAAGTGGGCTGTTAGCGGTGTGCGCAGCTGCATGGCTGCCTTGCCAGCTGCGCGAATGGTGCTCCGTACCCGTCTATCCCCTACCCCACAGCCCACCTCTTCGCCACCCCACTACTCCCCCCAGCCCTAACAGAAGACCCCCCTGGCCAGCGGCACAACTGTCAGCAAACTATGGCGATGTTGGACACCTTCTGTACTCCCTCTCTCTCCCTCAGCAGCCGCCACGTCGGTTTCACGATTTTTAAAAGCAGAAGTGAACCGCGTCATTGGGAACCCGGCCCCCTGGAGGCGGAGAATCGTGGAAGCCCTGGAGAGAACCGGTCGGGCCCGTTAATGAAATGCATTGACGTCACTTTCGAGGTGACAGAGAATCGCGATCTGGCGTCAAATCGCCACCTGCCACGATTTTGGCGTCAGAAGCTATTCTCCACCCAATCGCATATCCCAATTTTGGAGTTGCCAACGGATAATTCCGCCCATTATGTCCCCTTCCGAGGAAACCGGCTCCGAAATGTATAACGACAAATCATTCGCATACAAGGACACCCTGGGTAGAATTCTCCATTATTGGGACTATGTTCCCACGCTGGCGTCAAAACCGTGGAGTTTTACTCCTGAAAACTGTGGGAAAAAAATGACACGAATTCATAGCCCTGCAGGGGGCTAGCAGGGACACGGAGCAAATCTCGCAGCTTTTGCTGCAGTTACGGGCCCTCGCACTTCTGGATCAGTGGCCGCGCATGCGCACGGTGGCGGCCTTCAGCAGATGCGCCATGCTGCATGGCGGACTCAGATCGCGGAGGTAGACCCACATAGGAAACCCCCGATCTGCCGCACGCCCGACCCTCAAACCCGCACGAACGTTCCCCGGCAGCCTATAAGGCCCCCCCGGCCTCCGATCGTCCCAGACAGGGCGGCCGCAGACTGAGTCCGCAGTCGCCACGCGAGCACACTGACCGGCAATGCCAGGTTAGTTCCATGCCGTCGGGAACCGGCCGGTTGGGGGTGGAGGATTGCTGAGCAGGCCTCTAGTAATGGCCCCTGGCAGCACAGAGTACTCCCCGGTGATGCCGCTTTCTGGTGCCCGGAGAATCGCCGAACCGGCGCCGGGCCTGATTTTGGCATCAGACTAGATTCTCCGCAATTTTGGCGTTGGGGTGCAGAGAATCCAGTCCCCTATGTTCCACACCCCCTCACTATTCCCTTCCACAACTTTGAGCTCCTCAGCACAATGGCCAAGGGTTCTATCGCCAACACAAACATAAGGAGGGACATGGGGTACCCCTGCCTTGTTCCTCAGTGCAATAAAAAATCCCTGAATTCATAAAATTCGTGAGCATGCTCACCCATCAGCTCCTTATACAGCAACTGCAGCCATGCCACAAACTTCGGTCCAATCCCAATCGTCTCCAACACCGCAATCAGATAACTCCACTCCACCCAATCAAACCCCTTACCTGCATCGAATGCCACCTCCACCTCCAACTCCCTTCCCTCTGCCGGAGAAGGTGCCATTCAGCACCCACCGCACATTCAATGACAACTTAAAGAACCCCGTCTGATCTTCCCCAATCACCCTCGGAAGGCACACAAAGGCACAGTTCCAAACTTTTTTTTAAAATATTTTTATTCTCCTTTTTCACAATTTTTCTCCCGAATTTACACCCAACAACAATCAATAACCAACAACAAATATCTCAAACCCCATGACAATAACAACGATCCCATCCTCCCAGCATGCCCCAACATCAGCCCGCATGTTAACATAAACAAATGACAAAGAGAAAAAAAAGGAATCAGGGATTACCCATAGTCATCTTCAACAAACACAGCACCCTCCCCCCGCACCCCAGCCACCCTTCCCCCCCCCCCAACTAATGTTCAATGTTATCCAGCTCTTGAAAGTGCATAATAAATAGTGCCCATGACTTGCAGAACCCCTCCGAGCTTCCCCTCAGTTCGAATTTAACCTTCTCAAGGGTCAAGTATTCCAACAGGTCCCCCGCCATGCCAGGGCACAGGGTGGAGAGGCCGCTCTCCATCCCAGCAGGATCCGCCTTCGGGCGATCAACGAGGCGAAGGCTATGATATCTGCCTCTGCCCCCGCTTCCAACCTTGGCTGGCCCGACACCCCGAATATGGCCACCCGGGGACCCGGGTCCAGCTTCATGCACCACCTTGGAAATTACTCTAAACACCTCCTTCCAGTACTCCCCAAGCTTTGGACAGGACCAAAACATATGAACATGATTAGCCCCCCCCCCCCCCCAACTCCCACCCCCCGCAACGTTCACACACATCTTCCACCCCTTCAAAGAATCGGCTCATCCTTGCCCTCGTGAGGTGTACTCTGTACACCACCTTCAGCTATATCAGCCCCAACCTCGCACACGAGGTGGAGGCATTCACTCTCTGGAGCACCTCACACCAGACCCCCTCCTCGATAACCTCTCCCAATTCTTCCTCCCACTTTGCTTTGATCCCTTCCAGTGGTGCCTTATCCTTTTCCAACATAGCTCCGTACACCGCTGACACTGTCCCCTTCTCCAGTCCACTTGCCGCCAGCACCTCCTCCAACAAAGTGGAGGCCGGTTCCTCCGGGAAGCTCTGTATCTCCTTCCTGGCAAAGTCCCGAACCTGCATATACCTAAACACTTCTCCCTGCTCCAGCCCATACTTCGCTTCCAGCTCCCTCAATCCTGCAAATCGACCCCGAGGAAACAAATCTTTTAGAGTCTTAATCCGTTTCTCTTCCCATTTCCGAAAGCTTCCGTCCCACCTCCCTGGCTCAAATCTGTAGTTCTCCCGGATCAGCATTTCCCTCGACCCTGCCCCCAACCTGAAGTGTTGGCGAAAATGCCTCCAGATTTTCAATGAAGCTATTACTACCGGACTCCCTGAGTATTTCCCCGGAGCTATCGGGAGCGCGGCCATTGTTAGTGCCTTCAGCCCTGGCCCCCTGCACGAACTCTCCTCCATTCTGACCCACTGGGAATAAGCCCCTCTGATCCATCTCCACACCTTCTCCACATTCGCCACCCAGTAGTAGTACATCAGGTTCGGGAGACCCAAACCCCCTGCCTGCCTTCCCCTCTGTAGCAGCACCTTCCTCACTCTGGCCACCTTCCCTCCCCATATAAATGAGGTAATCCGCCCCTCAATCTCCCTGAAAAAAGACTTTGGCAGGAAAATCGGTAGGCATTGAAAAATAAACAGAAATCGCGCCCGCACATTCATTTTAACCACCTGTACCCGACCTGCCAGTGACAGAGGGAGACCATCCCACCTCGCCAGGTCGGCTTTCACTCTCCCCACCAAACTAGTGATGTTGTATCTGCGAAGCCTTCCCCACTCCCGGCCAAACTGCACCCCCAAATACCTAAAGTGAGTTCCTGCCCTACGGAATGGCAGCCCCACCACCCCTGCCCCCACCCCCGGTTGAGACACCACAAAATACTCACTCTTGTCCAAGTTCAGTTTGTACCCAGAGAAAGACCCAAATACCTGCAGCAACTCCAATATTTCTCCTATCGACGCACTCGGCTCCGACACATACAGCAGCAAGTCGTCGGCATACAAGGGCACCCTATGCTCTATCCCCCCCCCCCCCACTCACTATTCCTTTCCATGCTCCCGAACTTCTTAATGCGATGGCCAACGGCTCAATCGCAAGTGCAAACAGCAGGGGGGGGGGGGGGGGGGGGGACATAGGACATCCCTGCCTCGTCCCATGGTGGAGAGAGAAGTATCTCGAACTGATATTGTTCGTGCGGACACTCGCCTTCGGCTTCTTATATAATAACTTTACCCAGTTCACAAATCTTGGTCCAACCCCAAACCGTTCCAGCACTGCCATCAGGTACCCCCATTCCACCCGATCAAACGCCTTAGCACAGTTCCAAACTTAACGCCAGCACCTTTGCCAATATCTTAGCGTCCACATTCAGCAGAGATATGGGTCCACACCCCACCGGGTCATTATGCTTCTTTAGCTGTAACGAGATGGAGGCCTGACCTATCATTTTCGGCAAGACCCCCTGATGCACCATCAATTGGACTCGAGTCGTGAAGTAGTTCCAAACAACAGCTTTAATACACTAGATGTGTGCCCGGCAGTAGACGTGCAGAGAAAGGTCGACTGCCAGCCGGTACGAGTCCTTATACCCCGCCTCGTAGACGGAGCTAGCAACCTCTCAGCCAATCAGCGGGTAGTCACATGACTAGCCTCAGCCAATTGGCAGAGAGGCACATGACTTGCCTGAGCCAATGGGCAGCGAGTCTTCTGCACCAATGGCAGCATTGTTCTAAGGTACCGTAATCTCTCTAGTCATACTACCACACCCCCCTCCCCCGAACATTGCACCTTTGAACATTTCCACCATCAACAGCGACAATCTTTCCTTAAATTTATTGTAAAATTCCACAGGGAACCCATCCGGCCCCTCAGCCAGCCCCGTCTGCATCTTCCCGATTGTTGCCTTCACTTCCTCTGCCCCCACTGTCTCCTCCAGCCCTGCCTTCACTATTTCACCCAACTTCGGGCAGTCTAATCCCCCCCCTAAAAACTCCCTCATCTCCCACTCGCCTTCTGGTGGCTCTGACTTATACAGGTCAATATAAAATTTCTCAAACACCTTGTTAATCCACTCTGGGGCCACCACCAACTCCCCCATCCTATCCTGAACCCAAACTAACTCCCTTGCCGCTTGCCTGCAGAGCTGACCCACCTTCTCCTTGTATGCACAGACAGACCCCCTCGCCCTTCTCAGCTGGTGCACTGTTTTCCCCGTGGACAACAGGTCGCACCTTACCTGCCAGGAGCCCCAGATCCGGGTCCCCTGCGTACCTTCCATCCACGTCCAAAATCTCTTCTATCAACCATTGGCATTCCTCCCTCTCCTCCCTATTCACCTTAGCCTTAAATGAGATTACTTTCCCCCTCACCACTACCTTCATGGCCTCCCAAACCACCGATGGCGAGACCGCCCCCGTTCAACTGACCCCCAGCTTATCACAGAAACTCCAGCCCGCAAACAGCCCCACACCCATCCTCCACCCCAGCTTCTGTGCCAACCCCCTCTCCAGTACCACGTCCATCCAATGTGTAGCGCAATCTGAGATCGCATTGATGAATACTTTGCCCTCTTAGCTCGAGCGAACAGCGTCTTCCCCACCACAAAAAAGTAATTCCTTCAGAACACCTTGTACACTGGGGAAAAAGTGATCCTGATCCTTCGGATGTAAGAATCTCCATGGGTCAATTCCCCCACCCCCCATCATCATCATCATAAGCCCGGCCAACACCTTCGCCGCCCCCCCCCCCCCCCCCCCACCCACCCCGAAAGGGTCATCGAGCACAGCTGGGACCTGTCCACCCTCAGCACCAGCACTGTGTTCCAATTCCCCCCCTCCCAAAATCAATCCATAGATTTCCAAATCCGGGATTGCAACTAGCGTTTTCTTCATGAACCCTGCATCATTCCAATTGGGGGCATTTACTCTTACCAATGCCACCAATCTCTCCTCCAATGCATCCGTTACGATCATGTACCTGCCCCCCTGAACTGCCACCAACTTCTCCATCCAAACCTTCACTCACTTGCCCACAAAAATCGCCAACTCTCCCCTATCAAACCCCATTTCTTCCTGAGCCTCATCTGGTCCTTCACCTTCAGATTGGTCTCCTGCAGCATCACCACAGTGTACAAACACTCTTGCTCTCTTCACCGGTTCTCTAACCCCTTCATGTTCCACGTCACCATTCTGACTGGGGGCTCACTCCTCCCACCACTCCCCCTCCTATCCACCATCACCATTACTCCAGGCCCCGCCCATTCGGCCAGGCCCGCCCCATCCTTCTGTTAACATCGATCCCCACCCCCTTCCCAGATTACCCCATCCACTTCCTCCTGCAAACATCTTACCCAGTATTAACCCCCTCCCCCCACCATTCACACCTCCCAGGTCCATCGACACCAACTACTGTGGCCCGTCCCCCAACCACACTCCTGTTCAGTAGCCAACCTTTCTTTGCTACTGCAGTTACCCCTGCCAGAGCTTACTCCCCCTCCCCACTATACCCTTAGCTCTCTGGCCCCCCATGTCCAGAAACGTTCCAACCCTCCCACCCCACACTCCCACCAAAAGCCAGCTCCTACCCCCCCAACCATACCGCCAGAATGGGGAGAGCACATTCTAAAACAGAAGACAAACCATATCCATCAGAAATAAAACTCCCCCATTGAAAAAAATCTAAGAAAATATCTCAAAGAGAAACATTCCCAGTCCACGCCGTCCATGTCCAGATCTCAACTCTCATCTCAATCCCAATCCTTCAGCCTTCGCGAACGCCTCCAGCTCCTCTGCCATCTCAAAGTAAACATCCTTCGAGTTATGAGTCACTTTCAGTTTAGCAGGGTAGACTACTCCGAACCGAACCTCACTGCTGTACAATGCCGCTTTTGTCGTAATATATTCACAGGTATAGGATGGTGCACAGACAGGCAGTGATTGACACACAGGATGACCAGTGAACACACAGAACACAGCAGCCAATCATCAGACAGGACACGGCCACTATAAAGCCAGAGGGCACCAGTTTTCCAGCTCTCTCGGGATCCAGCCTCTGAGACAGTCAGAGCTCGTGAGCAGCAACTAGAACATACACCATGTGGTAGTAAGATACTGAGGTCAGGTTAGCCTCAGCTCTCCAGTCAAGTTAGCATAATGTCAACCCACAGTTAAAGTATGTATGATAGTTAAGAGTTCAATAAAATCGAGTTGCATTTCTTCAAGTATTGTAAGCCTGTCTCTCTCACTACTGCAGTAAACGCAGTCCTCGCAGACCCAGTTTACCCAACACATCATGGTAGCAGTGAGTTACGCTCGAGTTTGACGGACCTACCTTGAGATAATCTGCCTTTGACCAGCGATCAGCCATCTGGTAACATGGACAGCGTCCGCCCTCCCCCGCAGCTCCGCATCGCCGGCAACTTCGGTGCAAACTGGAAGATTTTCAAGCAGAAGTTCCAGCTCTATCTTGAAGCCACTGACTTCGAAGCCGCATCGGATGCCAGGAAGATCGCTCTCTTCCTCTCTACAGCCGGGGACCACGCTATCCACATCTTTAACTCCCTCACCTTTGCTGACGGCGAGGACAAGACAAAGTTCAAAACAGTCCTGCTGAAGTTCGACAGCCACTGTAACATCGAAGTCAATGAGAGCTTTGAATGCTATGTGTTCCAGCAGAGGCTTCAGGATAAGGATGAACCTATTCAGTCCTTTCTAACCCATCTCCGCATCCTCGCGCAGCCCTGCAACTACGGCTCCACTTCCAATTCCATCATCCGCGACCAGATCGTTTTCGGGGTCCACTCCGATCCCCTTCACCAGCAGCTCCGAAAAGTTAAGCAGCTCACCCTTATCATTGCCATCGAAACATGCATCCTCCACAAGCACGCTAACAACTGGTACTCCCATATCAAGGCGGCAGAAACGGCACAGTAAAACTCCCACGATGCGGAACGGGTGCAGGCAATCAAACAGCTCCAGGGCCTGAGTTTGGATGAGGGCGGACATTTCGCGCACTTTTCTCGGGTTCCTGCGCATGCGTGCCACGACCAAGGGGACGGCAAGGCCGACGACCGAACTGCGCAGGTGCGCACATCATTCGACCGCACTGCGCATGCGCAGTGGCACACAAAGCGTCCTGACAGCGCCATGACGTGCAACAACTGTGGCTCCGTCCATTTAAAGTGGTAATGTCCCCCGGAATCACGACCCTGTCTCCAGTGTGGCAAGCTTGGCCACTACGCAGCCCTCTGCAGATCTGCTCAACTGCCCAACACACAGCGATCCGAGCCACAGCGCAGGAGCGTCCGGTCAGTACAGCAACCCATTGCAGTCTCCAACTCCGACATTCTTCCAGATCCCGACACCAACGGCCTCACATCTCCATTCCAGGTGGGCATCATCACCAAGCATACGCTGCCTTCAGCAAAGGTGGTGAAACAACTCCCAGTGATGAGCATTGATCCGGATGATGAGTGGTGACCCTTACGGTCAACAAGGCTTGCATACGCTTCAGGCTGGACACAGGCGCTTCAGCGAGCCTCATTTCAAAGTCTGACCTGGATACCATCCGCGTCAAGCCAAGCATTCTTCCACCGGCCTGCCAGCTCCCCGACTACAATGGCAATGCCATTGCTGCCAGTGGCTCATGCCAGCTTGCGGTGTCCCATCGTTCTTCAAAAGCGACGCTGCGTTTTGAAATTGTAGGAACCAACAGAGCTTCCCTGCTCGGTTCTCGGACCTGCAAACTCCTGAACCTGTGCAGCGGGTTCACACCATGTTGTCCGTAGAGGCAACGGCCTCGCCAGGTGTCAACTTCCAAGCCCAACTCGATGACATCATAGCACAATACCACAGCGTCTTCGAAGGTATGGGCACACACCTTACCGATACAAGATACTGCTGAAGCCGAATGCCACACCTGTGGTTCATGTACCGTGTCGGGTGCCGCCTCAAGCAGCAGCTGCAAGACCTCCTTGACCAGGGTGTCATTCCTAAGGTCACGGAACCCACGGACTGGGTTAGCTCCATGGTTTGTGTCAAAAAGCCGTCAGGGGAACTTCGCATTTGTATCGACCCCAAAGATTTGAACCGTAACATCATGAGGGAACACTACCCTATATATAAACGAGAAGAGCTAACCAGCGAGATGGCTCATGCCAAATTTTTCACAAAGCTGGATGCCTCCAAGGGGTTTTGGCAAATACAGCTGGACGCGTCCAGCCGAAAGCTGTGCACATTTAACATCCCGTTCGGTCGCTACTGTTACAGCCGAATGCCCTTTGGCATCATCTCCGCCTCAGATGTGTTCCACCGCATAATGGAACAAATGATGGAGGGCATCAAGGGGGTGCGAGTGTATGTCGATGATATCATTATCTGGTCCACAACTCGTCAGGAGCACATCGATCGCCTCAAGCGAGTGTTCCACAGGATCCACGAGCATGGCCTCCGACTCAATACAGCCAAATGCTCGTTCGGTTAATCAGAAATCAAGTTCCTTAGAGACCACATTTCGCAGTTTGCTGTGCAGCCAGATGCAGACAAGGTGTCGGCGATCAACGCTATGAAGACACCGGAGGACAAGAAGGCGGTCTTCCGCTTCCTTGGGATGGTCAACTTCCTTGGGAAGTTTATTCCCAACCTTGCATCACACACCACAGCTCTCCGCAATCTCATTAAAAAAACTACGGACTTCCGGTGGCTCCCCGCTCATGAGCAAGAGTGGCGTGAGCTCAGGGCGAAACTCACCAAGGCCCTGGTATTGGCGTTTTTCGACCCCGCCAAGGAGACGAAGATCTCCACCGACGCGAGCCAAGCTGGCATTGGGGCAGTGCTCCTCCAGCGGGACGAATCCTCCTCCTGGGCCCCAGTTGCATCTGCATCTAGAGCCATGACACCTACTGAGCAACAATACGCTCAGATTGAAAAAGAATGCCTGGGCCTCCTGACAGGGATTGACAAATTCCATGATTATGTGTATAGACTCCCCAAATTCACGGTCGAGACGGACCACAGGCCATTGGTTCACATCATCCAAAAAGACCTCAATGACATGACGCCACAGCTACAACGTATCCTCCTCAAACTCCGCCGCTATGATTTTGACCTGGTCTACACCCCGGGCAAAGAGCTCATTGTGGCCGATGCACTCTATAGATCCATCACCACACCGTGTGTGCAGTCAGACTTTGTCTGTCAGATAGACGCTCAGGTGAAGATTTGTGCCTCCAACTTTGCGGCCACTGATGAAAGGGTCGTGCAAATTCGTCAGGAGATGGCCAGGGATCCTTTACTCCAGCGGGTCATGCGACATCTCACGGATGGTTAGCAAAAGAGGCAGTGCCCCCAGTTTTATAATGTAAAGGACAATCTAGTGGTAGTGGACAGCAAACTAATGAAGCTGGACAGGATAGTAATCCCACGAGCATGCGAGAGCTGGTCCTCGGCCAAATCCACGAGGGTCACCTGGGGGTCGAAAAGTGTAGCCGTCGAGCCCGAGAGGCAGTATATTGGCCAGGCATCAGCCAGGCTATCGCCAACACGGTCCTCAATTGCCCAATGTGTCAAAGGTTCCAGCTGGCTCAGCCTAAAGAGACTCTACAGCCGCATGAAATGGTGACCTCCCCATGGTCTAAAGTTGGTGTTGACCTCTTTCATGCCAAGGGCCGAGACTATGTCCTCCTAGTGGACTACTTTTCCAACTATCCCGAGGTGGTCAGACTGACTGACCTCACATCAGCAACAGTAATCAGGGCATGCAAGGAGACTTTTGCCCGGCATGGAATCCCACTCACAGTTATGACTGACAATGGCCCCTGCTTCTTCAGCCAGGAGTGGACGGATTTTGCCCGGCTGTACAATTTTCGGCACATCACATCAAGCCCCCACTACCCCCAGTCGAATGGGAAGGCTGAAAAAGGGGTCCACATCGTTAAAAGACTGTTGTGCAAAGCTGCTGACTCGGGTTTGAATTTCAACCTGGCGCTGTTAGCCTACAGGGTGACTCCTTTGTCCGCTGGCCTGTCCCCAGCATAGCTCCTAATGAACCGCACACTACGGATGACGGTGCAGGCTAGTCACATTCCAGACCTTGACAACTTCCCGGTCCTACAGAGGACGCAGCAGTCTCGGGCCCAATGCAAGTCGGCGTACGGCGCCCACGCCACAGATCACCCTGCTCTGGTCCCTGCTGACCGAGTTCGTGTTCAGCTACCTGACGGTGGCTGGTCTGCCACAGCAGTGGTGGTTAAGCAAGTGGCCCCGAGATCGTTCCTCATTCGCATGCCTGATGGCTCCTTTCTTCGGCGTAATAGGCGGGCACTGCGGCTACTTCCACGCCCGCCTCCTGAACGTGATGTCCCTCCTCGCATGCTGGTTCCTCAGGATGCGCCCTTCCACGAGGCCACCGATCTGTCAGTTATTTTACCGACCTCTACATTGGAGGCAGTTCCGCCCGTTCAAGTGCAGGCGGCCCCTGACCCACCCTTGAGGTGGTCAACCAGAATTCGTCACCCGCCACAGAGACTGAATTTATAGACTGAATGTTGCATTACCTTGTTATCCATTTACACATCTGTACATATTGTTTTTTCCTAATTTGTTATCTGCCCTCTATCTGCACTAGATACCTTCCCATGTAAATATGTTAATATACTTTGTATATAGTCAGGCTCCTGTACACACACACTCACTATTTATGGACCTACACACATTTTTTTTTTTAAAGTAAAAAAAAGGGGGAGATGTCATAATATACAAACAGGTATATGATGGTGCACAGGTTGACACACAGGATGACCAGTGAATACACAGAACACAGCAGCCAATCACCAGACAGGACACGACCACTATAAAGCCAGAGGGCACTAGTTTTCCCGCTCTCTTGGGATCCAGCCTCTGAGACAGTCAGAGCTCGCTTGCCATTTGCTAGCCTGCCATTACTGTTAATTGTATGGAGATTGAGCTTAAGTGGTGATTACTGGTTTTCGGCAAGCTACGGCGGCATCCTGATTTCGCCAAAGGGAGCAGGCCATTTAGATTGCAAACCCATCGGCTCCTGGCGCGGCTCAAATTTTTGGCCTCTCCCGCAATTTAATGGCCTCGTCACACTCTAGCTTAAGAGCAACCAAGCCGTAAAATCATGCCCTTTATGAAAAAACCTATCTCCTCCACACCTGTTGAAGTAGCGGACTATGTTCATATATTGCATCCAGGTTTTATCAACATATATTATCAATGTGAAATGCTGCCAACTAACCTAAAATAATGTGATTGCCCATTAGCCACAAAGGTGACAAAATGTTAGCATTCAATATAATTTGAATCATGTATAAAATGGAATCAAACTTTATTATGCCATAACCACCGTGGGAAATCAATGAAATGCAAAACCATTTTAACTGCATGTGCAGTAACCTAATCGATGAATATGAAAATAGCAACTATTATCTATTTTTTTTAAAATAATTTTTATTGAAAAATGTTGTATTCATACAACAACATCGAACCATAATAAAATACCAACAATAACAATAATGATATCAATCATAAACATTCGCCCCCTCCTCAATGAACAACACAACATATTAACAACAACTTAAATTAGCGCAATGTTAAGTTACATAACCATAGAGAAAAAAAAATAGAAACTATAATAAGGAACACCCCCCCCTTAACCCCCCCCCTCTCTCTCTCTCTCTCTCTCTCTCTCCCCCCCCCCCCCCCCCGGGTTGCTGCTACTATTGACCAAGATACCTATCTTTGAGCCAGGAAGTCCAGAAAAGGCTGCCATCGTTTATAGAACCCTTGTATTGATCCTCTCAGGGCAAATTTGACCCTCTCCAATTTTATAAATCCCGCCATGTCACTGATCCAGGTCTCCACACTTGGGGGTCTTGCATCCTTCCACTGCAGCAAGATCCTCCACCGGGCTACTAGGGACGCAAAGGCCAGGACACCGGCCTCGTTCGCCTCCTGCACTCCCGGCTCCACCGCAACTCCAAAAATCGCGAGTCCCCACCCTGGTTTGACCCTGGATCCAACCACCCTCAACACCGTCCCCGCCACCCCCTTCCAGAATTCTTCCAGTGCCGGGCATGCCCAGAACATATGGGCATGATTCGCTGGACTCCCCGAACACCTGGTGCACCTGTCCTCACCCCCAAAGAACCTACTCATCCTAGTCCCGGACATGTGGGCCCGGTGCAGCACCTTGAATTGGATGAGACTAAGCCTCGCACATAGAACATAGAACAGTACAGCACAGAACAGGCCCTTCGGCCCTCGATGTTGTGCCGAGCCATGATCACCCTACTCAAACCCACGTATCCACCCTATACCCGTAACCCAACAACCCCCCCCCCCCCTTAACCTTACTTTTTAGGACACTACGGGCAATTTAGCATGGCCAATCCACCTAACCCGCACATCTTTGGACTGGGAGGAAACCGGAGCACCCGGAGGAAACCCACGCACACACGGGGAGGACGTGCAGATTCCGCACAGACAGTGACCCAGCCGGGAATCGAACCTGGGACCCTGGAGCTGTGAAGCATTTATGCTAACCACCATGCTACCGTGCTGCCCCATGAAGAGGAAGATTTGACTCTCTCCAAGGCATCCGCCCAAGTCCCGTCCTCTATCTGCTCCCCAAGTTCCCCCTCCCATTGAGCCTTCAGCTTCTCCACTGACAACTCCTCCACCTCCTGCATTACCTTATAAATGTCAGACACCTTCCCCTCTCCGACCCACACCCCCGAAAGCACTCTGTCCATCGCCCCCCGCGAGGGCAGCAAAGGGAACTCCTCTACCTGTCGTCTAGCAAATGCCTTTACCTGCAAATATCTGAACATGTTCCCTTGGGGGAGCCCAAATTTATCTTCCACAGGCCCGCAAACCTCCTGCCAATAAACAGGTCCCTCAATTTACTGATGCCCACCCTTTGCCATCCCCTAAATCCCCCATCAGTGTTCCCCGGGATGAACCGATGATTTCCACCCAATGGAACCTCCATCGAGCCCCCTGTTTCCCCCCAATGCCGTCTCCACTATCCCCAGATTCTTAGGGTTGGCGCCACCACCGGGCTCGTGGTATACCTCTTAGGAGAGAGCGGCAACGGCGCCGTTACCATGGCACCCAGGCTCGTACCTCTACATGACGCCATCTCCATTCTTTTCCACGCCGCCCCCCCCCCGCCCCCCATCACCCATTTACGCACCATTGACACATTGGCCGCCCAATAGTACCCCAAAAGGTTGGGCAGCGCCAGCCCACCTCTATCCCTCCCTCGCTCCAGGAAAACCCTCTTCACTCTCGGAGTCCCATGTGCCCACGCAAAGCTCAATATACTGCTAGTCACCCTCCTAAAGAAGGCCCTGGGGATGAAGATGGGGAGGCACTGAAAGAGGAACAAGAACCTCGGAAGCACCGTCATTTTGACGGACTGCACCCTCCCCGCCAACGACAATGGCAGCATGTCCCACCTCTTGAACTCCTCCTCCATCTGATCCACAAGCCTGGTAAAATTATGCTTGTGAAGAGTCCCCCAGTCCCTGGCCACCTGCACCCCCAGGTACCTAAAACTCTCCCCTGCCCTCCTAAGCGGGAGCCTACCAATTCCTTCCTCCTGGTCTCCAGGGTGCACCACAAACACCTCACTCTTGCCTAAATTTAGTTTATAGCCTGAAAAGGTCCCAAACTCAGCTAGCAGCTCCATCACCCCCGGCATCCCTCCCACCGGGTCCGCCACATACAGTAACAGGTCATCGGCATACAACGACACCCTATGTTCCTCCCCACCTCGCACCAAACCTCTCCACCTCCCTGAATCCCTCAACGCCATCGCCAATGGCTCGATTGCCAATGCAAATAACAAGGGGGACAGGGGGCAACCATGCCTGGTCCCTCGGTAAAGCCGGAAGTACTCCGACCTCCTCCCATTCGTGGCCACACACGCCATCGGGGCCTCATGTAGCAGCCTCACCCATCTAATAAACCCTTCACCAAATCCAAACCTCCCCAACACCTCCCATAAGTACCCCCACTCCACTCTATCGAAGGCCTTCTCCGCATCCAGCACCACCACTATCTCAGCCTCCCCCTCAATCGCCGGCATCATGATGACATTCAACAATCTCCGCACATTCGTGTTCAGCTGCCTTCCCTTCACAAAACCTGTCTGGTCCTCGTGTAAAACCCCTGGCACACAGTCCTCTATCCTGGTGGCCAGGAATTTTGCCAGCACCTTGGCATCCACATTGAGGAGAGATATGGGCCTGTATGAACCACACTGTTGGGGGTCCTTGTCCCTCTTTGAGATTAACGAAATCAGCGCCCGCGACATCGTCGGGTGCAAAGTCCCCCCTTCCCACGCTTCATTAAGTGTCCGCACCAGCAAGGGGCCCACTAGGTCCACAAACTTTTTATAAAATTCCAACGGGAACCCATCCAGCCCCGGCGCCTTCCCTGACTGCATCTGCCCGATCCCCGTAACTAGCTCCTCCAGTTCAATCGGCGCCCCCAACCCCTCCACCTGCTCCTCCTGCACCTTCGGGAAGGAAAGCCCGAGGAGAAACCTTTCCATTCCCCTCCTCTCCACCGTTGGCTCCGACCGGTACAGTTCCCCGTAAAAGTCCTTGAAGACCTCATTCACCTCTACCCCCTTCCACACCACGTTCTCACTCTTGTCTCTCACTCCAGCAATTTCCTTAGCCGCATCCCGCTTGCGGAGCTGATGAGCCAGCATCCTACTCGCCTTTTCACCATGTTCATACACTGTCCCTTGTGCCTTCCTCCACTGTGCCTCCGCCTTTCTAGTGGTCAAATTTAGCCTGTAGGCTGCGCCTCTCCCCCAACAGTCCCTCCTCTGGTGCCTCTGCGTACCTCCTGTCTACCTCCAGCATCTTTCCCACCAGTCTATCCCTCTCACTCCTCTCGCTCCTCTCCCTGTGTGCCCGAATGGATATCAGCACCCCACGAATCACTGCCTTCAGGGCTTCCCAGACCATCCCCACCTGGACCTCCCCCATATCATTCACCTCGAGATACCCCTCAATACTTGCCCGTACCCTCCTACACACCTCCTCCTCCGCCAACAACCCCACATCCAACCGCCACAACGGGCGCTGGTACTGCACCTCCCCCATCTCCAACTCTATCCAATGCGGAGCATGGTCGGAGATTGCAATGGCCGAATATGCGGCCTCCTCCACTCTCGGAATCAGTCCCCTACTCACCACGAAGAAGTCTATCCGAGAATAGACCCTGTGTACGTGGGAGAAGAAAGAGTACTCCCGTGCCCTCGGCCTCACAAACCTCCATAGATCCACCCCTCCCATCTGGTCCATAAACCCTCTCAGTACCTTGGCCGCCGCCGGCCTCCTACCCGTCCTGGAACTGGACCGATCCAGTGGAGGATCCAACACTGTATTGAAGTACCCCCCCCCCATAATCAGACCTCCCGCCTCTAGATCTGGGACCCGTCCCAGCATACGCCTCATAAAGCCAGCATCGTCCCAATTTGAGGCATACACACTAGCAAGTACCACCTTCTTTCCCTGTAGCCTGCCCCTAACCATAACATACCTACCCCCCTTATCCACCACCACCTCAGATGCCTCAAACGACACATTTTTCCCCACCAGAATCGCCACTCCCCGGTTCTTCAAATCCAACTCAGAGTGGAAAACCTGCCCCACCCACCCCTTCCTCAGACGGGCCTGGTCTGCCACCTTCAGGTGGGTCTCCTGAAGCATTGCCACATCTGCCTTTAGCCTCCTCAGATGAGCAAGTACCCTCGACTGCTTCACCGGCCCATTCAATCCTCTCGCATTCCAGGTGACCAACCGGATCAGAGGGCATCCCGCCCTCCTCCCCCATCGACTAGCCATAGCCCATCGACTGCCCGCCCCAGGCCAGCACCCCCCGCCCGACCCAGTTCCCACAGCGACACACCTCACCTCTGTCCCCCCGACCCACACCAGCTCCTTCCTGACCCTGCCAGCAGCAACCCGGTATTCCCCGTTCCCCAACCCCTAGTTCGAGTCCAGTTTCTCCGTCCGCACGAAGGCCCACGCCTCCTCCGGGGAATCAAAATAATAATGACGGTCAAATAAGTTGCGCAGAGGCTGCAACATTCCAAACTTTATCTTCTTCTTGTAGAGCACCTCTTTCGTCCGATTGAACCCGGACCGCCGCTTAGCCACCTCCGCACTCCAATCCTGGTAGATCCGTACTACCCCATTCTCCCATTTGCTGCTCTTCACCTTCTTGGCCCAACGCAGCACACACTCCCGATCACTGAACCGGTGGAACCTCACCAGCACCGCAAGCGGGGGTTCGTTCTCCTTAGGCCTCCTGGCCAGTACCCTGTGGGCTCCCTCGAGCTCCAGGAGCAGATGGAAAAATTCTGTCCCCACTAGCGAGTTCAGCATCGTCGCCACGTAGGTTGTCAGATCCGACCCCTCCAGCCCCTCCACAAGGCCCAAGATCCTCAGATTTTTCCGCCTCATGCGGTGATCAAGCTCCTCGAAGCGGTCCTGCCACTTCTTGTGGAGTGCCTCGTGCCCCTCCACCTTACTCACGAGGACCACGGCCTCCTCCTCTCGTTCAGTGGCCTGCGCCTGCAACGCCTGGATGGCAGCACCCTGGGTCATCTGAATCTCCGAGAGCTTTTTATTCGTTTCCTGCAGAGAGCTCAGTACCTCAGCCTTGAAATCTGCAAAACAGCGCACGAGAGCAGCTTGCTGCTCCTGGGCCCACTGCTTCCACTCCTCTGGAGGTCTGCCGGCCGCCATCTTAGAATCCTTCCCCCGTTTTTTCTGGGGAGCTGCTGCCGTTTTTTCCCCCTGTCCACTCCGAGTTCGAGTCATGAAATGCGGAGAAAGTCGATCAGCACACCTTCTCCCACCGGGAGACGTCGAAAAAATTCCGTTTTGGGCTCTAAAAAGAGCCGAAAAGTCAGTTTGAATCGGGAGCTCCCAAATGTGCGGCTTCCTACGTCATCGCCGCCACCGGAAGTTGCAACTATTATCTATTAACTGCAAAACAATAGGCATTTGTAACTGCAAAAACACGATATATCTGCACATGTATTAACCACACGCTTAATAAAAACTGCCTACAAATGTCGCAAGGTCACAATTATGCTAAATGCTATTTGCAAATATAGTAATGCTACATAGTAATTGTTAATTTTTCTATGTACATTTTCTCCATTTCATCCTACCAGATCTGCATCTGTACATTTGTCCACCCACGATGCATTTCTGATATGTTTGCAGCAGGGTGCCATCATAAAAAGAACCAGAGGTTTTTATTGAGCATCCAAAGTGTAAAAATGGGTGTTGGATGAAAGCAGATATTCTTCTGAAGATTACAAATAATCATTCTGCAGTGTAACATATATTCATATAAATGACATGTTTTATGAGTGGGCAGACATTTCCTCTCCAGATACAAGAGGAAGAATACTACAAAACAAATAGCTGCTATTAAAAGCTCTTAATCTTCCACAGGAAAGATCTCTTTGAAAGTGTTTTTCTGTCCTTCAGCATCTCACTATGAAAAATATTCAGTGTGCTTCAAAATACAATCCTAATTGTAGAGCAGCATGGTAACACAATGTTTAGCAATGTTGCTTCACAGTGCCAGGGTCGCAGGTTCAGTTCCCGGCTTGGGTCTCTGTGCGGAGTCTGCACGTTCTCCCTGTGTCTGTGTGGGTTTTCTCCGGGTGCTCCGGTTTCCTCCCACAAGTCCTGAAAGACGTGCTGTTAGGTGAATTGAACATTCTGAATTCTCCCTCTGTGTACCAAACAGGCGGCGGAATGTGGCGACTCAGGGCTTTTCACAGTAACTTCACTGCAGTGTTGATGTAAGCTTACTTGTGACAATAAAGATTATTATTAATTAATTGACTATCAAAAATTCACTTTTCTGAAATAAAGTAGCTTTAATATAAGATTTGTATATTGATGTTGTAAATACACCAAGGTGTTATAAAATGGGATAGAAAATTCAAGAAAGGAATAATCAAAGTGACTTGAAGCACTCGGGCCCTGTACAGAGAAGTGTTAATATCTCCACTAAAGTGTCATTGGAACTTCAAAATGTCACTGCATGAAGTTCATTAATATGTTATCCTATGATTATGTTACTCCCAACAGCTTCATGAAAGTTGTGACCTTTAATAAACTCTCCAACAGCAGAAACAACCTTTTCAAAACAGAAAGTAGGGTAATCAGATTCAGGATGTGTCAACCGTCATAGTAAAATATTTCATTATTACACCTTTAATAAAGACACAACAAATAATTGAATTAATGAAAAGTAAAGATATATGTAAAACTACTATATGTAATATACCTAGTAAAAGAAAAATAAGTAGTTAACTTTTTTTGTTCCATGATATGGTCTCATTTGCAAGTTCTCATTAATTGCTGATTCCTAGTTGTGCTGAGAAGGTGGCAGGACCATCTACTTGGAGCACTGTAGGTGTTCTGGTGATGGTGATAGGTAGAGAATTCCAGGCCATTGATCAGAAGAGTCAATGTCAGGATGTTTGTGATTCGGAGGGAATTTTGAGGTGACACTTTTGCTACAGCTATGTTGCCTTTGTCCCTTCTCACTGGTAGAGAGTGCAAGAATACAAAATACAGTTGATGTGACAGATCCTATCGAGAGAGAATTAAGTCCTGCTACCACTGTAGATATTCTAGAAATTTAGTTGCACCCATTTTTGGGCATGCACATGGCACAGGATGCAACCGAATGGGGAATAAGCCATAAATGGCATTTAACCTAGATAAATGTAGTGCTGTGCATATTAGTAGGACCAACATTGAATACACTTATCATGTATGAGGAATAATACCGAAAGTGGTTGAGAGAAAAAAGTATCTAGGTGTTATTGTGCACAGATCACTAAAGGCTCATGAGCACTGCAGAAAAGGTTAAGCCAACAGTGTTTAATTAATAAACAACACCATTCAGGTATTATACAGGATGTTGGTTAGACTGCATTTGGATTACTGTGCTCAGTTTTATCCTGTCACATGAGCGATGTTAATAGCCTTAGAAAAGATTCAGAGGACATAGAACATAGAACAGTACAGCACAGAACAGGCCCTTCGGCCCTCAATGTTGTGCCGAGCAATGATCACCCTACTCATACCCACATATCCACCCTGTACCCGTAATCCAACACCCCCCCCCCCCCCCCCCATTTTATTCTTCCATCTGGTGATGTCCATTTGACTGCCAGTCTGGTGGGATGTATATCCCGGATGCAAAATACTTGTCCTGCCAGTCTTAGTAGTCAATCTATCTCAATTTCCGACAGGCACCTATGGCAAGTCCTCATTAGCACCTCTTTGTTGGTGATGTTGTCTCATCATGTGATGTCCAGGATCTTGCGTAGGTAATGCTGGTGAAAGACGTCAACCTACGTGACACTTTTACTGTTCATATTCATATTTCTCTGGGATTGGTACTACTATGGATATGTAGAATCGCAACTTCATTGCCAGGTTGATGGTGTTGTATACCCAGACCATGTGGAGCCACAGGTAGACCGATGCTGCTTCACCAATTCTTGTATGGACATCAATCTCTACATCATCCATCCTGGAGATGTTGCTTCCTAGTTAGAGGAAGTGGCTGACATTTTTTTTAAACATTTAGCGTATCCAATTATTTTTTTCCAATTAAGGGGCAATTCAGCGTGGCCAATCCACCTAACCTGCACATCTTTGGGTTGTGGGGGTGAAACCCACGCAGACACGGGGAGAATGTGCAAACTCCACATGGACAGTGACCCAGGGCCGGGATTCGAACCCGGGTCCTCAGCCCGTAGGCAGCAACGCTAACCACTGTGCCACCGTGCTGCCCTTGGTTGACGTCTTTAATGTTCTGTTGCATGTTAGTAATGGGAGTGCTTTATTGCTGTCCAATCTTCAATATCTAAGTTTTTATGGGTAGGATTCTCTAATAATGGGGCTATCTCCCCACGCCGGCGTGAAAAGTGTCGCCAACCACTCTGGCGTAAACGGTCCCCAATAATGGGGAATACTCCCCTTCCTAGGGGGCTAGGTTGGCGCCGGAGTGGTGCCTGCAGCTCCAGCCGGTGCGGAACGGCCCGCGTGAGTTTGCGAATGCGTGGAACGGTCAGCATATTTCCGCGCATGCGCGGGGGTTTCCTTCTCTGCGCCGGCCCCCGGGCAATAGGGCGGAGCCCTACAGGGGCCCGGCGCGGAGTAAAATAGGCTCCCACGGAACCAGCCCGTTCGCCGATCGGTAGGCCCCGATCACGGGCCAGGCCACCGTGGGCCTCCCCTCACGCCCACCCCCCATCCAGGACAACCACCGCAGTCTCACCTTCCAGGTCCCGCCATGTGGGACCTGAGTAACCCATGCTGGTGGGACCCGGCCAAACCTATCGGCCCTCAGCCCATCGGGGCCCGGAGAATCGCCGGCAGTCAACGGCCCCTGACTAGCGCAGTGGGAATCCCATGGGCGGCCGAGAATCGGCTCCGGAGAATGGGGAAGCCAGCGTCGGGGCACGATTCTCGCGTCCCCACCAGGGATTCTCCGACCCAGTGCCGGGTTGCAGAATCCCGGCCTATGTATCTGATGTGTAGACCTTGCCGCCATTCTTAAGATTGTCTTGGAGCATGCACGATTCTTCAGTAAACAAGGTGGTGTCAACTGCGAAATTCAGGTCCATCTGTTGCCATGGGATACCAAAATCTTCACTCACAATCACCTTCCTCATGATGAAATCAATACATAAGAGAGAAAGCAATGGGGAGAGTTTACAGCTGACTGTGTACAGTACACTCTGACAGAAATAGATACAATCAGCAGTTATTCCTTTCACTGAGAATAGTAATCCTCTGGAATGTGTTGCTGACCCTCTGCATGTCTTCAAGAGGGTACTGGACAAGTTCTTAACTGAACAGAGATTACTTGCCCATATTATTTTTTCCCCGCTCTGACCCACCAATCTTGAGTGACACAATTTCAGAGCACAAATTTCAAATGCTTTTTAAATAGAGCCTAAACCATTCTCAATCAAAGCTATAAAGAGCTTTTGGAAGAATTTTTCTTGTAATTGCTTGCAGGTATTATGAGTTTAAAAGATTTCAAAGTGTTAGATTTTGTTTTTGTAGAACATACAACAGAGAAGGAGGCCATTTGACACATTGGGTTGGATTTACCGCGGCAGTTTTGTTGCAGAATAGTGCCCCACGATTGACCATAGGCGGAATCTTCTGGTTCTGCTGCTGTCAATGGCATTTCCCGTTCTTTGCACCTCCCGCCCCCAGGAAGCCTCGACGTGAAAGATGGCAGCAAACAAATAACAGCAGGGAAGCACGAAGTGTAAAAAGTGACATTTAACACATAATATAGTGGTAGCATAAGTGCTCATTATTTAATCGTGCCTAGCATCACCCATGCGTACGCTGTGATACGATCATTTCTTAAACTTCCAAACCAGGATCCACAACTGAAGTGGAGGCAACCTGTTGTCTGCCACATGCTGTTGCCTGAGATGACCTTGGCAGACGTCCTCTGGAGGGCTGAGACCTGGAGGGCCCCAGACTGCTTCTGGGCAACACGGGTGTAGTAGTGCCACCCTTCTCAGTGTGCGGTCTGGAGGTGTGTCGCTCACATGAAGTGGGGAGTCAGATGGCTTGGATGCCCTCAGGGTCTCCTGGATGGAAGGCCCTGGGATAAACACCAGTCGACCCTCCTCCCTGTGGGTGCGCAGGGACCCGCCTTGGGATAGAGGAGCAACAGGTGTGAGATTCAGAAGCCCCGTCGTCTTCTGGTGCTGGTACTTATGGATGCCCACAAATGTCTGCACCATACAGTCGATGCCCTGCACCTTGCAATTCATGCCTTCAACCATGGAGTGGATATCCACTGCCATTGAGTGCATGTCCTGCACCAAGGTCTCCACTGCAGAAGCTATCCTCACAGTCTTGGCCTAGTTGCCTTGGAGTGCCGGCACCATCTCCTCGGACAGGAGGCGATGGAACTCCTCCAGTCTGCCTTGCAACCTAAGGAGGAATACCGACATCCATCCCTGATGTTCGTGACTCCACCTTTGTAGTTCCTGATGCTGAGGGGTGAGCCAATCCACAGGCACGACACTTGAATGGCAGCAGAGTCCTGGCCTCCAGCAATCCTCCAATGCTGGACCCTTGGGATGTCCCTGCCTCCGCCTGGTGTGGCTCATCAGCAGTGAAGTGCTCAACAATGAGTGACCCAGAAGCCTGCCTACTAATGATGCCGATCGAGGTGCGAATGTCTGCACTGGTGGAGGGTGTGGATGACAGCCGTGATGCCAAGCAAATGCCTGAGAATTCTTCCTCAGAGCTGCTGCCATCTGTGGTCTCTAGTGCCCTACAGGATAATGGGCTGGGCTGGTCGACTGATTTACCTGCAAGAGAAGGGAGATGGCATCAGAGAATGGCAGAGGCATAAGGATAGGACACATAACTTATGTGAAGCTGGCATCATGGTTACATGTAATAATAATAATCTTATTACTGTCACAAGTAGGCTTACATTAACACTGCGATGAAGTTACTGTGAAAATCCATGTCAAGGGTTCTAATTATTGCCTCTTGCCCCCACTTCACCTTCAGGACAGGTGTGGTCCTGTTCCTCTCCAGCTAGCTCCAGGGCTCTCTCCTCGAAGGGAGTGAGGATTTTTAATTCTTGCATCACTCTGCTCGGCTGTGCTCACTCCTTTCTATCGCATTCAAGCTTGTCCTGCAATGAGACAGATGGGAAGAGTGTAAACAAAATGCGTGCCAGGTCAGATGGTAATGATGCCTGACTTGTATAGTTGGTGAATTGGAGCTGGGTGTGATGAGGAGAGGAACCACAGAGGGGATAAGGAGGAGTGTGGGAGGGGTGAGCGGTGGGACCCAGTGAGCTGACAGTGCATGAGCTCCATTGGAACTGTTATGGGTATGTGAGTGTGTGGTGAACGTATTGTACTAACCATTCACCACTGTATTACACTGTATCAAGCTGTTGCCCATGTGGGCTCCACCTATGGACCATTGTACTGCACTACACGGAATGCATCATGCTGGTGCCCTTGTGGGCTCCACCCCTTGAGGGGAGGTATAAAGAGCAGCTGCCCTGTAGGCGGCTCTCACTAGCAGAGCAGTCGCAGGCAGGCACTGTTCTGGTCGATTAAAGCCACTGTTCACTTCAACTCTCTGCCTCGCGTGAATTGATGGTCACATCAGAGTGGATGCATGGTAAGAAATTAGAAGGGTAACTTACCCTGGTTGCACGAAGAAGGACATTCTCCATCAATTCATCAAACAATTTTGTCAAGTCAGTCAAACACAATTTGCCTTTTAACAAATCCATATTGACTTACATTTATTAGTTTATATCTTTCCAAATTTCAAATAGTTTTGTCCCAGGTTACTGTCCCTAAAAGTTTCCCCACTGCTGGCATTCACCATGGCAGGTGGTAAAAATGGAATTCAATAAGGGGCACGGTAGTACAATGGGTAACACTGCTGCTTCACAGCACCAGGGACCCTGATTTGATTCCCGGCTTGGGTCACTGTCTGTGAGGAGTCTGCACGTTCTCCCCGTGTCTGCGTGGGTTTCCTCCATGTGCTCCGGCTTCCTCCCGAAAGACGTGCTGTTAGGTGAATTGGACATTCTGAATTCTTCCTCAGTGTATCCAGAGTGTGACGCCGGAGTGTGACTCTGGAGTGTGGCGAATTGGGGATTTTCACAGTAACTTTGTTGCATTGTTTATGCAAGCCTACTTGTGTCACTCATAAAGATTATTATTATTATAGAGGTCTACAGCACAGAAAAGGCCCTTCGGCACATTATGTCTACGCAAGTCAAAACTATCACATCCTATGTTAATCTCTTTAATTTTATCAAAGTCCGTCTCCTTGATTTATATACCTATACCGTCCCTCTCATAAGTGAACACTGACACAAAGTATTCATTTAGAACCCTACCTAAGGCTTCCAGCTCCACACACAAATTACCACTCTGGTCTTTAATGGGCTCTATTCTTTCCCGAGTTATCTTTTTACCCTGAATTTACTTGTACAACAATTTAGGATTTTCCTTTATTGTACCTGCCAGTATCCTTTCATCTCCCTTTTTGCTCTCCTAATTTCATTTTCAAGTTACCTTTTGCATATTCCATTCACTTCTAGGGCTTCTGTTTTGAGCCAGCGATATCTGCCATAAGCCTCCCTTTTTCTCCTTATCCAATGCTGTATATTCCTCGGTATTCAGGGTTCACTGGATTTTGTTGGACTCATCCTTTTCTTGATTTGAAAATGCGGGCCCTGAATTCTCTCTATTTCCTTCTTGAATGCATCCTATTGTTCTGTCACAGATTTACCTAAAAGTGTTTGCTCCCAGTCTATTCTGGCCAAATTATATCTGATCTTATTAAAATCGGCCTTCTCCCAGTTTATAACATTGATCTCGGGCCCATCTTTGTGATTTTCCATAACAGTCTTGAATCTAACGGAGTTCTGATCACTGACTGCAAAATGCTCCCCCACTGATACTTCAATTGCTTGCCCAACTTCATTACCTAAAATTAAGTCCAGGACTGCCCACTCTCTTGTAGGACCTTCTACGTACTGGATTATAAAGTTCTCCTACATGCAATGTGGTTGACTCTTAATTGCCCTCAGGGATGGGCAATAAATTTTGGTCCAGCGAGCGAAGCCCACATCCCATGAAATTTTTTTTATAAAGTTCAACATTTGCAATCCTCCAGTTCTCTGGAATCACCTGCAAATTTTAGTTCGAGTCTCTGCAATTTCCACCTTTATTTCCTTCAATAGCCTAGTGGTATACCTGATGACCTTTCTACTTGAGGACTGACAACCTTTATTTTTATCCTATCTATTTTGTAGAATATGAGTACTAAGGAGCTTTTGGCAATGCAGCCATTTCTTCATGAGGTTCTCGTAGAAGCCCCTTTGCAAAAGATGAGGAGCATAAGGTAACAATGAGCAGGGAAGCAGCAACAAAGAAAACTAAGAAGGAAAACAAAATTGGAGAAATCCTGGCCTACCCAATGTTACTTCTAGGTTAAAATAATAATAATAGAGGCAGCACGGTGTCACAGTGGTTAGCACTGCTGCCTCACGGCGCCCAGGTCCCAGGTTCGATCCCGGCCCTGGGTCACTGTGTGTGTGGAGTTTGCACATTCTCCCTGTGTTTGTATGGGTTTTGCCCCCACAACCCAAAGATGTGAAGGTAGGTGGATTGGCCAAGCTTAATTGCCCCTTAATTTGAAAAAAATGAATTGGGTACTCTAAATTTATTTTAAAAACCAAGAAAGAAGAAGAATAATAATAATCTTTACTAGTGTCACAAGTAGCCTTACATTAACAATGCAATGAAGTTACTGAGAAAAACATATCTACAATTCTCTAAGGAATAGTGTGCAATATTCTTTAGGGAGGCCATGATGAAATTGTATTGTTTTAGGTCTACACAGCGTTGTCTGCAGTCAAGGTCACTGCAAATCTTAACTTCTTTGTTTGAAATGAAATGAAAATTCAGTCTCCTTTTGTCTGACACAGGGAGTATCAGTAACATCAGTCAGTCTGCATTCATGCTAGAATCAAGCAAGTGGCAAAGGCCTTTTTGTTATACCAACCATACTCATCACTTTCCCAATGAATTTACAGAAGCAGCAGCGGTCTTAGAATTTGCAAAGATTGCAAGATTCCCTCAATTCCAGTCTTTGACGTCATCCTTGTTACCATTCAGGATCCTTTACATATACAAATGTCACCGTGAATTCAAAGGATTCCACTTTACTAGTGCAATTGCAGCGTGATGACAACTGCAGAACATCAGGACGGTCTTTGTCCACCTTTCTAGCAGCTGCCATGATGCTTTTAGAATGCATCAATCATCCAGACCCCCACATGCACAGCAAGGTAAAAGCTGTCTGCATGGCTATCTTGTTCACACTTGGCCTCAGATTCCTCTTTAAAATCCAAACTTGGTTATGTAATGCTGCTACAATTTGATAAATGCATCAACGTTGAGGCCTTATTGAGCAAACTTACAGAGTCCTCACATAACGCCTCAGATATCTGGATAGATCTAGTGGGTTCCAGAAAAATAGCCAAAGAGAATGTTGAATCTGCCCATGGTTTGCTGTAGGCTGCATAACTTTAGCTCTGGAATGGGGACAATACAGGCAGCCACCACTGAATTGGTCCTTCAGTAAGGTAAGGGTTGGAATACTGGATAGCAAAGAAATAGGAGGAGTCCAGAATTTGACTGTAGCCAGAGCTAGTTGATGGCTGTTCACTGAAAAGAACTTCAACTTGAATGAGCTATGCTCCCCAACATTAACACTTATTCCCAATATCAGTCATTGGAACTGAAGTAGGCTATCCAGCCCCTCAAGCCAACGTCACCACTCAGATCAGTGCTGATCTGCACCTCAACCCCATTTACTCACCTTTTCTCCATATTGCTTACCTTTAAAAAACCTATTAATCTCAGTCTTAAAAGCTTCAGTTTATACAGAATCCACAACCATTGGGTTGGAGAGGTCATGATTTCCTCTATCCTTTGTGTAAAGCATTGTTTATTGATTTCACTTCTGAATTGCTTAAGGTTATACCTTCATGTTCTGGAGCTCCTCACCACAGAAAATAATATCTACCCTATCAACTCCTATAACCATCTTAAACACTTTAATTTGATTACTCTTTAATCTATTTTCAAAGAAATACAGACCTGGTTGATGCAACCTGTTTTGATTTAACTATTTTAGTTCTAGTATGATTCTGGTGAAGCTGCTAAATCCCCCCTCTCCAAGGCCAATATATCCTTCTTGATATAGGGTTTGGTGCCCAGAACTGAATGTTATACTTCAGGTACAGTCTAATCCGAGCTCTTTACCACTGTAGTAAACTTCCATCCCTTTGTATTTTAGCCTGCTTGAGATGAAGGCCAATTTTTCATTAGTTCCCTTAATTTATTATCTACCTATCCACCAGCTTTCAGTAATTTCTTTACTTGGGCCCTTAAATCTCATATTCATCCACTTACTGGTTTTTCATCATATAGAAAATGTTCCATTTTGTCTAACTTCAGATGACCTGACACTCCCCAGATTGAACTGCATGTGCTGCTGTTCTGCCCACTCACTTCATCTATCACTGTGACTTTCACTAGCCAAGTTCTCAAGTTGGATATTATCATGAGGGGCAATAGCGCTGCAGCTATATAGCTATAGCTCTGGGTTTCCTGCTTTTACACTCAAATTATATCAAGGACACATTGGACTATGACTAATAAAGTGACAGCTGCTGTCCACATCAGAGAAGGAACATCACACAATGGAGCAAGGGGGTGTAACAACAGATAGGGAGAATGCAGCCAACCAGATACTAAGCCTGACTCTCACCTTCCCTCTCAGCACGGTCCCCTGCCCCCCTACCCCGACCAAAAAAATGTATGGGTCATGGGCCATATAGTATAACAATAATAATCTTTATTGACACAAGTAGGCTTACATTAACACTGCAATGAAGTTACTGTGAAAAGACTTTTGTTGTCACATCCCGGCGCCTGTTCAAGTACACCGAGGGGGAATTCAGTGTCATAATATACATACATGCATATAATGGAGTGCAGACAGGCAGTGATTGACACACAGGATGACCAGTAAGCACACAGAACCCAGCAGCCAATCACCAGACAGGACACGACCACTATAAAGCCAGAGGGCACCAGTTTTCCCGCTCTCTCGGGATCCAGCCTCTGAGACAGTCAGAGCCCGTGAGCAGCAGCCAGTGCAAACGCCATGCGGTAGCCAGTGAGTCTGGTCAGGCTAGCCTCAGGTCTCCAGTCAAATCAGCATCGTGTCAACCCACAGTTAAGCATGTAATATAGTTAGATGTTAAATAAAATCGTGTTGCATCTCAT
Source organism: Scyliorhinus canicula (assembly GCF_902713615.1). Lineage (NCBI taxonomy): Eukaryota > Metazoa > Chordata > Chondrichthyes > Carcharhiniformes > Scyliorhinidae > Scyliorhinus > Scyliorhinus canicula. The sequence goes on from NC_052148.1 coordinate 230,659,205, forward strand.
CAAGTGTTGGAAGTCTGTCTCTCGCTACACTGCATCAAACGCAGTCCACATCGACCCAGCCTGCCCAACACATCTTTCAGAATGTCCAAATTACCTAACAGCACATCTTTCGGGGCTTGTGAGAGGAACCTGGAGCACCCGGAGGAAACCCACGCAGACATGTGGAGAACATGCAGACTCCACACAGACAATGACCCAAGCCGGGAATCGAACCTGGGACTCTGGCGCTGTGAAGCTATAGTGCTAACCACTATGCTACCGTGCTACCCACGGTCTTACTGAGGAAATAGGTATGAGAAATGTGCACTTCAAAGAGGCATTAAGGCACCTTTGTCACTTACTGCCTGTTTCCAAACTCATTTGTTTGCATTGTTCTCTCTGTGGCTAAGTTGCATGACACTGACTCACTTAAGCAGTCAATCTGTGAAATATAAGCCAGGTTGCATTTGCTATACATTTGCTCGACCACCTACACACTTTATAGGTGAGATGGTAATTTAACCACTTTTGCTATCACAGAAATGCAGAAACAAGATAGGGCTGAGCAGTTTTACAGAGTGACTGGTTTCCTCTTGCCAAGTTAAAGAACAGTCAATGGTCCAGGTGTTATTTTTTGCATGTTCCCTCAGAACATCAACATAACAACCTTAACAGGATGTGTTTTCACTTCTTCAATGTACACATTATGGGCACGATACAGCTAAAAAAAATAGATTCTGTTCTCGATGGGATGACAAGCACCGGGAATGACCCCACTATCAAACAGGACTCTGCTTTTTTTTTAGTGCCCCAGCAGGGAATTACCCCAGCCCAAGGTCGCGCTCAGCATCATTTCCTGCATTGAAGAGCTCAGCCGAGCGGAGCTCTTCAGTGCAGGAAGAGATCAGGACGCAACCTCCAGACCTCCCAATGCCCCAACTCACCTATAAGGAGAGGTCATCGAGCCCCCCTGTACCCCACCTTACATGGGTAGGGCACCCCCCGAGCCTGATCCTGGTGTGGGCACAATGCCAGCCTGGAACCTTGGTACTGCCAGCCTGGCAGTGACCCTGCCATCTTATCAATGCCACCTGGGCACCCCAGCAGTGCCAGGCTAGCACCTGGGTGGCACTACCAGGGTGTCATGGTGGCACTGCCAGGGTGCCAGGTTGGCAGCACCAAGGTGCCCAGGTGATACCAGAAGTGCCAGGGTGCCACCCTGCCCAGAGATTAACCACCTGGGGTCTCCATTCACCTAGAACCCCGCCCCTCAACCCTCCAGGTACCATTCCACCTGGTCTACGTTTTTGAGGACCAGTACTGAAAGGCGCCCAGCTGAATTCTCTGATGCACTTTCAATTACGACGAGACGAGAACAGAATGTAATCGAGGCTTTGTTACACAGAGATTTGTGGCCTCCTACAGCAGCTGAAGAAATGGCTGCTGTACGGAGAGCACACACATTTATACTCCGCCTACTGGGCGGAGCCAGCAGGCAGGGATCTACCCCCATACCTGTCATACAGGGGACGTACCGTAATACCAGTATATACAATATAATACAACAGTGGTGACTACCACATTCACCCCCTGTTAAAAGTGAGTCCAGCGGGGGTGGTGGAAAACTACAGATTGCTTTTTAAAATTACAGAGGTTACAAATTTAGACGATCCGGCACCTTGTTCTGTCGTCGAGAGCGCCACAGTGCTGGTGGCGACTCAGGCATTGCCTTGGTCTTCGGTGACTCCTGGAGCGTGTCAAAATCCTCTTCATCCCTGGGTGGGAGCAAGGGGAGGACGGATTATCCTGGAGCGGTGGCTGCGGTGGGGTGCACCGGGGAGGGGAAGGTGGCGCTGGGGCAGAGGGGGGGTGTGGGGAACCAGCTGCTGCCAGGTCTCTGAGGGACACTGTGTCTTTGCGGCCGTCGGGGTAAGTAAGCGTACTGCGGGTTGACGTGGAGTAGCTGTACCCTCTCAAACAATGGGTCCGCCTTGTGGAGTCGCACGTGTTTACGGAGGAGAATGGATCCTGGAGCTGCCAGCCACGTTGGGAGCAAAACCCCGGAGGTGGACTTCCAGGGGAAGGCAAAGAGACGTTCATGGGGAGTTTCGTTAGTCGCGGTGCACAGGAGCGACCGAATGGAGTGAAGTGCGTCGGGGAGGACCTCCTGCCAGCGGGAGGCCGGGAGATTTCTGGACCATAGGGCTGCTGGACGGCCTTCCAGACCGTCCCATTCTCCCGCTCCACCTGCCCGTTTCCCCGGGGGTTGTAGCTGGTCGTCCTGCTCGAGGCGATGCCCTTGCTGAGCAGGTACTGACGCAGCTCATCGCTCGTAAATGAGGATCACCGGTCACTGAGGACGTAGGCGGGGAAACCGAACAGAGCGAAGATGGTGTTGAGGGCTTTGATGACGGTGACAGACGTCATATCGGGGCATAGGACGGCACACTCAGAAAGTACGGGTTGCGGTCGGTGGAGGGGAGGGGTCCTTTGAAGTCCACGCTGAGGCATTCAAAGGGGCGGAAGGCCTTCACCCACGCACGGCCTGGCCGGTAGAAGTGCGGTTTACACTCCGCACAGACCTGGCAGTCTCTGGTGATAGCCATGACTTCCTCAATGGAGTAGGGCAGATTGCGAGCCTTATTGAAGTGGTAAAAACGGGTGACTCCTGGGTGACAGAGATTGTCGTGCAGGGTCCGGAGTCGGTCCACTTGTGCGCTGGCACATGTACCTCGGGACAGGGCATCGGAGGGCTCGTTGAGCTTACCGGGGTGATACAAAATCTCGTAATTGTAGATGGAGATCTTGATCCTCAATATCTTATCATTTTTCATCTTACCCCGCTATGTGTTGTTAAACATGAAGGCAACTGATCGTTAGTCAGTGAGGAGAGTGAATCTCCGGCCGGCCAGGTAATGCCTCCAATGTCGCACAGCTTCAATTATCACTTGGGCCTCCTTTTCGATGGAGGAGTGCCGAATGTCGGAGGCATGGAGGGTGCGGGAAAAGAATGCCAAGGGCCTGCCTGCCTGGTTGAGGGTGGTGGCCAGAGTGACGTCTGATGCATCGGTCTCAACTTGGAAGAGGAGCGTCTCATCGACTGCGTGCATTGTGGCCTTGGCGATGTCGGTCTTGATACGGTTGAAGGCCTGACGAGCCTCGGCCGTCAGTGGGAAAGTGGTGGATTGAATGTGTGGGCGGGCCTTGTCTGCATAATTTGGGACCCACTGGGCGTAATATGAAAAGAACCCCAGGCATGGTTTGAGGGCCTTGGGGCAGTGGGGAAGGGGGAGTTCCATGAGGGGACGCATGTGATCGGGGTCGGGCCCGAGAACTCCGTTCTGAACCACATAGCCGAGGACGGTGATGCACGATCAATTGCACAAAGACTCAGATTGGGTCCAACTGTGGCTTTATTACAGTCAGATGAAAATGAAATGAAATGAAAATCGTTTATTGTCACGAGTAGGCTTCAATGAAGTTACTGTGAAAAGCCCCTAGTCGCCACATTCCGGCGCCTGTTCGGGGAGGCTGTTACGGGAATTGAACCGTGCTGCTGGCCTGCTTGGTCTGCTTTCAAAGCCAGCGATTTAGCCCTGTGCTAAACAGCCCCTTAATGCATGGCCTCCTACTGCAGTTGACGAAATGGCAGATCAATGGAGGATACGCATATTTATACAGCTCCTAGTGGGCGGAGCCAGCCGGCAGGGGCTACCGGCAAACCTGTAGTACAGGTCCTACCTTAGATCTCCTTCTACAGGTATACACAGTGGTTCACCACAGATGGCTAATCGGTTTGTGCTGAACACACACTTCTCCTTGTTGTAAGTTAGGTTGAGGAGAGTGGCAGTGTGGAGAAATTTTGAAAGGTTAGTGTCGTGGTCCTGCTATTTGTGGCTGCAGATGGTGACGTTGTCCAGGTACGGGAAAGTGGCCCGCAGTCCGTACGGGTCAACCATTCAGTCCATCTCCTGTTGGAAGACCGAGACCACGTTGGTGACGTCGAAGGGAACCCTAAGGAAATGGTAAAGGCGGCCGTCTGCTTCAAACGCAGTGTATGGCTGGTCCGCCTTATGGATGGGGAGCTGGTGGTAGGCAGATTTCAGGTCCACTGTCGAGAAGGCCCAGTACTGTGCAATCTGATTGACCATATCAGATATGCGTGGGAGGGGGTAAGCGTCGAGCTGCGTGTACCGGTTGATGGTCTGACTGCAGTCAACAATCATCCTGTTTTTCTCCCCGGTTTTCACCACTACCACTTGGGCTCTCCAGGGGCTGTTGCTGGCCTTGATAATACCTTCCCGCAGCAGCCGCTGGACCTCAGACCTGATGAAGGTCCTTTCCTGGGCGCTGTACCATCTGCTCCTGGTGGCGATGGGTTTGCAAAAAGATACGGGCAGCACGGTAGCATGGTGGTTAGCATCAATGCTTCACAGCTCCAGGGTCCCAGGTTCGATTCCCGGCTGGGTCACTGTCTGTGTGGAGTCTGCACGTCCTCCCCGTGTGTGCGTGGGTTTCCTCCGGGTGCTCCGGTTTCCTCCCACAGTCCAAAGATGTGCGGGTTAGGTGGATTGGCCAGGCTAAATTGCCCTTAGTGTCCTAAAAAATATAAGGTTAATGGGGGTTGTTGGGTTACTGGTATAGGGTGGATACATGGGCTTGATTAGGGTGATCATTGCTCGGCACAACATTGAGGACCGAAGGGCCTGTTCTGTGCTGTACTGTTCTAATTTCTAATATGGCAGGTCAACCTTAAGGGTCGCAAGGCCGCAAACAGTAAGGGGTGGTAAGGGTCCGCCAAATTTCAGGGTTAGGCTCTGGAGGTTGCCCTGGAGGTCCAGGCCGAGTAGCAAGGCAGCGCAGAGGTTGGGGAGGACATAGAGCCAAAAGCCGCTGAACACTATACCCTGGATGGTGAGGGTGGCGATGCAGTACCCCTGGATCGCCACAGAGCGGGATCCGGAGGCCAGGAAGATTCTTTGGTTAGCGGGGTGTACCGCGAGGGAGCAGCACCTTACCGTATCGGGGTGGATGAAGCTCTCAGTGCTCGCGGAGTCCAGAAGGCAGGATATCTCGTGCCCGTCGACCTACACCTTTGTCGAAGCAATCGCGAGGTTGTGCGGTCGAGACTGGTCAATCGTGACCGAGGCGAACGCGGCTGGTCGTTGGCGGATGCAGGCGATGAGCGGCCTGATGAGGAGCCCGACGGGCAGGGGTCCTGAGGCGGGTAAGATGACGGCACCCACGGGCCGCACGTGTTGTGAGTAGAGCAAGATGGCAGCGCCTACGGGCTGCACGTGGTCCGAGGAGGGGAAGATGGCGGCGCCCACTGGCCGCACGTGGGGGGTGCCGGGACAATAGCGGCGATTGAGCGGGCCTGGCACACTGCAGCGAAATGTCCCTTCTTGCCACAGACTTTGCAGAGCGCGTTCAGCGCCGGGCAGTGCTGCTGGGGGTGTTTTATCTGTCCGCAGAAGTAGCATTTGGGTCGCCTGGGGTTGGTTGGCTGCATCGTGGCACAGGCGTGGGGTTGGCTGGGGGCGGTTGCTGATGGGGTCCACTATGGGGTGGCTGCCGTCGGGGTCCATGATGCACAGGGGGGGGGGGGGTGGGCCGTGCGGTCGGGGGCATAAGCCTGTATGTTGCGTGAGGCGACTGTAAGCGAGAGCGCTAGTTTCTTGGTCGCCGCGAGGTCAAACGTGGCCTCTTCTAAGAGGCGCTGGTGGATGTAGTCAGACCCTATGCCCGTAACAAACGCGTCTCTCATCAGCAGGTTCGAATGTTCAGTGGCTGAAACGGCCTGGCAGTCACAGTCTCTCACTAGGGCGAGCAGGGCACGCCAGAAATCTTCCACAGACTCACCAGGAAGTTGGTGCCGCGTGGACAGGAAGTGCTTGGCATAGATCTTGTTGGTCCGCAGAGCGTAATTCTCCTTCAGTAGCGCCATGGACTCTGCGTAGGTCGGCGCGTCCTGGACGAGGGGAAAACTGTTGGAGCTCATCCGTGTGTACAGAATCTGGAGCTTCTGTGCCTCTGGGATTGGGTCTGGCGCAGACCCGATGTATGCTTCAAAGCAAGCTAGGCCATGTTCAAAGTCTTTTTTGGAGTTGTCTGCTTGAGGATGCAGCTACAGGTGATCCGGCTTGATGCGGAGGTCCATCTCTGAAAAATCTCTGTTTAATAAATTGATGCACTATCAATTACAACAAGACGAGAGTAGAATGTAATCGAGGCTTTATTACACAGAGATGTGTGGCCTCCTACAGCAGCTGACGAAATGGCTGCTGTACGGAGAGCACACACATTTATATTCTGCCTACTGGGTGGACCCAGCAGGTAGGGATCTACCCCCATACCTGTAGTACAGGGGTCTTATCGTAAAACCCATATACAATATAATACAACAGTGGTGATTACCACAGTCTCCTTAGTGAGGCCGATAGATGCCGGGTGGATGTTAGATCCAGCACGAGCATGGCTAAGTACATTCTTAAACTCACTTAGTTGTGAGAGACTGGGTCCGGCCCATTGTGGATCTGGTTAGATCTTGCGAGTGGTAATGGCCATCAGGAATCCTGGGGAAGGCATTTCCCGGGATCTATCGGCCGCATCGCGCCCAGTTCTGACGGGACGCGGCCAGCAGATCGTGCCCAATGTCTGACATGCAACAACAAAACATGTCAATGCCTGATATACTGGTTGTTGTCGCAATCAATTCATTCATTAGCCCTCCCTCAAGGAAAAAGCTGACCCCCTGCTCCCATGGGTAACAATCACACTAAAAGTGGCTTCAACAGCACCAAAGATAATCTGCAAAGATGTGTATGCCTCTCCTAGATGGCTGTCAATCTCACTGCCTAGATTGTTCAAGTAGGACTTTGTAGGATGCTTTGGGTCATTATTGCAATAAATACACCCTCCGGCTGCAATGCATCCCTGGAGTTCGTTCCTGGCCATCTAGGTGATGTCTTCCAGCTCTGGTCACAGGATGCCCTCAAGTAGAAGGATAGAAGATTGGCATTCTCTAATGTCCTGAGAGATTACAGTCACAAGTAGGTTCGCTGGGTCCTGAATGCTCGCCACATGGAGAGGTTCTTGGTAAAAATGGTGGACGAGCACAGAAATCCCAGGTCCCGCTCCTGAATATGGTACTTCCTATTTTTGCAGGGGTCGGAATGGGGGCAGGCTGGGGTTCATGCATGTACAGTTCACAGAGGAAGCTGGTCATTTAAATCATCAGCTGCTTTGTGGGGGAGGGGTCGGTTTGGGAGCGAGTAGAGGCGTCATCCTATAAGAGTACGAGTTTGGAGGCTTTATTAACGGCGCCCCTGCCGTTCTCGCCGGCTCGGTACTCCACAAGCCCAGTGGTGGTGACAGCCCTGAGGGTGTGGGGACAATGGAGACAGCATATGGGATTGGAGGGGGTGGTCAGTGTGGTCACCGATCTGTGATAATCACTGTTTTGTTCCGGGGGTGGGGGGGGGGGGGGGGGGGGGATGCTGGACGGGGGCTTTAGGAGGTGGCAGTGGGCAGGGATTGAGAGATTTGGGGATTTCTTCATTGAGGAGGGCTTCCTGGAGGCATTAGAGGAGGAGTTTGAGTTACCGGGTGGGAACGGGTTTCGGTACCTACAGGTACGAGATTTTGTCCGGTGGCAGGTTCCAAGCTTTCCTTGCCTCCCCCGAGGGGAATACAGGATAAGATAATGTCAAAAACAGGTGTTGGGGTAGGGCAGCACGGTGGCACAGTGGTTAGCACTGCTGCCTCACGGTGCCGAGGTCCCAGGTTCGATCCTGGCTCTGGGTCACTGTCCGTGTGGAGTTTGCACATTCTCCCCGTGTTTGCGTGGGTTTCACCCCCACATCCCAAATGATGTGCAGGGTAGGTGGATTGGCCACGCTAAATTGCCTCTTAATTGGAAAAAATTAATTGGGTACTCTAAATTTATATTTTAAAATTGGAGTTGTGGAGGGGAGAGTCTTGGAGATATACAAGGAATTGATGGAGTGGTTAGGGGTCCCAATCGGGGAGGTGAAGACGAAGTGAGGGGAAGAGTTGGGAGGGGAGTTGGAAGCCGGACTATGGGAAAAGGCCTTGAAGAGAGTCAATTCATCCTCATCGTGTGCCAGGCTTACTCTGATCCAGTTCAAGGTGGTCCACAGGGCTGATACGACTGTGGCCCGGATGAGTAGGTTTTTTGAGGAGGCAGAGGATAGGTGCGGACGCTGTGGGGGAAGCCCGGCAAATCAAGTACATGTATGTTATGGGCTTTGAGGGGATTCAAGCAGGGATTTGCGGTTGTCATGTCAGAGGGTCAGAGGTCCTGGAAGGGAGGGTGACTCCGAGTCCAGAATTGGCAATATTTGGGGTGTCGGAAGATCCTGGGGCCCAGGAGGGGAGGGGGAGAGAGGCCGATGTTCTGGCCTTCTCCTTCCTGGTGGCCCGGAGACAGATTCTGCTGGGATGGAGGGACTCGGAACCCCGAAAGTCAGGAGTATGGGTCAGTGACATGGCAGGGTTTCTCAGGCTGTAAAAGATTAAGTTCGCCTTGAGAGGTTCAATTCAGTGATTCTCCCGGCGATGGCAGCCGTTCATTGACTTCTTCAGGGAAAATTTAACGTCAGCAGCAAGTGGGGGGAGGGGAAAGGGGGAAGGGGGGGTGGAAAATGGGAGGCATGGTAGTGTAAGACAAGGACAGGGAACCTTGTATACGGGTAATTAGGAAATAGGGCGAGGGTAGTAGGGGATGTTATTTTTATGTTTTTTGGGTGTGTCGGCCCGTTCAGTTGTTTAAGAAATGGTAAAGTGTTAAAACTGTGAAAATTACAAATGTTTCAATTAAATATTTTCTAAAAAAAAAATCAGCTGCCTCTAGACAAATCAGATTTTGGCTTCATAGCAGACCTGTTGGAACAAGTCTGTTCTTTGTGCATTTCCTCTTTGGAGAGGTATTAAATTATCTTTGATTGGTATTTATTGACCCCGAAGCTTCAAGAACTTAACTCCAACTGTCTTTTTGTCACCTAAGGAATTGGGGCTGTTGCTCTTTCTAACTTTTGCACCCAGGTGTAAGGAAGAACTTAATGCTTTCGAGGGGCACATTGCACGTCATCTGAGTGAGTGTAGAAGATGGCATGGCACCCTCTTACATAGAGACATAAAAGCCAGTCAATGTGAGCAGCCAGAACCCAGAGGGGAGGTCAAAAGTCAGGAGGAAGAGGCTGTTGTATGTGCACTAGGAAGGAGGATGGGGGGTGGGGGGGGGGGGGGGGGGGGGGCATAACCAGGATCTACACTGTGGAGAGGCTGTACGGACTTAGGACATCATATCTCATAAGTGCCGAAGAAGGCTAAGGTTATGACAGCCTTGAGGTTATGACAGACATCTATCACATAGCCCAGCAGCAATTGGGTCAGTGGATTGTGCCTGGGATATCCCAAACAACAGCACATAGCTGTATTAAGGCATTGGCTAATGCCCTGTTTGCTCATGTGGGGAACATATTAGTTTCCCTATAAATTTGGTATCTCATGCTCAGAGAGCCATGACCTTTGCCCAAATTTCAGGCTTCTCTCATGTGCAGTGTATCATAGATTGTATCCATGTTGCAAAAAAATCCAACTCAGCATCCAAACACTTTCATCAACCAGCAATCTTTTCATTCAATCAGTGTCCAAGTGATTTGTGACCAAAAGAAGATCTTTCTTCGAGTGTATGCAAGATTCCCAGGCATCTTCCATGACTCCTTGATACTAAGGAGTTCGCTACTCTCCCATCTTTTTCAACCAACCACCAACACAAATCATGGTTGGTCCCTAAGGGACAAGGGTTACACGTTAAGAACTTGGATAATGACCTCATTTAAGGATCTGACACAAAGTGCAACGACAATAGCAGTCATGTCATCACCAGGAGTGCCATTGAACAGTCCATTGGCATTTCAAAGATGAGATTCAGTTGTCTCAATCACTCAGGTGGAGCTCTGTAATATGTCCCAGCAAGAGTTTCAAGAATAGTTGTATGCTGCACAACATTGCTCAGTGGAGGTGCCTCCAAATTGATGATAACAAGACCATGGTAATCCATAGACCCCCTACAGTGCAGAAGGAGGCCATTTGGCCAATCAAGTCTACACTGACCTTCTGAAAAGCACCCTACCTAGGCCCACTCCCTCGCCCTATCCCCATGATCCCATAACCCCACCCAACCTTCACATCTTTGGGTTTTGGGAGGAAACTGGGGCACCTGGAAGAAACCCACGCAGATATGGGGAGAACGTGCAAACTCCACACAGTCACCCAAGGCTGGAATCGAACCTGGGCAGATTTTAACGGTGTTAACAGGTGTTTATTGCAGAAATACATACACAATCTGTGCCCTAGCCCCTACAACTAAACTGTGCCCTGCACCAGTGACAATCTAAGTGGTGTCTAACTTTCTGGCCTAACGGGCCCCAACACTATACATAGGTGGTTTGCCAGACACAGCAGGGGTGGAGGCGGCCTGCTGTGAATCCGCCCTGTGACAAGGGTCCCCATTGGCACACGTCTCCTGAGGCGACACGGCCTGGCTGGGCCTGGCCGCTGCTCGGTGTCCGTGATGGCATGGTGCCCGCTGCCCACCAGATACACCAGGGTCAGGAGGGGTGGAGTCTGAGGTACTGTGGTGTTCCGGCAGCAATCGTGCAGGGGTCACTGGCACAGGCCGCAGCACCTCCTCCTCCCTTGGGTGCCCAATGGCCTCCGGGCTTCTTCATTGGGCGGGGCTGCGAGCGGAACCATCCCGCGAGCACCCCCCGCCACCTGGCACTGTCAGTCCCAGAGGCCCGATCTGGTCTCGACCAGGGTCTGCACGCTCGAGGCCATGGAGCACAGCGAGTGACCATCTCCGTCTGGGACTGCACCACATCACACTGTGACTGTGCCATCACCCTGTGGGTCTGTGTCACATCAGCCAGTGACTGGGCCACTTCCCTCTGGGTCTGGGCCACTTCCCTCTGGGACTGGACCACTCCACCCAGTGTGTGCGCAGTGCCGGCCAGCACCTGGACAATCCCGCCGACGTTCCCAGCCATGGCCTGCTGTGACTGGGCCATGCTGAGGAGCGCCACTGCAATGTCCAGGTGGCTCTGGGACATGGTTTCCTGTGAGAGGGCAGCCCTGTCCTGGGCATTGGCTGCCACCTGCACAGAATGCCCCAGGCCTTGGACATGCTGATCCATAGCCGAAACCGTCGCCCCAAATGCCTCCACCCTGACGCCACCTGTGCGGTGTCGGCCTGGGTGGCACGCATGACCGGCACCACCTCCTGCTCCTGCACGTGGATGGATTCCTTCACCTGCGCCTGCAGGTACTGGATGCCTGCTGTCATCCCCTCTTGTGGTCCCTGGCTCTTTGGCACTGTGGCTGCGACTGGATGTTCCAGAATCCCAGGACTCGTCTGTACTGCAGCTTGTTCCTGGGACCGATCTGCCTTCCGACCGTCCAGCCCCTCAATTACTCCTACCTCCATCTGTTGTACTGGATGCAATGTGTGGTGTGCACCAGATAGTGTCCCAGGAGCCTCTTCAGTATTGTTTCCAACTGGGGTGATAGTCTCTGTGATGCAAAGTCAGTGACATTCTCTGACCGGAGCTCCGGGGTGTCCTGACTATCAGGCGGAAGGCTGGAGTTCTGGCTGCTCTCCCCGTCAGTTTTCGGTTGTCTGGGAGGCACCAGATCTGGCACTGGCTGGGAGCTCCGGATGGAGCGGCACCAGCTCCAGCAGGTCCTGTAAGACACAAGACGACATGTATGATTGGCCAGCGGGCAGGGCGGGACGTGGTTGAGGGGTTGGGAGGTGAGGGCTGAGGGGGGCGCGGGGGGAGTGGGGGAATGTCATCACACATGTGTCATGGGAATCCACAACTGAGCAGGGTCCGCCTCGGTGACCTCCCTTTCCTCCAGGCCGCCGACTGCACCCAGTGCCCTCTGCTCGGGCATGGTGAGGGGCCACAGTTCTGGTGCTCCCCCTCCGGCGGTTGTGCGTGGCCTTCTCCTGGGGGGCGGGGGGCAGACACAAATAACGACACCGTTAGACAGTCTTACGCATGTAGTCCAGGGGTTGGGTAGGTGGTGGCCTCAGTGGCCAGGGTACCCGGCCATGGCGGCTGGCATGTGGGGCAGCGTGGGGATTTGGCCATCCCATGGTGGAAGGGGGGGGGGGGCAGGTTATGGGTGTGTGGATGGTGGAATTAGTGCCAGGGGCATGGAACGGCCAACCCAATCGGGCCGCCATGAGGAGGTCGTGCAGTTTCTTTCTGCACTGGATGCCAGTCCGGATAACGGCCTTCCTCCCGAACCGGGGTAAAGGTCATCCTTCTCTCCTCCACGGCGTCCAGGAGGGTGTCCAGCTCAGAGTCCCTGAACCATGGCACCTTCCAGCCATCTTGTTGACTGGAATGGTGTGTGTGGGAATGGATCGTTTAAGTGTGGCTGCGGCATGTGAGCCTCATTTGCGCCAATCACAGAGCCGGCAAATCCGGCACCATTTTGAATGGAAATGATTACATTCCACGTGGCGATGGTGCGAGCCCGTTTAAAGTAACTGAATCGGTGCAGCTGTTGTTCCATTTTTCTGTCGTAAAATGCCATGGCCCCCACTCCAATGTTGGCACTTAGTCTCAAAAATCGGAGAATTTGTCAACACCGATTCCGCAACGAAGAATCCGTGGACATTTACGACAGTAAAATCGACGCCGTTTGTATATCATTAGCGGGCCCTGGACCTGGACCGATTCCGCAACCTTTGAGCGGCTAGCGCCGGTGCGCGTGGAACACAATCAATACAATAAAAACGGTGCAGGATTCACCGGGTCCGTGATCTACACTCAGGATGCTGACAAGCTGTAGCCCCTTATACACATTACACTCCCTACACACACATTTTCCAGCCTAAAAGATAGTACTGGTTGTGCTGGAGCACGCCTACACAGCTGATGGGTCATCAGGGGCCAAAGGGCTCTAGGGGGACACCTATATGACCCGTAGCACCAGGTTAAAAGTGGCCTGTTAACGGTGTGCGCAGCTACATGGCTGCCTTGCCAGCTGCGGCAATGATGCTCTGTGCTCGTCCACCCAGGCTCCAAAGCCCACCTCTTGGCCACCCCCGCTACTCCCTCCAGCCCCGGAAGAGGCTCCCTGGCCAGTGGCACAACTGTCAGAAAACTATGGTTGTGTTGGACCCCCTCCCTCTCCCTCAGCAGCCACCACGATTTTTCAAAGCACAAACGAACCATACCGTCGGGAACCCGGCCCATCAAAGGCGGAGAATTGCAGAGGCCTGGGAGAATACTGGGTGGGGCCTGCTAATGATATGCAAATGGTGCCTATTGTACGTGTGATGTAAAATGCATTTATATAATTTTCAAAGTGACAGAGAATGCCACGATTTTAGCATCGGAAGATATTCACCGCCCATTCGCATTTCTTGATTTCGGCATCGACTACCGAAGAATCCCACCCCATGGGCGGAATTCTCCACAAGGCCCGACGCCGTCGTGAAACCCGGAGAGGTTCACGACGGCGTCGGAGGTCACTCCTTGCCCCCTATTCCCCCCCCCCCCCCCGGGGGGCTAGGAGGGCCGTGCCGTAAATCTCGGCCGCGGGGACTTGTCGCTGGTCAAGGTCCGGCGCGCCAAGAATGACACAGCCGGCGTGCCTAATGACATCAGCCGCGCATGCGCAGGTTGGCCGGCTCCAACCAGCGCATGCGCGGCTGACGTTACGATGGCTCAAACCCGCGCATGCGCAGTTGCCGTCTTCCCCTCCGCTGCCCCGCAAGACGTGGCGGCTTGATCTTGCGGGGCGGCGGAGGGGAAAGAGTGCGTCCCTTTGAGACGCCGGCCCGACGATCGGTGGGCACCGATCGTGGGCCAGTCCCCTCCCGAGCACGGTCGTGGTGCTCACTCCCCTCTCCGCTCCCCACAAGCCACAAAACAGCTTTTGGCGCCATGTTCAAAGTGACAGAGAATGCCACGATTTTAGCATCGGAAGATATTCACCGCCCATTCGCATTTCTTGATTTCGGCATCGGCTACCGAAGAATCCCACCCCATGGGCGGAATTCTCCACAAGGCCCGAAACCCGGAGAGGTTCACGACGGCGTCGGAGGCCACTCCTTGCCCCCTATTCCCCCCCCCCCCCCCCCCCCCCCCGGGGGGCTAGGAGGGCGTTGTGGTTGCCGCCAGGTGTGGTTGCCGCCGGCGTGAACAGGTCGGGAACGGCAGGCCGCTCGGCCCATCCGGGTCAGAGAATCGCGTGCCGCCGTGACAAACGGCGGCCCGCGATTCTCCAAGCGGTGTGTCGCAAAACGCGACACGCCATTTTGGGGGGGGGGTGGGAGAATCGCGGGAGGTGCCAGAGCAGCCCTTCCACGATTCTCCCACCTGGCGTGGGAGCAGAGAATCGCGCCCCATATTTTTCCAGTCTGTTCAGGGAGTAATTCTCTTACCTGAACCTCAATGAAGAACAGTCGGCAGAATTCTCCGTTTGCAAGACTATTGGAACCAGCTGTCTAGCCCACTGAACTAAACCAGCTCATAGGTTGGCATCTTGCAAGACGTTGCAATCTGAAACCTGGCCATTAGGCGGGATCAGTATTTGGAAAATATGCACATTAGAGTGGCACAGCTCATCTCGGTTTAATATGCACTCGTTTGGTCTACTGAGGCCCAGGGATCTCACCCCTTCACCTCAGAGATCTCAGGTGAGCACCATTCAGTGCTGGTTCCCACAACCGGGGACCAGATGGAATGGTAGTTGGGGGGTTCTCCCAGGGAATTGGAGGCCTCCAGGTGGCTACCCTCTGGGCAGCGTGGCGCACTCACACTGCTTGTGCCACCTTGGCACTTCCAGCTTGGCATTGCCACCTGGGTGCCAGCAAGGCTGGTATTTTTCCCATGCCAGGAATGCCCTGCTCATGTGAGGCGGCATGCAGGAGGACATGAGGATTCACTTCTAGGAGCGTTTTGGCTTTCGGTGGTCTGGGGGTCACGTTGGGGAGGTCAAGAGATCAGGACGCCATTTAAAACATAGTCCCGATCTTCTGGAGTTCCGACGAGTGGTGCTTCTCAGTGCAGGAAGCGGGACTAAGTGCAACCTCAGCAGGTCATTCCCTGCTAATGCCCCTGGATTGCAATAAAGTCCCGTTAGATAGTTTGGTATTTCTTGACACTTCGAGCTCCGGGAAACGCCCGGCTAAATGCGCTCAACACGGGAAACTGTTGCAATTCAGTTGAATTGGGCCCAGTGTTTCTTCTTCATCAATGCATTCCTGTTCTTCTTTCTCTTTCTCGTTGATCACTGAATGGAGAAAGATACAAGGGTAGGGTTGTTGTGGAAAAAAATTGTGAGGTTCATTCTTACACCATTTGAAACTTGTAAATCAGAAGACGTAGTGGGGTGAGTGAATGTGGTACATGAGAAGGAAAAATAGGTATGAGGATACCATCATCTCCAATGGCTCCAGCAAGGCCGCTGGCCATGACCTCAGTGGTGGCTGCTCCTGCAATGGTGACTACCATCTTTCCAATAGTGATAAGGATATGCGTCCATGCACATCCCCCACTGGTTAGCTCTTACTGACTCCAGTTATTTGCCACGTCCTGCGAGAGAGAAAGAGGTATGTCAGCTAGTGTGGTGGAATCTGTTTGGGTGATGTGGCTGTCATGAAAGCTGTGAGGTGTGGGTGTGAGGTGTGGATGTGGGCATGTTAAGTGTGTGAGAATGAGGTAAAGCTACGAACTTTATGTATGAGTCGTAATTAATTTAAACTAAAATGAAAAATGGAAGCCAAAAACGTAGGCAAAATAGTAAATAAACATATAAAGTCCCGAGCTCAAGGATGTAAAATAACCTTTTCAGAGAACGGTTGTTTTACTGTTTCTTGAAATACAAGGCTAGTAGAATCAGTTAAGCGCCCTCTTTTCCCACGACACTGTCAACAATTTTTCAACTTGAGAAATTACATGTGGCATATGTGAGGCACGCCTTCATAAAGGTTATGACAGAAGAAAGGCATTCATCCTGTGGAACACACTGATGTAAAATCATCTTTTTTGAAACTGTCAAAATTTAACCGTCTTCACACCTTGGTGGACAAAGGGATAACAGTTTCTAACTGACAGTTTCCCTTTCAGTCCATGAAGTTAGCAATAAATATGTTGCATCTAAATACTCATTTGCTGTATTCGTGGGTTAGCATCATCCTCCTTTGATGCAACTTTAGCTTTCTTTGCTCTCCACTGTTTTCCTAGAAATAGAGGTGTTTAAATTACATAACTATGGACCTGAGTGGATAAAATCAGACTGTTTGAGGGATCTAGAATCAGAGGACATTGAATATTAAATCTCAAAGATTTAGCGACAAATAGAAACCATAGGGGTGATTTTAACCCTACTTGCTTGGCAGAATGGTCAGTTGCAAAAATACCCATTGGAATCTACGCACTGAGGCCCTGCTGACTTCCCACAGGTTATGATTTTAACCTGTTCTTCTCAGCAGGTGAGGGACGCATGTCAGAAACTGGAGAGGTCATTCTTTAAATATGCAGATCAGCCTCCAAATATATCATCAAGGTCCAAGCCCTTGTTAACCAGGTTAACCAGAGAGCTGTGCAATGAAACCATTGTGACCAAAAGAGACCCAGAAACAGAAGTGATTTAACTATCCCAACCTGAAGGATCTGACATCAATTCAGCATTCGATAAAAGCACTGATTTAACTACAGATGGTGTAATTTGGACGAGTATTAATTGCAGATTGTAAAAGCACTCAATAATAAAGCTTGTTAAATTTGTGGAAGCGATCATTCGTGTTCAAAAGTGATCCTTAGGCTTCAAAGTGATCAAGATTATATCAACGTCCTGCATATTATGATGGAGAAAATAAAAAAATCTTACCAATTGTTTTTGCAGTTTTCCCCAAAGAACTTCCCTCACCCATTCCATTCCAGCTGACATGTTATTACTTTCTCCTGATTATTCTCCAGCGTCTCTGCAGTGCGACTCCACCAAAGTCACCAACTTGGGGGAAAATGAGGGATGCTTCGCCTGGGGCGGGGGGGGGATGGAATAGTCAACAAGTAACAAAGTAAATGTGGCACCATTGAGGAGAAACAGTGCTGTTTCTGGAATTAAATGTATAAGTATAGAATCAAATAAGAAAGCTAGAAATCCACCAAGGCACCTCGCTAGCACCTTCCAAACCCATATCTCCACCACCTAAAAGGAACAGAGCAGTAGATGCATAGAAACACCATGACTTGCAAGTTTTCCTCCATACCACAAAGCATCCTGATTTGCAACAGTATCGCTGTTCTTTCACTGTTGCTGGGTTAAAATCCTGAAACTCCCTTCCTATCGCTGTTCATAAGTACTGAACGCCAAGGCCTTCCAGAAGCGTGCCCAGATAGGACTATCTGCCAGCGCCATCCTGGCGTCAGGGTCAACCCCTGGTGCATCCTTAAGCCTCGGATTAACATACCCCACTCTCAAGCCCAGGCTTCATCCCTCTCTCCTCAAGCCCATTCCCTCACAAACCTCTCTCAACTCTCTCTGGTCCTGCTTCCCCTCCTTCAGCCACTCTCTCTCCCTCCCCCACACCAGCACATCTCTTTCTCCCTCTCTCTCCCAATTACACCATATCCAGCCCAGTCCAAAGATGTGCGGGTTAGGTGGATTGGCCATGCTAAATTGCCCGTAGTGTCCTAAAAAGTAATGTTAAGGGGGGGGGGGGGGGTTGTTGGGTTACGGGTATAGGGTGGATACGTGGGTTTGAGTAGGGTGATCATTGCTCGGCGCAACATCGAGGGCCGAAGGGCCTGTTCTGTGCTGTACTATTCTATCTCTCCCACAGCACCTCCTCCCTCATCCTCCAGCTTCCCTCTCTCAGCCTTCAGACCACTCTCCCTCAGCCCCTCCCTTTCTCACCACACCCCTCTCCCTCTTACTCCCTACCCAGCCCCCTCTCACTCCCAGCCCTCTGCCTCTCTCCCTGTCTATCTCTCCCCACATATGTATATCCGTCTCTCTCAATATATCTGCTTGTTGCGTGCATCTCTGTGTCCCTCTATCTGTCTCCCTCTGAATCTGTCTCTCTCTGCCTCTCTCTCTCTGTATATCTCTCTCTATCCATCCCTCTCTCTCTCTTTCTTGCTTTCTCTCAGTCTTCAGAGTCCAACAATTTCCTCGCTCTGAAATAGTCCCATGTAGGCTGCAAATGTGCTCAGCAAGCCTCTCACATCACTTCTGGTCAGCCCCAATGTCATTTTGGGTTCCAGCCAGCCCCTGATTTGGAAGGGGATGTGGGAGTTAATTAAAGGCTGGGTTCAGGTGATGGGTATTTTCCATTGAGAATGTTTTTTCAAATTGCGGATTTTGAACAAAAACAGAAAATGCTGGAAAAATTAGTAAGTCAGTTGCAAAGAAAAATATATTGGACTCTCTATAGATGCTGCCAGACCTGCTGAGTTTTTCAAGCTTTTTCTGTTTTTATTTTGCAGAAAGTCAAAACCATCTGAAGTCCGAGTTTGGTTGGGGCGGGGCGTGGGTGGGGGCGTTCCTGAAATGTGCTCTGTGGGTGTGGCTTCAGATATCTAATGATGACGGAAAATTCTCTTTGGAAGGCAGGGTATCACACCCAAGTGCAAGTTTACACTGTTGCATGCAGAATTCTGTCAAAGTTTTCAGGTAGGGTAGGCCTCAGATGGAATGAATGGGCCTCACCTGCCTTAAGATGTTACACTCTCCTACAATGATGCCTTCCTGAATCCTTTTCCAGTCATTTACCTGACTTCGGGGAATTGTCCTTTGGCCACCTTCCACCTCCTATTGCTTTCAGATGGAACTCTGGCATAGCCCAAGGGTTAAAATCCATGCCTGCCTCAGCCCCTGCCCCCATCAGCCACACTGAGTTAAAATCAAAGATTTTTTAGGAGGTTGTGGAATGGAATACTGGAGATTGTGATTGCAATCACAACCATGTTAACATTTGATAGGCTTGATAGATGTTTGAAGGGAAGGGAGATCTGGGATATTGGAACAGGACAGGAACACAGGATTAGGATTACTGCTCATGTGGAGGATTAGCACCAACTTGGATTGATTGAGCTAAGTGGCCTGCTTCAGTGTTGTAATTTCTACATATTTCAATGAGTTCTCTTTACCTTAAAAATAGAGTGGGCATCTGCTTACTACATGACTTTGTTGATAAACTATTGAAATTTAGGAGTTTGGAGCAGAAGTAGGCCGTTCGGTCCTTCAAGCCAATCCGCCACTTGGGAAGATTGCGAATGATGTGATTGTGGTCTCAACTCTACTTTGTCTGCCCTCGATAACCATTGACGCCTTTGTCTATCTAAAATCCATCTAACTCAGCCTTGGATATATTCAATGATCCAGCCACCACTGCTTTCTGGGGGAAAACATTCCACATACTAATGACCCTCTGAGAGAAAAGAAATTCTCCTCATCTCTGTCCTAAGAATGTTAGTCTCCCCCACAAGAGGAAACATCCTGCGGGTATCCACCCTTTCAAGTTCCCTCATGATCTTACATGTTTCAATAAAATCACCCGTCATATAATGAAGGAAAACTGCAGAATACGTCCAGAAATATGGAACTTCAAATATACCTATCAGTTTTTAAAAATGGACACACAAGCCCAAAGATGGTTGAGCATGTAAAGTCACTGGCTGAATTGCTGGTGGGTAATACTCTGAGACAGACCATGGAACCTCACCCAGTTTCCAGGCAAGATACTTCTAAAGCATCCAGAAACAAATTGTCATCTCTGTTGGAGACAATGGGACATAATAGGAATTGACTATCATCTCATCAAGAGACATCCTGAATGTAATGTCCGATAGATTTGTGGATTTTGTCTTCCAGCAATATACAAAGACAGGGATAAATTCCAGCTGAAAAGCTGCCCCAGTTGTGTGTGTGTGTGTGAATCAGTGCTGAGGTATCAGGAGAGTGTGACACAGAAACAAAAAGTCAGCCAACATCAGCAGCACCCTTGCACAAGTCATTTGCAGGTATATCCTTATCTCGCTCTGATTGTTGAAATAAACCAAGTTAGCAAAGGCCACATCTGAAACGGAAACAGAGAAGCTTCTCTGTCAAATTGCAGAAGACTGCAAATTGCGCTCAACCATCTACTCCTCACGAGTCAAGGACTGTTTTGTAGACTGTTTTCACCGACTTACTTTAGACTCAGTTCTGACTTCTGATCTAAGTGTATGTATATGTAAGTGTTTTACCATTTTCTTGCCTCTGGTAGATAATAAACTCACTCTATCTATAATTCAAGAAAGCCTGACTTAAATACAAAGTTTGGATTGGAAAAAAGGGTCCGTGAAGGGAGGGATCCGTTTTCAGATTAATCTTGTTGTGACCAGCAGAGGGGGTTAGATAAATAAAGGGAACCAATTTGTCCTTCCTACCCGGGCATAACAATTTGGGGATATCCCAGCCAAACAACTTGAGGTTGTTTGTTAACTTTTCCCAGGTTAACAAATTTGGGGCTACTTATCTGGGGACCAGTCATAACACACCTCTCATCCTTATACACTACAGTGGTTAGGCCAAACCTATTCAACCATTATTCATAAGCTCTTCATCCAGGAATGAATCAAGTGATCGTTCTCAACTGTTTTTAATGCAATTATATACTTTTTAAAATAAGGGGATCGAAACTACACACAGTATTACAGATGTGGAGCTGGATTCTCCGATTTTGAGGTTATGTCCCCATGCCGGCGTGGGAACGGTGGCGTTTTACGACAGAAAGAATGGAGTAAAACAGCCACCGATCCTCCGTTTGGCTGGGGGCTAGCATGCCAGCAGCGTAGAGCACCCGGCTCTAGCTGTCGATACGGCCCGGCGAATTGTCGGGTCTGTGGCCACGCAGGTGCACGGCGGCGGCCTGCAGCAGCAAAGCCATGCTACATGGCAACGGCTGCTTGCGGACCCAGCCCACGAAATAGTCCCCGTTTGGCTGGCTTATGGGCACCGGACCACCCCACCACAGTGCCCCCAGCCGCTGATAAAGCCCCCCTTGCCTGAGGATCGCCCTCCCCCGACTGTGGCAGTGCTGGACTGAGTCCGCAGCCGCCACGCCAAGTTCCCGACGGATGAGACCACACATGATCGTCGCCATCGAGAACTCAGCCGGTCGGAGGCAGAGCATCGGAGGGTGAGCCTCAGGCAATGTCCTGAGGCCGTCGATACTCTCCGAGTACGCCACTTTGGTGGGGGCAGAGCACCGTGAAGGAGGTGCCGCCTCCGATTTGGTCGGGAACTGTGATTCCCCCGCCGATCGGCAAAAGCAATTTCGCCATCGGCAACCGGAGAATCCAGCCCCAGTCTCACCAAGGCCCTTTACAGCTGCAGTAAAACTTCATACTTTTATATTCCATTCTCTTTGCAATACATGCCAGTATTCTATCTGCCTTCCTAATGTGGTAGGACACCCAGATCCCTCGAAATCACCGAGTTCTGCAATCTCTCCTTTTAAATAACGTACTACCTTTCTGTTCTTCCTGCCAAATTGGGCAAGTTTACATTTTCCCATTTTATAATCCATCTGCCAAATTTAGCCCACCTACTTAACCTATCTATATTTCTTTATGGACTGTTTACCATCTCTTGACAATTTACTTTCTCACTAATCATGGTATTATCAGCAAATGTAGCTACCATACATCTGGTCCCTTCATCTGAGTCATTAATAATGTCTGTAAATAGCTGAGACCCAAACATACAATTCTTCTTAGTCATGCAAGGAATTTTAGGAACAGTAATTCTGCTCTTGACTGGGTTACTGCTGCTAGAAAGAATGGAAATACAGTAAAGATGCAGTCAGTAAAATGCTGCAGTCATTTAAAGGAGGGCATTAGCAAGACTCATTAGCTGCTAGAATAGTTGCAGGAGTAGCAGCTGGAAAGGGGAGTGATTAAAAGATGCACCCATAGAGATATCATTGAATTGTAAGGGCGAGGAGTCTCTTGGGCACTGGGGCTGATGTAGCACAGTGGGCTAAATAGCTGGCATTTAAAGCAGACCTAGGCAGGCCAGCAGCGCGGGTTCAATTCCCGTATCAGCCTTCCCGAACACGCGCCGGAATGTGGCGACTAGGGGCTTTTCACAGTAACTTCATTTGAAGTCTACTTGTGACAATAAGCGGCCGGGAACTCTGGGTACTTGCTTCTCGACCAATTGGTGAGCAGTCACATGACTAGTCCCAGCCAATCAGACAAGAGACACATGACCAGCCAGAGCCAATGGGAAACCAATGCTCTGCACCAATGGCAGTGCTCCCATTCATACCACCACAGTGCATCAATTATAAGCATAGAGTCGGTCTACATCCGCCAGCGCCTCTGAGAAGGGGCTACCCTACCTCGCGGCGACCAAGAAACTAGCGTTCTCGCTCACGGTCGCCTTGCGCAATATTCAAGTGTATGCCACCGACCGCAGGGCCCACCCTTCCTGGACATCGTGAACCCCGCCAACGAACGCCTTACCATGCACCCCGTCAGCGTCCGCCCCCAGCCAACCCCAGGCCTGCGCCACACTTCAATCACACAACCCCGGGGGAACCAAGTGCTACTTCTGCGGACAGTCAAAGCACCCCCGACAATGCTGCCCGGCACGGAGCGCGCTCTGCAAGGCCTGCAGTAAGAAAGGACATTTTGCTGCTGTGTGCCAGGCCCACTTGGTCGCCGCCGTTGCCCCGGCACCTCCCATGTGCGACCCCCAGGCGCCGCCATCTTCCTCCCCGCAGACCATGTGTGGCCGTGGGTGCCGCCATCTTGCTCCTCTCACAACACATGTGGTCCGTGGGCGCCACCATCTTCCTCGCCATGTTGCTTGCCTCACACATGCGGCCCATGGGCGCCGCCACCTTGCCCGCCCCAGGACACGTGCGGCCTGTGGGCGCCGCCATCTTGCCCGCCTCAGGATCCCTGCTCGTCGGACACCTCATCGGGCCGCTCATCGTCAGCAACCGCCGCCGACCAAACACGCCTGGCCTCCGTTCCGATCGACCAGACATGACCGCACAACCTCGCGACCGCGTCAACGATGGTGCAGATCAACGGGCACAATGTTTCCTGCCTTCTGAACTTCGGGAGCACTGAGAGCTTTATCCACCCCGATATGGTGAGGCGCTGCTCCCTCACGGTCCACCCCACCAATCAGAGAATCTCCCTGGCCTCCGGATCCCACTCCATGGCGATCCGGGGGTACTGCACTGACACCCTCAGCATCCAGGGCGTAGAATTCAGCGGCTTCCGCCTCTACGTCCTCCCCAACCTCTGCGCTGCCCTGCTACTCAGCCTGGACTTCAGGAGCATTCCAGATGATTGCCCATCAAAAGTCCAAACTTCCTAGAAAGTTCCTGTGTGGTCAGTGTGTCAGGTCCCAGCACATCTTGGGGGGTACATCCAGTGCATGACCATCTGGGGATCAGATATTCTCAGCCTATATTTCTAAAGCAGCCAACAAACCATACAATACCAGCAAAACCTTTTTTTTCACAAAGTGAACTATTCCGAGTGAAATGAAAATGGAAATCACTTATTGTCACCAGTAGGCTTCAAATGAAGTTACTGTGAAAAGCCCCTAGTCGCCACATTCCGGCGCCTGTTCGGGGAGGCTGGTACGGGAGTGCTAGAACACACCAAAAATGCCAAGAGTTGAACCAGCAGAAGCGGAAAGGGTTCGGGAGAAGAAGGCTACTGGTCTCCCTGCCTGACTCAGAGTGGCGGCGATAGCGACCTCTGAGGCGTCGCTCTCCACCTGGCGGCTTTGGCGATGTCCTCCTTGATGCAGTTGAAGGCCTGGCTGGCCTCTGCTGACAGTGGGAAGAGTGTGATCTTAAATAGTGAGTGGGCTTTGTCCGCATACTGGGGGACCCACTGGGCGTAATAAGAAAAGAATCCCAGGCACCTCTTGAGGGCCCTGGGACAATGAGGGAGAGGGAGTTGTACGGTCCGGGTCAGGGCCCAGGACTCCCTTTTCCACGACATAGCCGAGGATGGATAGTCTGGTAATGCGGAAAACGCATTTCTCCTTATTGTAGGCGAGATTGAGTTTCTGGGCGGTTTGGAGAAATCGGTGGAGGTTGGCGTCGTGGTCCTGCTGATCATGGCCGCAGATGGTGACATTGTCCAAGTACGGGAACGTGGCCCGCAGCCCGTACTGGTCCACCATTCGGTCCATTGCTCGTTGGAACACCGAGACCCCATTAGTGACGCCAAAGGGAACCCGGAGGAAGTGGAAGAGGCGGCCATCTGCCTCGAATGCTGTGTAGTGGCGGTCCTCCGGGCGGATTGGGAGCTGGTGGTAAGCAGACTTCAGATCCACCGTAGAATATGCGGTACTGGGCGATCTGGTTGACCATGTCTGCAATTCTGGGGAGGGGGTACGCATCGAGGTGCGTGAACCAGTTAATGGTTTGGCTGTAATCAACCACCATCCGGAACTTTACCCCGGTCTTGACGACCACCACCTGAGCTCTCCAGGGGCTGTTACTGGCCTCTATGACTCCCTCACGTAGGAGCCGCTGGTCTTCGGCTCTGATGAATACTCTATCCTGCAGGCTGTACTGCCTGCTGTAGGTGGCTACTGGTTTACAGTTAGCCGTTAGGTTAGCGAAGAGTGGAGGGGGGTCGATTTTTAGAGTCGCTAAGCTGCATATAGTGAGAGGAGTCCGCCGAAGCTGAGTGTGAAGCTCTTGAGGTTGCATTGAAAGTCGAGCCCGAGTAAGAGTGGGGCGCAGAGGTCGGGGAGTACGTACAGCTGGAAATTAGAGTAGCTGGCACCCTGAATCGTTAGGGTCGCAACGGTGCGCCCTTGTATTTGGACCGAGTGCGAGCCCGAGGCGAGGGAGATAGTTTTCCGTGCAGGGAAGATAGGGAGCGAACAGCGTCTTACCAGGTCAGGATGTACAATTCTCTCGGTGCTCCCGGAGTCGAAGAGGCACAGCGTCTTGTATCCGTTGATTTGAACGGACGTCATCGAGCTCCTGAGGTGCTTCGGACGCGACTGGTCCAACGTGACTGCGTTGAGTTGCGGGTAGTCAGCGGCTCGATCAGCAGTGCATGAGTGGCCCCGTGATGACTGTCCGCGGAGGTCATAGTCGTCGAGTTGAACATAGGGTGATGGCCAAGATGGCGGCCCCCGTTGATCGCATGTGGCGGGCGATGAAGAAGATGGCCGCCCCCATGGGTCACACGTTGCGGGCGGCGAGGAAGATGGTGCCCAAGATGGTGGCCCCCATGACTCGCACATGGCCGGCCGCGTGGGGGAGGATTGCCAAGATGGCGGCCCCCATGAGTCGCACATGTCGGGTGGAGGCGGAGTCGGCAGACACGCTGCAATGTTGCGGGGCCTGCAGGCCTGCGAGTTGGGGGAGCGATTGCTCTGGACTGCGGGGGAGTTAGAGGGTTTCGATTTTGCCAGGCATACTTTGGCATAATGTCCTTTTCGATCGCAGCTGCTGCAGGTCGCGTTGCGGGCCGGGCAGTGCTGCCATGGGTGTTGGGGCTGGCCGCAAAAGTGGCACGATGGTGCTCCATGGTGGGCGGGTGGCCATGCGGCGCAGGCCTGGGGTAGTCTCTGGTTGGGGGTCCATGATGGGGTTGCGTGGTTGGCTGGGAATGAGTTTAAACTTTGAAAAGCGACCTCCAGCTAGGGTTACTGTGTCCTCCAGGTTCTGGGCCCCTTTTTCGAGGAGACGCTGGCGCACATAATTGGACCGGACCCCTGCAACATACACATCTCAGACGGCGAGTTCCATGTGCTGGGAGGCTGTCACAGCCTGGAAGTTACATTCCGTGCTAGAGTTTTTAGGTCACGCAGGTAGTCTTCTAGTGACTCTGCAGGGCGCTGGCGGTGGGTAGTAAAGATATGCCGCGCGTAAACTTCAGTTACGGGCCGCACGTACAGGCGGTCGAGTATCACGAGGGCCTCGGTGTACGAGTCAGTACTATCAAGTTGAGTTGAAATACAATGGCTCACCCGTGCGTGTAGAAGACTGAGTTTCTGCTCTTCAGTAACAGCGGAGGTAGTCGACACAGCCAGGTAGGCCTTGAAGCACCGAGGCCAATGCAGAAATATTTCCTTCGCTTCTGCGGCCTGTGGATCGAGTTCCAGTCGATCAGGTTTGAGGGCTGATTCCATGGTAGTTTTTTAAGTCGATTAAATTGATGCGTCCATCAATTCACTCGAGGACACGAGTAGAAGTAAACTGTGGCTTTAATCGACTTACAACTGAGCCTGCCTGCGACCAGATGAACTGAAGGCAGGCTCGCAAGACTGCAGCACATTATACTTCTGGTTGTGGGAGGAGCCATGGGCAGAGCCATGGGCGGAGCCAAGGGTGGAGCCCTGTACATGCTCCTCATCTCCCCCTGTGGGCAGAGCCGCACAACGGCTCACAGATGGAGCCCACAGGGACACAGTGATACGCAGTGTAAATTTATATTTACCAGGATGCTGCCTGGACTGAAGGGCATGTCTTATTAAGAAAGGTTGAGGGAGCTAGGGCTTTTCTCACTGGAGCGAAGAAGGAAGAGAGGTGACTTGATAAGTGGTGTACAAAGTGATGAGAGGCATGGATTGAGTGGATAGCCAGAGACTTTTCCCCAGGGCGGAAATGGCTGTCATGAGAGGACATAATTTTAAGGTGATTGGAGGATGTTATAGGGGAGATGTCAGAGGTAGGTAATTCACACAGAGAGTGGTGGGTGCATGGAATGCACTGCCAGCGGAAGTGGTGGAGTCAGAATCATTAGGGACATTTAAGCGACTCTTGTATGTCGGTTAGGTTGATCTTTGATTAGGATAAATGGTCGGCTCAACATCGTGGGCCGAAGGGCCTGTACTGTGCTGTATTGTTCTATGTTCTATCTCTCCTAGGTGCCACATTTTTAACCATCTAGCAGGAAAAGCAGCGACCAACATGTGTCAGCGAGCTCGAAAACTTGACAAAGTGGAGATGGGAAGATGGGCATAACCTTGTGGGATGTGCGGATGTACATGTGGACATGAGATAAAACTGCAGGAAAACAGTAGTGCATAAGAGCGCAGAGTTTGGGATCAAATGTAAAGCATTGGGTCTAAAGTTGCATCAGCACTTTGTCACTAAACTTAGGGACATTCTGCTTCTTCCCTTTGGGGGCAGTCACCAACTTGGATCAGTCCTGGCATGCAGACAGTGAAGGATGTGTGCGGGTACAGTTTAAATATGGCACCTGAAAATATGACCCGATAAGGTCACACCTCTGCACTTAGTTTCCGGAGTGAAAAATTCCACTTTTCATTTCAGCTGATAGTGGGGTGGATCATGATGTGGGGATTTAGGTTGTGGTAAGAAGTAAATGGAGAATACCTTTTGTTTAGCTAAGTGTATTAGTTGCCTGTTAAGTAATGTTTAGCCAATGTTGATTTTAGTATGTTTTTTATGGGAAAAGTCTTAAAACATAAGTCTCGTCATGCAATCCTTTGCTTCAGTCAATGGGAAGTTCATATATCTTTTTAAAAGGTATTGGTTTTTTGGGGGATCATGACAAAAGGTCAGGAAGATGAGACAAGGAGGACTATGATATTTTTCTTGTTCCATTGATGGACATCCCTGTTAACAGGAACATCTGATTATAGGCATATTTGGGTGTGTTCAGCTCAACAACTAGTCAGAAATCATCAGAGATAGATTAGTCAGTTTTGTGAGGGCCACGAAGAATCCAGCACGAGTTGAAGGATAGGAAGAAATAACATTTATTTACAATAACATATATATATACAATAGCAGCAGCAAATCCTTTGCTGCTCACTCTCCTCAAGCCGGTTCCAAACTCGCCAGCTCTATTTATGCAGGGATAAATTTTCTCTATTTCTCTGCCCCCCTCATTGGGGAAGCTCATACTCCCACAGGATTGTGGGATTGTCATTATACCCCAGCCAATGGTAAGCAGGCAGGTTATAACATCCCTCCCCCCCAAAGTCCAAGGAATCCACCGAAGACACTGGCGAAGGAGGGCATCGGGCTCGTTTTGCCGCAGGCCGGACACCATTTGCACGAGGCGCTGGATCGGGCGGCGTGTAACGAGACGGAGAACGGTGAATCCGTGATGAACGGCGTAACGGTTGTACATCCACGGCCCGTGGGACCGAGGACTCCCCTTCTGAGGCGTCCTGTGTCTCCATCTCGGTGTCGGAGTCCGCTGCCTCCATCATCTCAGCATCTCTATCCCCACGCGGTTCTGTAACGACCTGCGCAGGCTTTGAGTGCGGCACCAGAGGAAAATTGTGAGGAATACTTTCCACTGTGCCTGGTCTCTGTGGCTGTAGAAATGAGCTCCGGGGGCAGGGAATCTTTGGAAGGGATGGTCTTCTGGACCGAACGTGGTCTACATGCTTGCGCTGGAGACGACCCTGGGCTTGCACCTGGTAAAAGATAGGGCCCGTTTTGCAAAAGATTACGCCAGGGATCCACTGGACATCACCAGCAAAATTCCGAACGAACCGGGTGCAAACTGCTGAATCGGCCGATGCCGAGAAAAACCATGTCCCTGCCGTTCGTGTGCGGCGTACTTTTGCGCCAATATCCGGGAAAACCATGCTAAGGCAGGTGCGAAGTCTCCGGCCCATTAGGAGTTCCGCGGGAGCTACCCCTGTCACCGCATGTGGGGTGGTCCTATATGAAAACAAAAAAAAACAAGCCAGTCTCGTATCCATTGACCCGGAATTCTGCTTCTTTAGGCCTTGTTGAATGTCTGCACTGTGCGCTCCGCCAACCCATTTGAAGCCGGGTGGTATGGGGCAGTGCGAATATGGCGTATGCCATTCATCTTCATGAACCTCGCAAACTCCTCACTTGTGAACAGAGTGCCGTTGTCCGTGACCAGAACCTTGGGGAGGCCATGCGTACTGAAAGCCAAACGCATCTTCGATTGTTGCGCAGGATGTTGTGCATACCATCTTATGCACCTCTAACCATTTAGACTGGGCATCGATTAATTGAAGAAACATGGATCCTTGAAACGGGCCAGCGAAATCCACATGCAAGCGTGCCCAAGGCCACCCTGGCCATCCCCAGTGACGTAGGGGCGCGGCCGGCGGAAGCTTCTGATGCTCCTGGCAAATGGAGCAGTTTTGGGCCACCTTCTCAATGTCGGTGTCAATGGCCACCAGACATAACTCCGGGCCAACATTTTCATTTTGGTCACACCTGGATGCCCATTGTGCAAGTCTCTCAGTATCAGCTCCTGTCCTTTTTCCGGGACAATCACACGTGTCCCCCATAAGAGGATACCGTCTTCCACGCTAAATTCTGACAGCTTGGAGGAAAATGCCCGCAACTCGCCTGGGAGCTGTCTATGTTGCCCACCATACAGGACTATGTGCCGAACCTTTGACAGGACTGGCTCCGTCTGGGTCCACTCACGGATCTGTGATGCCATGACAGGCAAGGTGTCCATAAAATTTAGGGTTGCAACCACCTCACCGGTCGTGGGGGTCGACATGGGGCCGGTCGATAAAGACAATCGGCTCAGTGCGTCGACATTCCCTGGGCGAAATTCTCCGACCCCCAGCAGGGTCGGAGAATCACCTGGGGGCGCCTAAAATCCCGCCCCCGCCGTGGCAGAGATTCTCCGCCACCTGGGAAGTGGCGGCGGCGGAATCTCGCCACTCCGATCGGAGAGGCCCCTGCGGTGATTCTCCGGCCCGGATGGGCCGAAGTCCCGCCGCTGGGAGGCCTCTCCCGCCGCCGAGGTTTGAACCACACTGGAACGGCGGGATCAGTGGCGCGAGCGGTCCCCCGGGGTCCTGGGGGGGGCGGGGGCGATCGGACCCCGGGGGGTGCCCCCATGGTGGCCTGGCCCGCGATCGGGGCCCCCCGCTCAAACTCAGGGCCAGTGCCCTGGCGGCACTCTTTCTCCTTCCGCGTCCGCCATGGCGGAAGCGGAAGAGAACCCCACATCGCGCATGCGCCGGCAGTGACGTCAGCAGCCAGCTGCCGCTGACATCACTGCCGGCGCATGCGCCGACCGGCGAAAGCCTTTCGGCCAGCCCCGCTGCCGGGGGCGCCGGTTTTTTGTGCCAGTCTTCTGGTGCAAACCGCTCCGGCGCGGGGCTGGCCCCCAAAGGTGGGGAGAATTCCCCACCTTTGGGGGGGCCCGACCCCTGAGTGGTTGGCGCTACTCCCCTACGCCGGCACCTTCCGTCACGCCGGGTAGGGGAGAATGCCGCCCCCTATCTGGGTTCCTGGTTTGTGCTCCAGATAATACTCGTAGGCAGCAAGCAACAAAGCCCAGCACTGGATCCGTGCGGAAGTAATGGGCATTGGCTTATCCTCTCTGAAAAGTCCCAGCAGAGGCTTATGATCAGTCACGATAGTGAAGTGGCGGCCATACACGTACTGGTGGAAACGTTTCACTGTGGACCACCGCCAGACCCTCCTTCTCGATCTGCGCGTACTTCTTTTCCGCTGCAGTCAATGTGCGGGAGGTGAAAGTTATCGGCCGCTCGGCCCCGTTCTCCATCTTGTGGAACAGGACGGCCCCAATACCATATGGGGATGCATCACATGTGACGAGCAAAGGCTTCCCAGGATCATAGTGGGTTAGTAACCCAGACAACGACAATTGTTGTTTTACCCGCCGGAAAGCAGTTTCTTGCGGCTGACCCCAAACCCAGGCGTGATTCTTCTTTAGCAGAAGGTGCAATGGGGCCAGCGTAGTTCCCAGATTGGGGAGGAACTTTCCGTAATAGTTTACGAGGCCAAGAAAAGAACGAAGATGCAAAGTGTCAGTCGGGGCGGGGGCCTGTTGAATTGCGCGCACCTTCTCTACGACGGGGTGCAAACCTTCGCGGTCCACCCGATAACCCAGGTAGACAACTTCCTTCGCCTGAAAAACGCACTTTGTGCGACGTAAATGGACTCCAGCCTCCGAAAAGCATCTACGGACAGCCTCCAAATTTTCCAAATGTTCCTGCTCCGACGTCCCTGTAATCAAAACATCGTCTAAGTAGACAACACGTGGTAAACCTCTCAAAATGCCCTCCATGACGCTTTGAAAAATGGCGCAGGCAGAGGAGACCCCAAAGGGCAACCATGTATATTCATACAGGCCCCGGTGTGTATTAATCGTTACATATGGCCAGGAGGCAGGCTCCAGCTCCAACTGTAGGTAGGCATGACTCATATCTAATTTTGTGACCGAGAGTCCGCCTGCAAGCTTCGCGTAGAGATCCTCTATGCGAGGCATTGGATATTGGTCGAGCCGGGAAGCCGTATTCACTGCAAGTTTATAGTCGCCGCACAAGCGGACTGTGGCATCTAGCTTCATTACAGGTACAATTGGTGCTGCCCAGTCAGCGAAACGGACAGGCTTGATAATACCCAAAGTCTCGAAATGAGTGAGCTCCCCTTCTACCTTCTCGAGCAAGGCGTAAGGCACGGGTGTGCCCAGAAATAGCGCAATGTGGCTCCTGGTTCGACTTGGACACGGGCTACGGCCCCTTTTATTTTCCCCAAACCGGACTGGAATACATCTGGGTATTGTCCTAGCACCTCAGTCAACCCACCAGAAACTGTTTGGAGGATGTGCTGCCACTGCGCAACCAGTCCCGACCCAACAGGCTGGGCCCGTGGCCGTGCACACTATAAGTGGGAAACAGCACTTATCGTGGTGTCCATAAACAACGCCCTCCTGGCGTCCATAAACAACAGGGGTCATCGTAGTTCCTGCAATGTCCAATGGTTCCCCCGTATAGGTGGCCAACCTGGCCTGTGTGTTGGTTAATGAAAGGGTCTGTATACCCTGCTTGATGCGGTCGAATATCCTCTGGGCGATCACGGAGACCGCTGCGCCAGTGTCCAACTCCATCTCAAGTGGGTGACCATTGACCTGTACTGTCACCTTAATGGGGGCCACACGGGGAGCTGCCACACAATGCAGCTGCAGGCAGTCGTCCACCCTCTCCACGTCCTCGGGAATAGTCGTCGCAGGTTCATCCAAATGGAAGGTATGGCCCCTGGGCTGGCCCCAGTTTCAGTCGGAATGACGGCACCTCTGGCCTTACCGTGTCCGGGTGAATGAAGCTCTCGGTGCTCCCGGAGTCGATGAGGCAGGAGGTCACGTGGCTGTTGACGAGCACCGTTGTGGAAGAGGGTGCCAGGTTGCGAGGATGGGACTGGTCGAGCGTCACGGAGGCGGACTCCGGGAGCACCAAGAGCTTCATTCACCCGGACACGGTAAGGCGCTACTCCCTTGCGGTCCATCCCGCCAACCGGCAGATCTCCCTTGCCTCCGGTTCCCACTCTGTCCCGATCCGGGGCTTCTGCCTGGTTAAACTCACTGTACAGGGCATGGAATTCGACCGTTTCTGCTTGTACATTCTCCCCAACGTCTGCACGTCACTCTTACTGGGCCTGGAGAGGGCCTCTTACTGGGCAACAGTCCCTGGAGAGCCCAGGTGGTAGTGGTTAAAACTGGGGAGAAACACAGGATGGTCATGGACTACAGTCAGGCCATCAATCGGTACACGCAGCTCGACGCGTAACCCCTCCCTCGCATATCTGATATGGTCAATCAGATTGCACAGTACCGGGTCTTCTCTGCAATTGACCTGAAATCCACTTACCACCAGCTCCCCGTCCGTAAATCGGACCGTCCCTACACTACCTTCGAGGCGGACGGTCGCCTGTATCAATTTCTTAGGGTTCCCTTCAGCGTCACTAACGGGGTCTCGGTATTTCAATGAGAAATGGACCGAATGGTTGACTGGTACGAACTGCGTTTCCATACTTAGACAATGTCACCATCTGCGGCCACGATCAGCAGGACCATGACGCCAACCTTGCCAAATTTCTCCACACCGCATCTCTCCTCAACCTCACCTAAAACAAGGAGAAGTGCGTTTTTAGCACAGACCGTTTGGCCATCCTCGGCTACATTGTCCAAAACGGACTACCAGGGCCCAATCCCGACCGCATGCGCCCCCTCATGGAGCTTCCCCTCCCCCACTGCCCCAAGGCTCTCAAACGCTACCTGGGGTTCTTTTCTTACTACGCCCAGTGGGTCCCACAATACGCGGACAAGGGCCACCCACTGATCCAGTCCACACAATGACCCCTTACGGCCGAGGCACGACACACCTTCGATCGTATCCGCTCAGACATAGCCAAGGCCGGGATGCACGCAGTAGACGAGTCACTGCCCTTCCAAGTAGAGAGCGACGCTTCAGTTGTCGCCCTTGCCGCCACTCTAAACCAGGCCGGCAGACTGTGGCATTCTTCTCCCGCACACTCCATGCCTCCGAAATCCGACGTTCCTCTGTTGAAAAGGAGGCACAGGCAATCATTGAAGCTGTGCGACACTGGAGGCATTACCTGGCCGGCAGGAGATTCACTCTCCTCACTGACCAACGGTCAGTAGCCTTCATGTTCAACAGCACGCAGCGGGGCAAGATCAAAAACGATAAAATCTTGTGGTGGAGAATCGAGCTCTCCACCTACAATTACGAGATCTTGTATCACCCCGGCAAGCTCAACGAACCCCAGACGCCCTCTCCCGAGGTACATGTGCCAGCGCACAAGTGAACCAGCTCCGCGCCTTGCATGAGAGCCTTTGCCATCCGGGGGTCACTCGGTTGTACCACCTAGTCAAAGCCCGCAATCTGCCCTACTCCGTCGAGGAAATGAAATGAAAAATGGGGTCGGCCCCGAGAACTCCGTTCTGAACCACATAGTCGAGGACGGTGATGCACGAACAATTGCACAAAGACTCAGATTGGGTCCAACTGTGGCTTTATGACAGTCAGATGAAAATGAAATGAAATGAAAATTGTTTATTGTCACGAGTAGGCTTCAATTAAGTTACTGTGAAAAGCCCCTAGTCGCCACATTCCGGCGCCTGTCCGGGGAGGCTGGTACGGGAATCGAGCCGTGCTGCTGGCCTGCTTTAAAAGCCAGCGATTTAGCCGAGTGAGCTAAACCAGCCCCTCTGTATGGGCAGTCACCAGAGAATGCCAGGTCTGTGCGGAGTGCAAGCCGCATTTCTACCGGCCAGATCGCGCGCACCTGGTGAAAGCGTCCCGCCCCTTTGAACGCCTCAGCGTGGATTTCAAAGGGCCGCTCCCCTCCACTGACCGCAACACCTACATCCTTAGTGTGGTCGGTTCTCCCAGAGTCGATGAGGCAGGAGGTCACGTGGCCGTTGACGAGCACCGTCATGGAAGAGGGTGCCAGGTTGTGAGGATGGGACTGGTCGAGCATCACGGCGGCGAGTAGCGGGCGATCGGCCAACGAGTCTGACAGGTCCGAGGAGTAGCGGCAGCGACCCAGGTCCCGTGGTCCCGTCCCGAGGGGAGGACAAAATGGCGGCGTCTGGAGTACCTGTGAGGAAGAAGATGGTGGCGGGCAAGATGGCGGTGCCCATGGAGCGCATGTTGTGGGGGCGGGACAAGATGGTGGTGGGCAAGATGGCGGCACCCATGGAACGCACATGGAGGCGGAGGGTGAAGATGGCAGCGCCCATGGTGCACACATGGCGGGGGCGGCAAAAGATGGCGGCTCCCACTGATCGCACGTGGGGTCGGGGGCAGCGGACGGCAGGGCCCATTGTGCGATCGGCTGAGGCGAGGGGGACGCGATAGCGGCAACCGTCCGGGACTGGCACACCGCTGCAAAGTGGCCTTTCTTGCCACAAGCTTTGCAGGTCGCGGTGCGGGCTGGGCAGTGCTGGCGGGGATGCTTCTGCTGACCGCAGAAGTAGCAGCAGGGACCCCCAGGGTGCGCGGTGCGGTGAGCAGCGCAGGCGTAGTGCGTGGGGGCGGCTGCTGGGTGGGCCG
This sequence comes from Scyliorhinus canicula, assembly GCF_902713615.1. Lineage (NCBI taxonomy): Eukaryota > Metazoa > Chordata > Chondrichthyes > Carcharhiniformes > Scyliorhinidae > Scyliorhinus > Scyliorhinus canicula. Next base: position 230,694,089 of record NC_052148.1, read on the forward strand.
GTTGCGGGGTCCATGAGGGGTAGGACGGGTGGGCCGCTTGCGGGGTCCATGAGGGGTAGGACGGGTGGGTCGAGTGGCTAGCGGGGTAGGAGCGCGCATTACGGGAGGCGGCCGTCATTGATAGCACCAGAGTCTTTGTAGCCGCGAGATCGAGAGCGGCCCCTTCCAGCAGTCGTTGCCGGATGGGGTCCGATGCAATACCCGTAACAAAGGCATCCCGCATGAGTAAATCGTAATGTTCTGTGGCCATGAGGGCCTGGCAAAAGCAGTCTCGTAGTAGAGGTATAAGGGCCCTCCAAAAGTCCTCAATCGACTCACCCGGCTGTTGGACGCGAGTAGAGAGTTGGACGCGACTGTGCGTAGTTCTCTTTAAGTAGTTCCATGGCCCGGGCGTAGTTAGGCGCGTCTCGAATTAGCGGAAACATGCTGGAGCTGAGTCTTGAGTAAAGAAGCTGTTGTTTTTGAGCCTCCGAAGGTAGAGGGTCCGCTGAAGAGATGTAGGCTTCGAAAACTGCAAGCCAGTGAACAAAGTCTTTCCTGGCGTGGGGCGACTGCAGATCCAGCTGCAGGAGGTCAGGTTTAATCCTGATGTCCATGGTGTAAGGAAAATCTCACTGTAATAAATTGTGGCGCTAACAATTGTACACAAAGACTCAAGTGCAGTACAAGAGAGGCTTTATTACAGTGAGATGCTATTCCTCCGGCGGCAGCTGTAGAATGGCATCTCAGTGAAACTTACGAATATTTATACTGCTCTCTGTGGGCGGAGCTAGCCGGCAGGGGCTTACCAGAGAAACCTGTAATACAGGTACGGCCATACATCCCCCTACTGCAAGTACACATATATACAGTGGTTAGATCACCACAGTTATTTGCCCGGAAATAGTAACGCATCCGTTGTGCATCCATACAGAGGCATGGTATATTCCAACCTGCATCCAACAAAATTCCAGGGAGGTGGCTTCAGCAATGTAGGCAGCTATTCACTTTACCCTCGTCGCCAGTTTTGTGAGGGCAACGAAGAATCCAACCCGAGTTGAAGGATAGAAAGAAATAACATTTATTTACAATAACATATATATTTTATATATATATATATATATGTATATACAACAGCAGAAACAACTCCTTTGCTGCTCACTCTCCTAAAGCTGGTTCCAAATTGGCCAGCTTTATTTATGCAGGGAATCTGCTAATGATCCCTCCCCTCAAAGGATTGTGGGATTGTCATTAGTCCCCAGTCAGTGGTAAGCAGGCAGGTTATAAACAGTCAGAGAACTCTGTGGTAATGGAGGGTCACTTAAGTAAGGAAACCTTGTTTGAAGTGTCAGTTTTCAGACAGTTAATGGAGGAGCAAAATCTTTGTTATTGTAACTTTCAGGAACAGGAGCTAATGTAATTTTAAGGTCACTTATCCACCATCCAATGTACATTAGGGCTGAGCTCCTGCACAGCAAATGCCAAGGAACAAGGCTTCATTAATTATCATTTGGAGCTTTAAAGAACTGAGTGCATGTGCACAACATTTCTGCATTACAGGTGCTTTCCCACCAAACCATATTATGTTATGTGGAATGGTTGCATATAGCAGACCTCAACACCCAGTCATACAGTCACAATGTGACTCAGCACTAAGGATACCAAGAATTGCATTCTTTGTAACTTTGTAACTTAAAAGAATTACAGCAACACCAAAGAAGCTCAACACCATCCAGGACGAAGCAGCCTGCTTGATCGGCACTCACCTTAAACATTCATTCCCTCAATCACCGATGCATAGTGGCATCAGAGTGTACCATTTATATAATGCTCCTTCAACAGCATCCTCCAAACCCACGACCTCTACTACCTAGAAGAACAAGGGCAGCGGACACATGGGCACCATCAGCCAGTTCTCCACCAAGCCACATATCATCCGTAATTGAATTTTTGCTGGCTCAAAATCTTGGAATGCCCTTTCTAAGAGCACTGTGGGTGTACCTGCACCACATGGATTGAAATGTTTCAAAAAGATAGCATACCGCCAGCTTCTCAACAGCTATTTGGAATGGGCAACAAAAGCTGGCCATGCAAGAGATGCTCACATCCTATGAAAGCATAAAAATGAAATGCTCGCTCCTTGAAAACGCATATTAGCATATTTGGAGGTCCAATATAACCATTACTTGCTATGGTATTCACCCTTAATCAATTGACTCTCGACCAAAAAGTGCTCAATGACCTAATAAATTGACTAATTTAATTGAGGAAAAATTTGTACAGTTATAAATTCTTTAAAAGACAACGTTTTCTTCTCTGTGTATCTTGGAAACTTAGATTGTATGACTACTATTGATAAAGACACTAAGAACTGGAAAGTGTTCAAGATCAAAGTAACTACTGAAGTGAATGAAAGGTGAGACTCTCAGATTTAAAAAGTTTGTTTCTGTGCCAAGTCTTAGGAAGTGAAAAGAGCCAATAAGTCAGTTATCAGCAAGGTGCTCCATGTCTTTATTAAGGTTACTCTACATTCAATTAGAGATGATGACCTATTTACTTTCAACCTGTTCCACTGCCAACCAACAGTCTAAGTGTTGGGCAGAGTGTGTATGTGGAGTGCTTATTTGGGTGCTTTTGATATTCAGTGCAAGTGATTTTGTTTGCATGAGTTGTGAAGGTTCTTATCCGCATGAAATGTTTTTATGAGTTGGATGAAAATGGCCTTTGCATCTGTGTATTTCAGATAGTGTCATTTTTTTCCCCAATGCTTTATAAACATGTGATAGTTGCACAGTTTTAGATTTTCTTCAACTATCCACTCTAAATTGGGCAGGATAGAGGGGAATGGGGAAAATCAGGTTGTAAGGAGCTCACAACCTCTAACATGAAATTCCTTAGCTTGATCTAACCCAAGAACTTTGAGCATTGCATTAGGAGCAGCCTCACTGTAACTCAGTGAATTCTGAAAACAGTTCCATCATTTTTTTTATTTATTCGGAATGTGGGCATCAGGGACAAGGTCAGTATTTATTGGCCATCCCTTACTGCCCTTAACTGAGTGGCTTGTTAGGTCATTTCAGAAATCAACCATATTGCTGTGGATCAGGATTCCCATATCAGCTGGACAGAGACTGATTTACAGTCCGTGGCGTCCTGCACTCAACTAAATTTCCGGGCGCTCCCCCCCCAACCTCATCCCCTCCTGAGCACACTCATCTTCGCCCCACAGAACACAAAGGTGGAAACCACAAAAATACACAAATTGAGCATTGCCCTTTAGCTTGTAAAAACACGCCTGTGTGAATAATTGCTGAATTGAAGTCCTCACAAAGTCACAGGGCAGGATTCTCCGTTGGCTAACGCCAAAATCGTGAAACGCGATTGGGTGGTGAATAGTTTCTGTGTCAAAATAGCAGCGGCACTGATTTGACACCAAGTCGCAATTCTCCGTCACCTCGACAGAAACACTGTTTGGATATCAGTAGTGGCCTGCCCTGGTATTCTCTGGGGCCTCTGCAATGCTCTGCCTCCGATGGGCTGAGATCCTGATGCCGTGGTTCACTTGTGCTTTTAAAAATCGTGAAACAGATTTGATGGCTGCTGAGGGAGCGAGAGAGGGTTTGGAAAGTGTCCAACATCGCCATAGTTGTGCCGCTGGCCAGGGGTTTCTGCCAGGGTGGGAGGGGTGGGGGGAAGTAGCGGGAGGTGGCCAGGTGGTGGGCTGTGGGGTCGGGGTGAACAGGCATGGAGAATCATTGCCGCAGCCGGAAAGGCAGCCATGCAGCTGAACACGCTGCTGACAGCCCATTGTGAACTTAAAACCACCGGTCATATAGGTATCCCCCAGGTCACCCTACCTCGGTGCCCTCTGCCTCCAACCGAACCATCAGCTGTGCAGGCGTGCTCCAGCACAACCACCAGTGCCATCTTGTTGGCTGGGAAGAGTGTGTGAGGGGAGTGTAATCTGTATATGCGGTTAGAACATAGAACATAGAACAGTACAGCACAGAACAGGCCCTTCGACCCTCGATGTTGTGCCGAGCAATGATCACCCTACTCAAACCCACGTATCCACCCTATACCCGTTACCCAACAACCCCCCTCACCCTTAACCTTACTTTTTAGGACACTACGGGCAATTTAGCATGGCCAATCCACCTAACCCGCACATCTTTGGACTGTGGGAGGAAACCGGAGCACCCGGAGGAAACCCACGCACACACGGGGAGGATGTGCAGACTCCACACAGACAGTGACCCAGCCGGGAATCGAACCTGGGACCCTGGAGCTGTGAAGCATTTATGCTAACCACCATGCTACTGTGTTGCAGGTTGTCAACCTCCTGAATGTCAATCACAGACCCATGAAGCCAGCACCGTTTTTCATTGGAATTGATTGTGTTCCACGTGGCGCCGGTTCTAGCCCCTCATAAGTTGCTGAATCAGTCCAGGTTCGGTGCCAGTTTTGCTGTTGTGAAAGTCTATGAATCCTGCCCCGGCATCAATACTTACTGCATTCTCCGATTTTGAGGCAACGTCCGGAGCATGTGTTTAGTCTTACAACCAGAAATTCGGCACCACCCCCGCATTGATGCTTCACTCAGTGGGGAGCTAGCAGCGGTCGTGCTGTACAACATGGCATGACAGATAGTTCCCCCCCCTGTAACCATCCCTCGCCACCTCCGGACCACCCCCCCCTCCAGTCCCCCCAGTGAAGCACCCCTCCGGCCAGTGGAACGGCACTCCCCCCCACTGCCCCGACTGTGGCGACGCTGGACACAGTCCTCAGCCGTCACGCGAAGTCCCCAAAAACTGTGAGCCCACGTGCCCCATGCCATCGGGAAGTCGGCCCATTGGGGCGGAGCATCTGAAAAACGGCGCCGCCACTGATTGCAGCATAAAAACTGATTTTCCGGTCAATCGACGAATGTAATTTCGGCACCGGCAATCGGAGAATCCAGCCCTATGGAACGTAGAATCCAGCCCAGAAACTCTCCCTCCCGCCAAAATACATACCAACCCTCACATACTCTGCCTTCCTGCAAGTCAGCAATCCAAACCCCTCACATTCTCCTACCCCCACACTCGTTCCCCCACACAACCCATCCTCTCACAGTGTCCCCCCTCACACTCTCCCATCCTCACAATCTAATACACCTTGCTCATCTGTTCGCACATGACTGCACAATGTTTAGCACCATTAACGATTCCTCAGAAGCAGTCCATGTTCAAATGCAGCAAGAGCTGGACAATGTCCAGGCTTGGGCTGACAAGTGGCAAGTTACATTTGTGCCACACAAGTGCCAGGCAATGACCATCTCCTACAAGAGAGGATCTAATCATCGCCCCTTCACATTCAATGGCATTGCCTTCGCTGAATCCCCCACAATCAACATCCTGGGGGTTACCAGTGATCAGAAACTGAACTGGGCTCGCCATATTAAGACTGTGGTTACCTGGGCAGGTCAAAGGCTAGGAATCATACTCCGAATAACACACCACCTGACCCTACAAAGCCTGCCCACCATCTACAAAGCACAAGTCAGGAATGTAATGGAATACCCTCCACTTGCGGCATGAGTGCAGCTCCAACAATACTCAAGAAGCTCGACACCATCTAGGACAAAGAAGCGTGATTGCTTGCTCCCTCTTCCACAAACATTCAAACCCTCCACCACTGATGAACAGTGGCAGCCGTTCCACTCATCTAGTAACTCATCTAGGTTCCTCAGAGCGCACCTTCCAAACCCATGACCACTATCATCTAGAAGGACAAGAGCAGCAGGTACCTGGGAACCCCCCCCCTGGAGGTTTCCCTCCAAGTCACTCATCACCTTGACTTGGAAATATATCGCCGTTCCTTTTCTGTCGCTGGGGGAAAATCCTGGAACGCCCTCCCTAACAGCACTGTGGATGTACCTACACCTCAGGGACTGCAGCGGTTCAAGGAGGCAACTTACCACCACCTTCTGAAGGGCAATTAGGGATGGGTAATAAATGCTGGTTTAACCAGTGTCACAGGGATAGGGTCCGATTACATCTGACAGCGGCTCTTAGAAGGGGCCACACTCGACCTAGCAGAGACTAAAAAGCTAGCGCTCTGGCTTACGGTCGCTTCGCGCAACATCCAGGCCTACGCCCCCGGCCGCGCGGCCCATCCCTCCTGCGCATCGTGAACTCCACAGACGCCCGCCCCATCGTGGACCTTACCAGCGACACCCCCCTCAGCCAACCCCATGCCTGTGCCGAGCGGCACGCAACCAACCCCAGGGGACCCAAATGTTACTTCTGTGGGAAGCCGAAACACCCCCGACAGTGCTGCCCGGCCCGCAGCGCCTTTTGTAAGGCCTGCGGCAAAAAGGGACACTTTGCTGCGGTGTGCCAGGCCTGCGCAGTCGCCGGTATTGTTCCTAATCCCCCCACGTGAGACCAGTGGGCACTGCCATCTTCCCCTCCTCAGACCACGTGCAATCAGTGGGCGCCGCCATCTTCTCCTCCTCGGACCACGTGCGGCCCGTGGGCACCGCCATCTTGTTCAACCCCCACCATGTGCGGCCCGTGGCACCACCATCTTGTTCTCCCCAGGATCATCGGGCGCCGCAATCTTGTCTTCCTCACGACACGTGCAGCTTGTGGGCGCCGCCATCTTACCAGGACCCATGCCCCCCGGCCAACTCATCGCCTGCCACCATCGACGATGAGCCACGTCTTGCCTCGGTCACAATTGACCAGTCTCGCCCACACAACCTGTCAACTGCTTCCACCAACGTGAAGATCAATGGGCACGAGATCTCCTGTCTCCTGGACTCCGGGAGCACCCAGAGCTTCATTCATCCTGATACGGTAAGGCGCTGCTCCCTCGCAGTACACCACGCCAACCAGAGAAACTCCCTGGTCTCCGGGTCCCACTCTGTAGTGTCATGAATGTATAACATATAAATCCACACTGTATATCACTGTGTCCCTATGGGCTCCATCTGTGAGCCGTTGCGCGGCTCTGCCCACAGGGGGAGATGAGGAGCATGTACAGAGCTCCCCCCTTGGCTCAGCCCATGGCTCCGCCAACAACCGGAAGTATAAAGTGCTGCGGTCTTGCGAGCCTGCCTTCAGTTCAGCTAGTCGCAGGCAGGCTCAGTTGTAAGTCGATTAAAGCCACAGTTTACTTCAATTCATGTCTCTGAGTGAATTGATGGTTGCATCAATTTAATTGACTTAAAAAAAAAACTACCATGGAATCAGCCCTCAAACCTGATTGACTGGAACTCGATCGACAGGCCGCAGAAGCGAAGGAAATATTTTTGCATTGGCTTCGGTGCTTCAAGGCCTACCTGGCTGTGTCGACTACCTCCGCTGTTACAGAAGAACAGAAACTCAGTCTTCTACACACACGGGTGAGCCATCGTATTTCAACTCAACTTGATGTAACTGACTCGTACACCGAGGCCCTCGCGATACTCGACCGCCTGTACGTGCGGCCTGTAAATTAAGTTTACACGCGGCACATCTTTACAACCCACCGCCAGCGCCCTGCAGAGTCACTGGAAGACTACCTGCGAGACCTTAAAGCTCTAGCACGAGAATGTAACTTCCAGGCCGTGACAGCCTCCCAGCACATGGAACTCGCCGTCCGAGATGTGTATGTTGCAGGGGTCCGGTCCAATTATGTGCGCCAGCGTCTCCTCGAAAAAGGGGCCCAGAACCTGGAAGACACGGTAATGCTAGTGACCTCATTAGAGGTCACTTTTCAAAGCTTAAACTCGTTCCAGGCAGATCACGCGACCCCATCATGGACCCCCGACCAGAGACTGCCCCAGGCCTGCGCTGCGCGGCCACCTGCCCACCACGGAGGGCTATCGTGCCACTTTTGCGGCCAGCCCCAACACCCCCGGCAGCACTGCCCGGCCCTCAACGCGGCCTGCAGCAGCTGCGGGCGGAAATGACACTTTGCGAAGGTCTGCCTGGCTAAAACTAAAAACTCCAACTCGAACGCTAAACAGAAAACTCGCCCCTCCAACTCATAGGCCCGCAGACCCCGCAATGTGGCAGCGTGTCTGCCGACTCCGCCTCTGCACGACACGTGTGACTCATGGGGACCGCCATCTTGGCAATTCTCCCCCACGCGGCCGGCCATGTGCGATTCATGGGGGCCGCCATCTTGGGCACCATCTTCCTCGCCGCCTGCCACGTGCAATCAATGGGGGCCGCCATCTTGGCCATCACCCGAGGAGCCATTCGACGGCTACGACCTCCGCGGAAAGTCATCACGGGGCCGCTCCTGCACCGCCGACCACGCCACCGACTACCCGCAGCTCAGTGCTGTCACTTTGGACCAGTCGCGGCCAAAGCACCTCAAAAGCTCCATGATGTCCGTTCAAATCAACGGATACAGACACCGTGCCTCTTCGACTCAGGGAGCACCGAGAGCTTCGTTCACCCAGACCTGGTAAGACGCTGCTCGCTTCCGATATTTCCGACACAGCAAACTATCTCCCTCGCCTCTGGGCCGCACTCTGTCCAGATACAAGGGCGCACTACTGCAACACTAACGATACAGGGCGCCAACTACACCAACTTCCAATTGTATGTACTCCCAGACCTCTGCGCGGCTCTCCTCCTAGGACTGGATTTCCAGTGTAACCTCAGGAGCCTAACACTCAGCTTCGGTGGACCCCTTTCCCCTCTCACTATATGCAGTTTAGCAACACTAAAAATCGACTCCCCTCCACTCTTCGCTAATCTCACCGCCAACTGCAAACCAGTGGCCACTCGCAGCAGGAGGTATAGCCTGCAGGACAGGGTATTTATTAGATCCGAAGTCCAGCGGCTCTTATGTGAAGGAGTCATAGAGGCCAGTAATAGCCCCTGGAGAGCTCAGGTGGTGGTCGTCAAGACCGGGAAAAGTTCCGGATGGTGGTTGACTACAGCCAGACCATTAATCGGATCACGCACCTCGACGTATACCCCCTCCCCCGGATTGCAGGCATGGTAAATCAGATCGGCCAGTACCGCATCTTCTCCACGATGGATCTGAAGTCTGCATACCACCAGCTCCCAATGTGCCCGGAGGACCGCCACTACACGGCATTCGAGGCAGACGGCCGCATTTTCCATTTCCTCCGGGTTCCCTTTGGCATCACGAATGGGGTTTCGGTGTTCCAACGAGCAATGAACCGAATGTTGGACCAGTACGGGCTGCAGGCCACGTTTCCGTACTTTGATAATGTCACCATCTACGGCCATGACCAGCAGGACCACGACGTCAACCTCCACCGATTTCTCCAAACCGCCCAAAAACTCAACCTCACATATAATAAGGAGAAATGCGTTTTCCGCACAACCAGACTAGCCATCCTCGGCTACATCGTGGAAAACGGGGTCCTAGGACCCGACCTTGACCGTATGTGCCCCCTCTTACAACTCCCTCTCCCTCACTGTTCCAGGGCCCTCAAGAGGTGCCTCGGATTTTTCTCCTACTACGCCCAGTTGGTCCCCCAGTATGCGGACAAAGCCCGCCCACTATTTAAGACTATGTGGTGGTATGGCTAGCAGACCTTGCAGCACCTTAAGAATTGTGCTACTATTGGGGCAGAGGATTCGCTTCCCATTGGCTCTGGCTGGTCATGTGCCTCTCTGCCAATTGGCTGACAAGAGGCTGGTGGCTCCTCCCACGGGGAGGGGTATAAGTACCATCGCACCTGGCAGTCGGCCATTCTGTGTAAGTCGACTGCAGGGTTAACATCTGGCTCATTAAAGCCAAAGTTTTGGACTCACTCTACAGCTCGTGTCTGAATTGATGGTGTATCAATTTAATGAGCTAGTTTTTTTTAAATGGAGCTTCGCATCAGGCCAGACTGCCTCCACATCAGCCCGCATGCTCCGAACGCCGCTGCAACATGTAGACACTGGCTCCCGTGTCTAAACAGCTACCTCGCCACCTCAGACGCCCGACCTACGAAGGAGCAAAAACTCCACATCCTCCACTCGTGCGTGGGCACCACCGTTTTCTCTCTCATCGAGGATGAAGAAGATTATGATGTCGCGATGGATTTGCTCAAAGAACACTTCGTCAGGCCAGTGAACCAGGTTTACGCGCGGCATCCCGATCGAAACGCCCACACTTACGCCCCCGGCCGCGCGGCGCCCCCTGGACTCAGTGGCACGCTGCCCCGCTCGCCCCCGCCGACACCGACCCCCCCCCCAGGCCTGCGCTGCGGGGCGCCCCGATCAGCCCACGGGGCCCAGGTGTTACTACTGCGGCCTGGCCAAGCACCCCCGCCCCCGCTGCCTGGCCCGCACCGCAGTGGACAAGAACTGCGGAAAGAAGGGCCATTATGCATCCGTCTGCCAGTCCAAGTCGGTCGCTGCTGTCCCGCGCAGCGGCTGCGGATCGCCCTCCCCTGCACCCCCCTCGGGCCCCGGATCGTCCACGGACCTTCTTGCCACTGCTCCCAGCCACCACAAGTGCCCCGTGGAGGCCGTCGTTTTGGGGTCCTGACGCCGCATGCGGGCCGCGGGTGCCGCCATCTTGTGGCCCCAGCCCCACATGCGAGCCCTGGTTGCCGCCATCTTGGGGCCCCGACTCCACGTGCGGGCCACGGGCGCCGCCATCTTGGGGCCCCACCAACAATTACTTCACAGGAGAGGAAGATCCCGAGCTCCTGCCACGACTCGCTGCAGTCTAGCTGGACCAGTCGCGGCCCCGCACGCTCTCCACGTCGACGACGCAGAACGGCTACAAGACAGACTGCCTACTGGACTCCGGGAGCACACAAAGTTTTGTCCACCCCAAAATGGTAAGACGCTGCGCGCTCCCCGTTCATCCAGTCCAACAAAGAATCGCGCTAGCCTCAGGTTCGCATTCTGTCCAGATCACCGGGTGCTGTGTGGCGGACCTCACGGTCTAGGGGAGAGTTTTCAAAAATTACAAACTCCTCATCCTTCCCCGTCTCTGCGCACCGGCATTGTTAGGACTGGACTTCCAGTGCAACCTGCAGAGCTTAACTTTTAAATTCGGCGGCCCTATTCCCCCCCTTACTGTCTGCGGCCTCGCGTCCCTTAAAGTGGAAAGGGAAGTGGAAGGGACCAAAGTTCCTCCCTTGTTTGCGATCTCACCCCAGATTGCAAACCCGTCGCCACAAAGAGCAGACGATACAATGCCCAGGATAGGACCTTCATCAGGTCCGAAGTCCAAAGGCTGCTGAAGGAAGGAGTCATTGAGGCCAGTAACAGTCCCTGGCGAGCCCAAGTGCTGGTGGTCCGGACCGGGTGAAAAATCACATGGTCATTGACTACAGTCAGACCATCAACAGGTTTACGCAGCTGGATGCGTACCCCCTCCCCTGTACTTCCGACCTGGTCAACAGGATCGCGAAATACAAAGTCTTTTCCACGGTGGACCTTAAGTCCGCCTATCACCAGATGCCTATCCGCGCGAGTGACCGAAGGTACACTGCTTTTGAAGCGGATGGGCGCCTCTACCACTTCCTTAGGGTTCCGTTTGGTGTCACAAATGGGGTCTCGGTCTTCCAAAGGGAGATGGACCGAATGGTGGACCAGTACGGGTTACGAGCAACCTTCCCGTACCTAGACAACATCACCATCTGCGGCCACGACCAGCAGAACCATGACACCAATCTGTAAAGATTACTCCGTACCGCAAAACTGCTTAACCTAACTTACAATGAGGATAAGTGCGTGTTTAGCACCAACCATCTAGCCATCCTCGGCTACGTAGTGTGTAACAGAGTGATAGGCCCCGATCCAGAGCGCATGCGCCCCCTTATGGAACTTCCCCTCTCCAACACTCTCAAATTCCACAAACGCTGTCTCGGCTTTTTCTCCTATTACGCCCAGTGGCCCCGAATTATGCCGACAAAGCCCGCCCCCTCATCCAATCCACGTCCTTCCCACTGTCAATGGAGGCCCGCCAGGCCTTAGCTGCGTCAAAGCGGATATCGCAAAGGCCACGATGCGTGCTGTCGCCAAGTCCCTCCCTTTCCAGGTCGAGAGCGACGCATCTGAAGTAGCTCTGGCAGTCACCCTGAACCAAGAGGGCAGACCCGTGGCCTTTTTCTCCCGGACCCTCCACGTTTCCGAACTCCGCCACTCCTCGGTGGAAAAGGAGGCCCAGGCCATAGTTGAAGCTGTGCGACACCGGAGGCACTATCTGGCCGGCAAGAGGTTTACCCTTCTCACAGACCAACGGTCAGTGGCCTTCATGTTTGACAACGCACAGAGGGGCAAGATCAAGAACGACAAGATCTGGCGGTGGCGGATCGAGTTGCCCACGTACAACTACAATATCTTGTATCGTCCAGGGAAACTCAATGAGTCTCCTGATGCCCTGTCCCGCGGTACCTGCGCCAGCGCGCAGATAAACCGCCTCCATACCCTCCACGCGGACCTCTGCCATCCAGGGGTAACCCGCTTTTATCACTTTATCAAGACCCGCAACCTGCCCTACTCCATCGAGGAGGTTAGGACCGTGACCAGGGACTGCCACATTTGCGCTGAGTGCAAACCGCACTTCTACCGCCCCGAGCAAGCGCATCTCGTAAAGGCGTCCCGACCCTTCGAACGTCTCAGTATGGACTTCAAGGGTCCCCTCCCCCCCAACAACTGCAATATCTACTTTCTTAACGTCATCGACGAATACTCACGCTTCCCTTTTGCCATTCCCTGTCCCGACATGACCACAATGACTGTCATCAAGGCCCTCCTCTCCATCTTCTCCCTGTTCGGTTACCCCGCATATATCCACAGCGACCGGGGATTCTCTTTTATGAGTGAAGAACTGTGTCAATTCCTGCTCAGCAGGGGCATCACCTCCAGCAGGACGACCAGTTACAACCCCAGGGGTAATGGGCAGGTCGAGAAGGAGAATGGTACGGTCTGGAAGACCGTCCTAATGGCCCTACGGTCCAGTAATTTCCCTATCTCCCGTTGGCAAGAGGTACTCCCAGACGCCCTCCATTCAATTCGGTCACTCCTCTGCACTGCCACTAACCAAACACCCCACGAACGTCTTCTTATCTTCCCTAGGAAGTCGTCTTCAGGATCCCCGCTCCCGACCTGGCTGGCCACCCCCGGGCCCATCTTGCTCCGGAAGCTTGTGCGGGTGCACAAGTCCGACCCGCTGGTTGAACAAGTCCAGCTGCCCCACGCGAACCTGCAGTACGCGTACGTGGAGTACCCAGACGGGCGGCAGGACACGGTCTCCCTTCGGGACCTGGCACCCGCAGGCGTGCGGCCACAGCCCCCACCATCAACACCCCCCCTTCCGCCCCAACCACCCCCAGCGCCCCCGGCGCACCCGCGACCCAGCGCACAGGAACCCCCTCCCCCGGCCAGAGCATCACTAGCACCGACCAGGGGTACGGACGAAGGATCAAGACCGCCACTCCCGGAATCCCGGACCACCGTCGACTCTGCTTCACCGGCACCGCTGCGACGGTCCGGCAGGACACCGAGGGCACCCGCCAGACTGATAGAGTCCATCTGACACCTCACTGGACTTGGCCTTCATTGGACTCCTGTGCTGAACTGGACTCTTGTGCTACTGTACAGTATTTTTCACGTTTGTTAGACTGTTCTCTTTTGCTACTGTACAGTGTTTTTCACATTTGTTAGACTGTACTCTTGTGCTACTGTACAGTGTTTTTCACGTTTGTTAGACTGTACTCTTGTGCTACTGTACAGTGTTTTTCACGTTTGTTAGACTGTTTTAAAGTTTTTTTCGCCTTTTGACAATTTGTATGACCCACTACGGGCCAGTGGGCAGCGACCTGACATCCCGGTGCACCTCACACTCTAGTCATACCACCGATGACCCCCCACCCCCCCTTTCCTTCCCCCCCCTGGATTCTTTCTCCACAAGGGGTGAATGTGGTGGTTATGGCTAGCAGACCTTGCAGCACCTTAAGAGGTGTGCTTCTATTGGGGCAGAGGACTCGCTGCCCATTGGCTCTGGCTGGTCATGTGTCTCTCTGCCAATTGGCTGACGAGAGGCTGCTGGCTCCTACAACGGGGAGGGGTATAAGTACCATCGCACCTGGCAGTCGGCCATTCTGTGTAAGTCGACTGCAGGGTTAACATCTAGCTCATTAAAGCCAAAGTTTTGGACTCACTCTACAGCTCGTGTCTGAATTGATGGTATATCAGACTACACTCTTCCCACTGTCAGCCGAGGCCCGCCAGGCCTTCAACTGTATTAAGGAGGACATCGCCAAAGCCGCCATGCAGACGGTGGATGAATCCGTCCCATTTCAGGTGGAGAGCGACGCTTCAGAGGTCGTTCTCGCTGCCACTCTGAACCAGGCAGGGAGGCCAGTAGCGTTCTTTTCCCGAACCCTCTCCGCTTCGGAAGTTCGACACTCCTCAGTCGAAAAGGAAGCCCAGTCATTGTGGAAGCAGTATGGCACTGGAGGCACTACCTCGCAGGTAGGAGGTTTACCCTCATCACCGACCAGAGATCGGTTGCCTTAATGTTCGATAACTCGCAGCGGGGCAAAATTAAAAATGACAAAATCTTGAGGTGGAGGATCGAACTCTCCACTTATAATTATTATATTGTATACCGTCCGGGGAAGCTCAGATGCCCTGTCCCGCGGCACATGCGCTGGCGCGCAAGACGACCAATTACAGGCTATCCACAATGACCTCTGCCACCCGGGGGTCACCCAGCTCTCCCACTACATCAAGGCCCGCAATCTGCCCTTCTCTACCGAGGAGGTTAAAGCTGTCACCAGGAACTGCCCGATCTGCGCGGAGTGTAAACCACACTTCTACAGACCAGACAAGGCCCACCTGGTAAAGGCATCCCGGCCCTTTGAACGACTGAGTATTGATTTCAAAGGGCCCCTCCCCTCGACCAACCGTAATATCTATTTTCTAAATATCATAGATGAATTCTCTCGCTTCCCGTTTGCCATCCCATGCCCCGATATGACCTCCCATACAGTCATCAGAGCCTTGCATAGTGTCTTCACCTTGTTCGGTTTCCCCAGCTATGTACACAGCGACAGGGGTTTGTCCTTCATGAGCGATGAGCTGCGTCAGTACCTGCTCGACAAGGGCATCGCCTCGAGCAGGACTACCAGCTACAACCCCAGGGGTAACGGGCAGGTGGAGAGGGAGAACACGACGGTCTGACCCTACGGTCCAGGAATCTCCCGACCTCCCACTGCCAGGAGGTCCTCCCCGACGCACTCCATGCAATTAGCTCCCTCCTGTGTATGGCCACAAACCAGACTCCTCACGAGCGATTATTTGTCTTCCCTAGGGGCACTACCATGGGGGCCTCGCTTCCATCCTGGTTGAGGACACCGGGCCCTGTCCTCCTTCGGTAGCACGTCCGGACACATAAAACAGACCCGCTGGTAGAGAGGGTCCTACTCCTAAATTCAAAGCCCCACTACGCATTTATCGAGCACCCCGACGGCCGACAGGACACCGTTTCCCTCCGGGACCTGGCTCCTGCAGGATCTACCACTACGACAGCCACTACCGCCAAGGTACCCCTCACACCACACCCCACCCGACCCCTCACGCCCTGCGCCCCTGCACCTACAGGCTTCCTGCGCCCCCTTTCACCCATCACACAGGTCAGGAACGGAGCTCTGGAACAACCATCCCCGGAGTCCACCCTCGGATTCGCACCGAACATCTGTCCACAGCCATCCGAAGCGGCTGCAACTCCAGTGCTCCGTCGGTCCCAACGCACGATTCAAGCACCGGACCGACTAAACTTATAGACCCGTCACCCCCACCGGACTTGATTTTTTTTAACAGGGGGTGAATGTGGTGAATGTATAACATATAAATCCACACTGTATATCACTGTATGTCCCTGTGGGCTCCATCTGTGAGCCGTTGTGCGGCTCTGCCCACAGGGGGAGATCAGGAGCATGTACAGGGCTCCGCCCTTGGCTCCGCCCACAACCGGAAGTATAAAATGCTGCGGTCTTGCGAGCCTGCCTTCCGTTCAGCTAGTCGCAGGCAGGCTCAGTTGTAAGTCGATTAAAGCCACAGTTTATTTCAACTTGTGTCTCTGAGTGAATTGATGGTCGCATCATGTAGCGATCCGGGCGTACTGCATAGCCACCCACACCATCCAGGGCGTGGAGTTCAGCGGCTTCCGTCTCTACGTCCTCCCCAACCTCTGCGCTGCCTTGCTACTCGGCTTGAACTTCCAGTGCAACCCCCAGAGCCTAACACTGAAATTCGGCTGGCCCCTACCACCCCTTACTGTGTGCGGCCTCACTACCCTAAAGGTTGACCCACCTTCCCTATTTGCAAACCTAACACCGGATTGCAAACCCGTCACCACCAGGAGCAGACGGTACAGCGTCCGGGACAGGACCTTCATCAGGTCCGAAGTCCAGCGACTGCTTCAGGAAGGCATTATCGAGGCCAGCAACAGCCCCTGGAGAGCCCAAGTGGTCGTGGTGAAACCTGGGGAGAAAAACAGGATGGTCGTGGACTACAACCAGACCATCACCAGGTACACGCAGCTCAACGCGTACCCCCTCCCTCGCATATCTGATATGGTCAATCAGATTGCACAGTACCGGGTCTTCTCAACTGCGGACCTGAAATCCGCCTACCACCAGCTCCCCTTCCGTAAGGCGGACCGCCCATAAACTGCCTTTGAAGCAGATGGCCGCCTTTACCACTTCCTCAGGACAATTAGGCACTTTACAGCTTTCCTGACTCAACATTGAGTTCAGCAACTTCATATCATAACCATTACTCCATGATTAACACCTCCTCTAGACACATCTTTTGTTTCTTTACTTGTGCACTATCGGGCGTGATCTAACCAGGGTAGATCACGCCCGATTAGGGGGCAGCAGGGTAGCATGGTGGTTAGCATAAATGCTTCACAGCTCCAGAGTCCCAGGTTCGATTCCCAGCTGGGTCACTGTCTGTGTGGAGTCTGCACGTCCTCCCCCTGTGTGCGTGGGTTTCCTCCGGGTGCTCCGGTTTCCTCCCACAGTCCAAAGATGTGCGGGTTAGGTGGATTGGCCATGCTAAATTGCCCGTAGTGTCCTAATAAAAGTAAGGTTAAGGTTACGGGTGGGCCCGAGTTGTTGGGTTACGGGTATAGGGTGGATTTGTGGGTTTGAGTAGGGTGATCATGGCTCGGCACAACATTGAGGGCCGAAGGGCCTGTTCTGTGCTGTACTGTTCTATATCTAACAGCCGCATTGCACTGGCGCGGATCCATGCATGCCGATTAGATCGCAGGAGAGGCCGAAATCGGGATCAGCGCCGGTATGTCCGAGCATCAGACTGTATACACTTTGAACTGGACTAAGCCCGCCAAGATGCCCGGGCAGCAGGATTTTCTACCATTGCCAGGATGCCTCAGGATTAGGGGCTAATTGATAGCACGCAGGTCTCCATGCGCGCACCAGGGCAACAGGAAGGGGTTCTACTCCCTGAATATCCCACTCATGTGCGACTACCACCTCCAGATCATGCACGTGTGTGCACGTTTGCCAGGGAATGTGCATGACATCTACGTCCTGGGACACTCGGAGACCCCACAGCATCTTTGAGGACCACCACAGGATGACGGACTGGCTCTTGGGGGGAATAAGGGTTACCTGCTGAGGTCCTGGCTGATAATGGCAGTACGGAGGCCAGAGACCAAGACGGAGACCCGGTATAACGAGGCCCTGTTTATTCTTAATAAATTTAGAGTACCCAATTCAATTTTTTCAATTAAAGGGCAATTTAGCGTGGCCAATCCACCTAGCCTGCACATCTTTGGGTTGTGGGGGCAAAACCCACGCAATCACGGGGAGAATGTGCAAACTCTACACGGACAGTGTCCCAGAGCTGGGATCAAACCGGGGACCTCGGTACCGTGAGGCAGCAGTGCTACGCACTGCGCCACCATGCTGCCATTAACGCGGCCCTGTTGGCACCCATGCTATCATTGAGCAGTGCATCGGAGAGCTCAAAATGTGGTTCCGATGCCTGGGCTGCTCGGGTGGTGCACTGCAGTACACCCCCGCTTTGTGGTGGTCTGCTGGGCCCTCCGCAACCTGGCACAGCAGCGGGGCGATGTGCTGGAAGAGGAAGAGGGACATGCGGCCTTGTCTGAGAATGAGGAGAAGCTGAGCCAGGAGGAAGAGCTGGGGAGAACCAGTGGAGCAGCTGGAGGAAGGAGAACAGGTGCGGAGGCAAGAGTCCTGCATGACCAGAGAGGCCCTCATCCTCCCCCGTTTCTCATAAGACAGGGCTTTGTCCGCCATTAAAACCCCCTCTTACCCCCCTTCCCCCAACTCCCCCTGATCACCCTCTCCCCGATTGACCACCCCACCTCCACCCACATCTCCCAAGCATTCCCGCTTCTCTCCCCCCAATTCTCCGACCCTCCCTTACACCTTCCCCGACTACAATTTTCCACACTACCGGGGTCTGTGCAAACATCACTCCAGAGTGATGAGCTTGTGTTGGCACTGTTAACAGGTCACTATACAAGGCAGGAGAGTGATAATAAACTGCTGTCAGGTAAGCTCTGGTGCTCCTCAGTCTATGCATAGACTCACTCCTGTCTCTCTGCTGACAACACGCTCATACCCACCGCCTGCACGTGGTATGCATTGCAGGCTCCTGATCTTGATCACTGTGACTGAGGGTCGGGGGAGAAGAGGGCAACAGATTGGCCCGCTGTGCAGAATAATGCGACAGAGGCTTCACATGCATCAGGTGTAACATGTTTTAATTTTGAACATTCGGAACCCTAACTATCCCTAGCTGCCAATGGTGCTCCCAGCCTCCTCCTCCCCCCCCCCCCCCCCCCCCCCCCCCCGCCCCCACCAATTCAGTGATCCTCAATCTTTTTAAGCAACAATGCAATTAGAGGTGGAGGCTGCCTGCTGCTTTTCAAGCCCTGTGGTCTTTGATGCCCCGCCATGTGTCCCCTGGAGGGCCTGGAGCCAGAGGGGCCTGGCTGCCTTATCAGTGACTCTGGCATCACTGTGCCATCCTGTTCTACCCCCTGACCTCGAGACTCACCAGTGCCAGGAGGGGGGGGGGACTTGGAGACCCGGAGACAGCCGTCGTCTTCCTGGTGGAAGCACTGGGTTAGGCTCCAGCGTTCCCACCTCCCGGTCAGTGTCCGTGGATCCTTGTTGCCTCCATTGGGCAGTGGCAGCTGGAGCGAGCTCCAGAGGCCCTGCATCATCTGGCCCTGGCGGCTCCCCATTGTCTGCACCATAGTGTCGAAGCCCGCAGCATTGCTCCTCAGTGACTGCGCTACACTCTGCAGCACCACACCAATGTCCACCTGTCTCTGGGGTACGTTCCACAGCGACTGGAACATGCTCTGTAGCACCTCGGCAATGCCCACCTCTGCCTGGGACATCCTCTGGTGTGCCTCAAAAACGTCCACATGTGCTGGGGCACGTCCCTGGTGACTAAGACATGCCGTCACTGACTGAGCCATGCCTTGGGCACCAACACTCATGATGCTGACTTTGTGTTCCAGACTTTCCACTGCGATCACCATCCTAGCAGTATTGGTCTTGGTGCCACTCATTGTCAGCGCCATCTCCTGCACCTATAGCCTTTGGGGCTCCTCTGGTCGACTATGCACTAGCCGGAGTGTTGTTGACATCCCCTCCTGAATCACATCGCCATGTCCTAGCATCTGAATCAGCTCTGAGATAATCTTGTCCAGAGGTTTGGCATCTAAAGGGGACCCAACCTCTGACTGCTGCCTCCCTTGGATGTTCCTGCCTCCACCTTGGCAAAGATATCATAGACACAAGACAAGAAAGTTAATGGTAGCATTAAGGACCAAAAAAGTGCTGATCGTGACATAAAGGTAAGATAATAGAATGTGTTCATATGAGGAAAAGGTCAGTGCTCGGTGAAAGCAAACAGAAGAACATGTGACAGATGGCCCCGTGAGGTAAGGGTTTTCAGATTTTCAGCATCCACAGTATTTTGCTTTTATTTGACTGGATCTGGCGAAGTTCTGCCAGGCAAGAAAAGTCTCAGTGAGGTTTGTGTCAGACTGTTTTCTTTGGATTACACAACACCCAAAATTTGCAGTCATGGTATGAGAGTATTATGTGGTAGGGGTCTTTTAAATCTTACTCTGCCAACTGCGAGGTTTGGAGGTCTTCGGGCCATCAGGCATCTATATTTCGGTCTGTGGCCCCTTTTCCTCCTGATACTCGGGATTTCCCAAGAAAGGAACAAAGAGTCTTTAGAAATCAACCCTACAATGGCCTCTCTTGCAAGAATGCACAATATGAGTTAAGATGCCACATTCCCTAATTTGGCATTTGTCTGTTCCAAACATGTCTCAGCTGTGTCTTCTTTTGCCTCGCCCTTTACAAAAGTGGCAATTAATAATAATCTGTATTAGTCTCACACGTAGTCTTACATTAACACTGCAATGAAGTTACTGTGAAAATCCCCTAGTCACCACACAACGGCGCCTGTTCAGGTACAGTGAGGGAGAATTCAGAATGTCCAATTCACCTAACAAGCACGTCTTTCGGGACTTTGTGGGAGGAAACCGGAGCACCCGGAGGAAACCCATGCAGACACGGGGGGAACGTGCAGACTCCGCAGTGACCCAAGCCGGAAATCAAACCCGGATCCCTGATTTGCTGTGAAGCAACAGTACTAGTAGAATACCCCTTCAATTGGCCCACAAGTGCAGTGGTAGACTCTTCCCAAAATCCCTAGCAATTTTTCATAGTTTCTTCTCCACTCACCATTGCATCAGCTTGAAAAATGGTGGCACTGAGGTTTTACTATAAGACCAAATTTCATTCTCTGTCCCGTGACCATCAACATCCCTCCCATCAGTCTGGAAGAGCAATATGTTCACGTTTCCCTTCCTCCAATCACTTTCCTTCCTCCACCTCTAATCCTTGATCCCATTGTTATAGTCGTTGATATCTCTGTCGTTGCCATCCCCCACCCTCCAAACCGTTTGATGTCGATGTCCCAATGGACCATGTTGTGGTGATCCACCACTGTGTAATTGTGTGTGTGCCTGTATTAGGGGATGTAGAGCAGTACCTGTGTTACAGATTCACCGGTAGCCCCTGCCGGCTAGCTCCGCCCACAGGGAGCCGTATAAATATGTATGAGTTCTCCTGAGCTGCCATTCTACCAGCTGCAGTCGGAGGATAAACATCTCACTGTAATAAAGCCTCTCTTGTACCGATTCGAGTCTTTATGTGCAATTGATAGCGCATCAATTTATTACAGTGAGATTTTCCACATCATGAACATCAGGATAAAACCAGATCGCTTGCAGTTGGATCCGCAATCGGCAAACGCCAGAAAAGACTTTAATCACTGGCTGGCTTGCTTCGAGGCCTATATCAACTCAGCGAATCCTGAACCGACGGAAGCTCAGAAAATTCAACTTCTCTACTCAAGGTTGAGCTGCAGCGTGTTCCCGCTGATACAGGATGCGCCGAATTACGCACGCGCCATAGAACTCCTTAAAGAAAATTACGTCATGTACTCGCCACTCGCGTACTACTACCTGGTGAGTCGATTGAAGACGTCTGGCGGGCCCTTATCCCTCTAGTACGGGACTGTGACTGTCAGGCCGTCACGGCCACGGAACATTCCAATCTCCTCATGCGTGATGCATTCGTGACGGGGATTGCCCATCCGGCAACGACTGCTCGACCTAACGGCGACAAAAACTTTAGCGCTCCACACGACGGTCGCTTCTCGTAATGTACAGTCCTACCCCACCCGTCGTGTGGTGCACCCATCCTACCCCTCGTGGACCCCGCAACCAACCCCCCCCCCCGACTGGGGCTGCTCCCGCAAAGTATGCCTGCGTTGCTCGCCACACCGCACAATCTGGGGGTCCCCGCTGCTACTTCTGTGGCCAACAGAAGCATCCCCGCCAGCGCTGCCCGGCCCGCGCCACCACCTACAAATCCTGTGGCAAGAAGGGCCACTTTGCGGCGGTGTGTCAGGCCCACGCAGTTGCCGCTATCATGCCCGACTTCTCTCCCTTCCCTCAGCCGATCGCACAATGGGCGCCGCCACCATATGCTCCCGGGGCCACGTGCAACCAGTGGGCGCCGCCATCTTCCCCCCCCAGGTCCACGTGCAGCCAGTGGGCGCCGCCATCTTGCCCGCCCCCACAACATGAGCACCATGGGCACTGCCATCTTGCCCCACGCCCGCAACGTGCGCTGCATGGGCGCCGCCATCTTCTTCCCCACAGGTACTTCGGACGCCGCCATTTTGTCCTCTCCTCGGGACTGGACCGCGGGACCCGGGTCACTGCCGCTCCTCGTCGGAATCCTCGGACGATCACCCGCTGCTCGCCTCCATGACGCTGGACCAGTCCCGTCCTCACAACCTGGCTACCCCTTCGACGACGGTGCTCATCAACGACCACGCGACCTCCTGCCTACTAGACTCCGGGAGCATCGATAGCTTCATCCATCCGGACACGGTAAGGCGCTGCTCCCTCGGGGTCCATCCCGCCAACCAGCGGATCTCCCTGGCTGCCGGATCCCACTCTGTCCCGATCCGAGGTTTCTGTCTGGTCAACCTCACTGTACAAGGCGTTGAATTCAGCGGTTTCTGCCTGTACGTTCTCCCCAATCTCTGTGCTACACTATTACTGGACCTGGATTTCCAATGTAACCTCCAGAGTCTCACCCTCAAATTCGGCGGGCCCCTACCCCCACCGTTTGCGGCCTCACGACCCTCAAGTTTGACCCTCCCTCCCTCTTTGCCAATCTGACTGGATTGCAAGCCCGTCACCACCAGAATCAGATGGTACAGCGCCCAGGACAAGACTTTCATCAGGTCCGAAGTCCAGCGGCTGCTTCGGGAGGGTATTATCGAGGCCAGCAACAGCCCCTGGAGAGCCCAAGTGGTGGTGGTTAAAACTGGGGAGAAACACAGGATGGTCGTGGACTACAGCCAGACCATCAATCGGTACACGCAGCTTGACGCGTACCCCCTCCCTCGCATATCTGATATGGTCAATCAGATTGCACAGTACCGGGTCTTCTCAACGATTGACCTTAAATCCGCATACCACTAGCTCCCCATCTGCAAATCGGACCGTCCCTACATTGCCTTCGAGGCGGACGGTCGCCTCTATCAATTTCTTAGGGTTCCCTTCGGCATCACTAACGGGGTCTCGGTATTCCAAAGAGAAATGGATCGAATGGTTGACCGGTACGGACTGCAGGCCACATTTCCGTACTTAGATAATGTCACCATCTGCGGCCATGACCAGCAGGACCACGACGCCAACCTTGCCAAATTTCTCCACACCGCATCTCTCCTCACCTTACTTACAACAAGGAGAAGTGCGTGTCCAGCACTAACCGCTTGGCCATCCTCGGCTATGTAGTCCAAAACGGACTCCTGGGGCCCGATCCCGATCGCATGCATCCCCTCATGGAGCTCCCCCTTCCCCACTGCCCCAAGGCCCTCAAACGCTACCTGGGGTTCTTCTCCTACTACGCCCAGTGGGTCCCACAATACGCGGACAAGGCCCACCCACTGATACAGTCCACACAATTTCCCCTCACGGCCGAGGCACAACATGCCTTCGCCCGTATTCGCTCAGACATAGCCAAGGCCGGGATGGGTGCAGTAGATGAGACACTTCCCTTTCAAATAGAGAGCGACGCTTCAGATGTCGCCCTTGCCGCCACTCTAAACCAGGCAGGCAGACCCGTGGCATTCTTTTCCCGCACCCTCCATGCCTCCGAAATTCGACATTCGTCTGTTGAAAAGGAGGCCCAGGCAATCATTGAAGATGTGCAACATTGGAGGCATTACCTGGCTGGCAGGAGATTCACTCTCCTCACTGACCAGCGGTCGGTAGCCTTCATGTTTAACAACACGCAGCGGGGCAAGATCAAAAATGATAAAATCTTGAGGTGGAGAATCGAGCTCTCCACCTATAATTACAAGATCTTGTATCGCCCCGGCAAGCTCAACGAGCCCCCAGACACCCTCTCCCAAGGTACATGTGCCAGCGCACAAGTGGACCAGCTCCGTGCCTTGCACGACAGCCGTTGCCATCCGGGGGTCACTCGGTTGTACCACCTAGTCAAAGCCCGCAATCTGCCCTACTCCGTCGAGGAAGTACAGTCACCAGAGACTGCCAGGTCTGTGCGGAGTGCAAGCCGCACTTCTACCGGCCAGACCGCGCGCGCCTGGTGAATGTGTCCCACCCCTTTGAATGCCTCAGTGTGGATTTCAAAGGACCCCTCCCCTCCACCGACCGCAACACGTATATCCTTAGTGTGGTCGATGAATTCTCTAGGTTCCCATTCGCCGTCCCATGCCCGGATATGACATCTGCCACCGTCATCAAGGCCCTCGATTCCATATTCGCTCTGTTCGGTTTCCCTAACTATATCCACAGTGACAGGGGATCCTCATTCATGAGTGATGAGCTGCGTCAGTTCCTGCTCAGCAGGGGTATCGCCTCCAGCAGGACGACCTGCTGAAACCCCCAGGGAAACGGGCAGGTAGAGAGGGAGAACAGGACGGTTTGGAGGGCCGTCCAGCTGGCCCTACGGTCCAGAAACCTCCCAGCCGCTCGCTGGCAGCAGGTCCTCCCGGATGCATTGCACTCCATCCGGTCTCTACTGTGCACTGCCACGAATAACACGCCCCATTAACGTGTTTTTACCTTCTCTAGGAAGTCTCCATCCCGGGTGTCGCTCCCGACTTGGCTCGCAGCACCAGGGCCGGTTCTACTGCGTAGGCATGTCCGACTCCACAAGGCGGACCCCTTGGTGGATAGGGTACGCCTGCTCCACGCAAACCCCCAGTATGCCTACGTGGAGTTCCCCGACGGCCGCCAGGATATGGTCTCGCTCAGGAACCTGGCTCCCTCGGGTGCCAATCCCACTCCCACACACCTCCCCGCCCACGCGCCACCCTCCCCTCCCCCGGCGCTCCCAGCATCAGCCCCACCAGGTCCATCCCTCCTTCCCCTGCCCACGCTAGAGGACAAGGAAGATTATGGCACGCTGCCGGAGTCATCCAGCCACTGGCCAGCACCAACACCGCCAGCACCAACACCGCATGCACCAACGTCGTCGACGCCGACACCCCCTGTACAGATGTTGCCATCGCTGCTGCGTCGCTCCCAACGAACCGTCAGACCACCGGACAGACTTAACCTCTGACGGGCACCGGGTTGCAAGATGGACACTTAATCTTTTTCCCCCTCCCCTCTGTAAGTAATTCATGGATTCTGTATATTGTTCCACGTCACCCCCGCCGGACTCATTTTTAACAGGGGGTGAATGTGGTGATTCACCACTGTGTAATTGTGTGTGTGCCTGTATTAGGGGATATACAGCAGTACCTGTATTACAGGTTCGCTGGTAGCCCCTGCCGGCTAGCTCCGCCCACAGGGAGCCGTATAAATCTGTATGAGTTCTCCTGAGCTGCCAGTTGCAGTCGGAGGATAAACATCTCACTGTAATAAAGCCTCTCTTGTACCGATTCGAGTCTTTAAATGCAATTGATAGTGCATCACATGTAGACCTGGCTTGTCCCCATCTTGAGGCTCATTGTACTGGGACTTACCAAGATTACCCTATGAGACCATGAAGTGCCACCCTCCTACATTACCTGCTCTCCCTCTCCAGATTGCAGATGCTTTATCTGACTGTGACTGTGCCATCTGTGGACCAGGATCAAATTACAGGTCCCTACTACTGATGTGTGAGGGAATGACCATACCTGGTGCACCATGCTGGACAGGACTGACACGGGACTGACAGGCCCTCGTCCTCTCTGACTGGTACCAGGTCAGGCATGCCAACAACAGCCCTCTAAGTTGTGGCATAGATCCACAGGCCTGTCTCTGCTTTGTGGCCCCAATTATTTCCCCACCCAGTCATATGTCTCTGTGCTCTCTTCACCAGTCATGCCCTCAAGTCATGAATTTCTGTGTGCTCTTCCCAAATCCCCCCCGCACCCCAAAATGTTTTTGTCCTCCAACACATTTCCTTGTCTATGTCTTGTCTCACCCCCTCCCCATTCAAACATTTTGCCCTTCAGCACCTTTCACCCCCCCCCCCCCCCCCCCACTCCCACATCTTTCTGCTTGTCTCACATGGTAAGCCTTGGCTTTGATCCCCCCTTGGGTTTCCGGTAGTCTTGCCTGCATACCATTGGTATAGAGTCAGAACAGCCACAAGCACTATGCAGTGAAAGGTAGGCCAACTGTGGTGATATAACCACTGTAGATATGTGTACTTGCAGTAGGGGGATGTAGGGCTGTACCTGTAATACAGGTTCCTCCGGTAAGCCCCTGCTGGCTAGCTCCGCCCACAGGGAGCTTGTGTTTAAATATGCGTATGAGTCACTGAGATCCTATTCTACAGCTGCCACCGGAGGAATAGCATCACACAGCAATAAAGCCTCGATTGTACATGTCTCGAGTCTTTGTGTGCAATTGTTAGCGCCACACCAACATACCTCAAAGCCATGAGTGAAGTGATGCTGGTCAGGTGCGCATCACTTTTATCTAGTCGTGATTATCAGTTAAATTATCCACTAGTGGGACCACTTGATCTGGAGTGGGGTTGTGACTCTGGCGAGCTGCCTATGTAACAAGTATTTGTGATATTCAAATAAATGTTAATGCGGTTCCCAACATGACGCAGCCGGATACCGACCCCGCACAAAAATGGGGAGCAGAAAATTGTGACCTATTTTTACTCCGACATTCTACACATTTCTTCATATTTTCCTGAGCTAGCTGCCATGACACCCATTGCTGAAGGGAATGGAAAGTCCTGCCCTACGACTCTTCACACAATTGTCTGAAGACCTGTGCCCTTGTTACCAAAGACTTCACTCCTCTTGCAACTAGTCACCACGCTCTGCCAGTTACCATCAAAGTCCCTGTGGCTTTGAGGATAGTGAAGGCATGAAAGGTGACAGCTCATCTGGGAAGGGAGAGAAGGTAGAGGGAGGTGTCGCTGCACACAGATGTATCTTTGCTGCAATACGAAGTGGCCTGCTGTCACTCCCCCAAAGACTGCTTCCCTCCTCTCCGTCATGGACTCCAGCATTACATCCAGGTTGGCATTGATTAACCAAGAGTCTCGCATGCCACAGACATCAAGCCTCCAGCTTCCCTGTGACATCTCACTTCCTTCTGGTGAAGTGCAAAACTTTGGCACAATTGGCGGACCTCTTCCTCTGGACAACCAACAACCTCAGTGCTGGCTGCTATGGGTCATCCAAATGAGTTCCCACACTTCATGTGACCAACCTCCATCCCTGCTTCCACAGGCTGTAAATGCACAAGAAACATGCCTCCTTATCAGTTAAGGGCTTACCCACACATAAATCTTGCCTGCAATCAATTTCCCACTGACTAATGGATTTCTGACGCAATAGCAAACCTGGCTCCTGCTTTTGACCTCTGTGGTAAAAATTAATCTTGGATGTTCATAATGGGAAAAATAGCCCTTTCCACAGCATCAGCACTGCTGTTGAATATATGACAAATGAATCTGTTCTTGTTCCATTGTCTTTGATTTTTCAATTTATTTTCCCATGATACCACATTTTCAATGGAAAGACAGTTTTAAAAATTGAAAACTGTATCTACACTGAGACGCTCATATCCTGATGAAAGATCTTGACATTTGAGGCATGGACACATTTCAGTTGTCTCTTACTAATTCTGTTTAATGAATAATAACCGCATTCTTCCATTGGAGCATTTTCTTCAGCTTGAACTCAAGTTTTAGTTCAGAAATTCTGAACAAATTTACACAAATAGAAACATAGAAATAGAAAATAGGAGCAGTAGGCTGGCCACTTGAGTTTGCACTGTCAGTCAGTATGATCCTGGGTGATCCTTTATCTCAAAGCCATACTTCCACTCTCTTCCCATGCCCCTTGTGATGAATGTTATCAGTAGCTGATATAATGGTACCTTACCTTTAATGCATTGGCCCTTTAAGACCGGGCTTGGAACCCTGGGGACTCCGCCTCTGGCTCCACCCCCAGGGAACAGTATATAAGACAAAGGCTCACTCACGCAACATGTGATGAGCACACTTCTCGGCTGCTTTACAGTTCTCAGATGATTAAAGCCTTTGAATCATCTATCTTCGCTCCTGTGTCGTAATTTAGGGTATCTCACCCCTCAATACCTTTAGTGTCTAGAAATCTGTCTATTTACTTAAACACATTCAGTGATTTGTCCTCCACAGCCCTCTGTGGTAGAGAATTCCACAGGTTCACCACCCTCTGAACGAAGAAATTTCTTCTCATCTCAGTCCTAAATGGCCTACCCCATATCCTGAGACACTGACCCCTTGCTTTTGACCCACCAGCAGCCTCCCGCCCAACCATGGGAAGCATCATCCCTGCATCCAGTCTGTTGTCAAGTCTGTCATAATTTTATGTGTCTAAATTCCAGTATACAGGCCTAGTCGACTCAATTTCTCCTCATACAATAATCCTGCCATCCCAGGAATCTGTCTGGTGAACCTTGACTGCACTCCCTCAGTGGCAAGTATATCCTTTCTGCAGTAAGGAGACCAAAACCGCACATAATACTCCAGGAGTGGTCTTACCAAGGCCCTGTACAGCTGCAGTAAGACAGCCTTGCTCCTGTACTCAAGTCCTCTTGCAATGAAGGCCAACATACTATTTGCCTTCTTAACTACTTGCTGCACCTGCATGCATTCTTTTAGTGACTGGTATAAGGACAGTGTTCCTCTGCACATCAAGATTTCCCAGTCTATCACCATTTAAATAATAACTCTGCCACTCTGTTTCTAATTCTGAATGGATATCCTCACACTTATCCATGTAATATAGTGGGCTGGATTCTCCGCCCTGCCCCGCCACATTTCTGCCCTGACCCTTCAGTGGGATTCTCCGTTATGCCGGCCGGTCAATGGGGTTTCCCATTGTGGGGCAGCCCCAAGCCATCGGGAAACCCCGGGCGCCGGCAAAGTGGAGAATCTTACCTAGTATCTGCCAAGTATTTGCCCACTCACTCAACTTGTCCAAATCACCTCTTCATATCCTCCTCAGCACTCACATTCCCACCAAATTTTGTGCTGTCAGCAAACTTGGAAATACTACATTTTGTTCCATCATCCAAATCATTGCAGTACCCCATTGCCTACCATGCAAAAAAGACCCATTTATTCCTACTCTCTGTTTCCTGTTTGTTTACCAATTCTCAATCCAGGGTAATATATTACCCCAATCCACGTGCTGTAATTTTGTGCATTAACCTCTTATGTGGGAATTTATCAAAAACTTTCAAATACACCACATCCACTGGTTCTCCAAATACACCACATCCACTGGTTCTCCCTTATCGGTTCTGCTAGTTAGATCCTCAAAAAACTGCAGGAGGTTTGTCAAATATGATTTTCCTTTCATAAATCCATACTGACTTTGTCTGATCCCTTTGATATTTTCTAAGTGTCCTATTATTGCATCCTTTATAATAAGCTCAAGCATTTTCCCTGCTACTAATGTTAGGCCATCCAGTCTGTAATTCTCTGTTTTCTCCCTCCCTCCTTTTCAAATAGTGAAATACTGAATTTGAAGACCATATTCGTACATCAAACCAAATCCTTACTCGAAGATTTAGAATTTGGTGGAATGGCGGAATTTCCCATTCTGCAGAAATGCATTCTGCATGTCACAGGCGGGAAAGTTGATGTGATTCCCGCTGGGCAGCAGGATGGATTTTCACATATGATTTTCGGCTTTCCAACTCATAAATTATGCATCAGCGAGGAGCTCATTGAATTTGTGGCAGGGTGGGTAGGGGTTTGTCTGCCGTGCCATTGCCTCATGGGGTCGTGGGTCTTAGTGTCATATTTAAACAGCCCCGGCACAGACATTTACTTGCTGCAGGCCAGATTTGTTGTTTTGATCTGTTGCTTGATGGCACCCAAAAGAACCAAGCCCTTCTTTCCAAAGTTCAGCAAAACTTTGAAGGTCATCTCCAGACCATACAGAAATGGTGGGAGGTCCACTTTCTGAGGAATGGGTGTAGGCCATGCACCCACCTGATCACACCAGCCTGGGAGGAGGTCACCAGTGAGGTCAGTGCCCAGACACTCAAAGGAAGAGTGCCCTACAGTGTACAAAGTGCATGTGTGATCTCTAGTGCTCTGCCAGGGTGAGTGAATATTTTCCCTACTCCAAACTCACATTCTCATAAGGCCATTAGGCAATCTAAGGATTATAGCCAGGGATGTCATATACTACCAGCAGACGGCATAGCAGCACTGAATGTCTGTCAGCCACTGTAAGCTCGCTGTCTCATGTAAGATCTTGCACAAACGGTGTTAATCCCTTAATAATAATCTTTATTAGTGTCACAAGTAGGCTGACATTAACACTGTAATAAAGTTACTGTGAAAAAACCCTAGTCGCCACACTCGGCACCTGTTAGGGTACACTGAGAGAGAATTCAGAATGTCCAATTCACCTAACAAGCATGTCTTTCGGGCTTGTGGGAGGAAACCCACGCAGGCATGGGGAGAACGCGCAAACTCCGCACAAGCAGTGACCCAAGCCGGGAATCGAATGGCTGCTGAGGGAGAGAGTGGGGGTACGGATAGTGTCCAACATTGTCATAGTTTGCTGACAGACATGCCACTGGCCGGGGGCTTCTGCCAGGGCCGGGGGAGAGTAGCAGGCGAGTGTCAATCATGGACCCGGTGAATCCCGCACCGTTTCACATTGGAATGGATTGCGTTCCATGTGGCACCAGTGCTAGCCCCTCCACGGTCGCTGAATTGGTCCAGGAGTGGTGCCAGTTTTGCTGTCGCGGAAGTCCACGAATCCTGCCCCGGCGTCAACACTTAGTCTCAGGAACGGAGAATCCCACCGATGGAGTTTATTTCTTTTCTTGCCCTATTTCCATTCCCTTTGCCATGTGAGAGTAACTCTCCTGTCTTCCACCCTACAACAGATCTTCCATTTGTCCTCATTCTACCCACCCTTTACATATAACCTTCCCCTTCTTGAGTTCTCTGCCTACAGTGCTGCGAACAAGTCTTGCAAGGAGGCAAGTCCCAAATCCACTCCAGCCAGAATGGGGATTGAACCCCATGCTGTTGGCAACCAATATGATCCAGCCGTCCAGCCAACTGACTACCCAAGGGGTCTGTGCTGCTGGAACATCATGCACTTTTACATGCATGCAGTACAAAGCGATGAATTGTGATGGTAGAGACTCCAATCTTCTTTCCATCACATGGCTCACGAAGAATCTCTCCCAATCTTATCAGTGGTGTATGTTGTAAGAATTTGCAGATTGATACTAAACATGTTTGGTTGCATTACAGAGGTACCTTCCTCAGCCATCACATCCTAGAGTGGGACTTGAACTTGAAGATTCTGGTTCAAAGGCAGGGACACTAACACTGCACCACAAGACCTCTGCTCAAACCTATTAACCTCTGACTTTTCCCAGTTCTGATGACAAGTCCTTGAACTGAAATGATAACTTGGCTTCTCTCGCCAAAGATACTGCCTGACCTAGCGAATGTTTCTGCCATTTCCTGTTTTTAACTACTGTTTAAAAGCTCAGTGTTGGGACCATTGCCTTTCTTAAAATATAGGAAGTAAACAAATGAGAAGATTGGGCAGACAATTATGATATGAAATATATTATGAGAAATGAGGAGCAATATATTTAGGGGAAGAAACAGGGGAGAAACTCACAAATGAGCAGTGCAGCAGAGTCCAAAGAGGTTAGGTGGATTGGCCATGATCAATTGCCCCTTAGTGTCCAAAGAGGTTAGGTTAGGTGGGGCGACTGGGTTAAGGGGATATGGTCGGTTACACTTTCAAAGAGTCAGTGCAGACTCGATGGGCCGAATGACCTCCTTCTGCACTGTAGTGATTCTACGATTCTCGGAAACCTAGAGTTCAAATATACAAATATTTAAAATACTAGATTAATTTCCATTTATGCAGTAGACCATCAAGACATGTGGTGCCTTACCAAAATGATTGAGCATGCAGAATCCATTATAGTTTTAAAAAAACAAGTTGAAATATTCGAAAGAGATTAAATGAAAGGGTGCAAGAAGAAAGAGGGGTAAGCAAGAAAACGGGTATTTTGTTCTGAGAGGGAGCTAAACCTCAATGAATCATTTCTTTCCGTGCTGTAAAATTTTATGATTCATACAGACATGCACAATAGTTGGATAAATATGAAAGTGGCAGAGCTACTGCCATTTTGACTAAATGTCAAGAGAAAGGTTTGACTGGTTAATCCAGCTTTATTCAGCTGCATACAGGGAAGGGTGGAGCTGGGAGACCTACTTTCACCCACAGAAACCTATGACCATATTAATAACTAAAAAATAGTCAGCTCATTTAGAAAGATAACTGTCAGTGTTTCCCTGTTTTTAAGTAACTCTAAAGTTATAAGAGCATTTTTATCTGCCAAATGTTTTTAATAAGCACTCAATAAAAAAGATAGAATAATAAAAATCAGTAAAGAACAAATACATTTGTGAAAAATTATTAATATCATGCATAATTGTAGGTTAATTTTTTTCTTATAAATTTAGAGTACTCAATTTATTTTGCTCAATTAAGGGACAATTTACCGTGGCCAATCCAACTACCCTGCACATCTTTGGGTTGTGGGGGCAAAACCCATGCAAACACGGGGAGAATGTGCAAACTCCATGATGTGTTGGGTAAGCTGGGTCTATGTGGACTGCATTTGGTGCAGTGTAGAGAGAGACAGGCTTCCAACACTTGAAAAGATGCAACACGATTTTGATTCCTACGATTTCAAATCGCAACGTTGCTTTTAATGACCTATTGGACACCGCAAGGCGGCATGAGCCACTGGCAGCAATGGCATTGCCATTGTAGTCGAGGAGCTGGCAGGCCGGTGGAAGAATGCTTGGTCTGACGCGGATGGTGTCGAGGTCCGAATTTGAAATGAGGTTTGCTGAAGCGCCGGTGTCCAGCTTGAAACGTATGCAAGCCTTGTTAACCGTAAGGGTGGCACACCACTCATCGTCCGGATCAATGCTCAGGATTGGGAGTTGTTTCACCATCGTTGAGAAAGGCAGCGCATGCTTAGTGATGATGCCCACCCGGAATGGGGATTTGAGGCCCTCAGCGTCGGGATCTGGTAGACTGTCGGTGTCGGAGTCTGTCACGGGCTTGCTGTACTGATCTGACGCTCCTGCGCTATGGCTGGGATCGCTGTGTGCTGGGCAGTGGAGCAGATCTGCAAATGGCTGCGTAGTGGCCAAGCTTGCCACACTGGAGGCAGCGTCGAGATTTTGCCGGACATTGCTGCTCTAAATGGGCGGAGCCACAATTAGAACACGTCATGACGTCGACGTCAGGACGTTCCGTGCGCCACCGGGCAGGCGCAGTGCGGTCGAACAACGTGCATACTTGTGCGGGCTGGTTGTCTGTCTCGCCGTCCCCTCGGTCGTGGCGCGCATGTGCTGGAGCCCGAGTAAAGCGTGCAAAATGGCCACTCTCATCCAGACTCAGGCCCTGCATTTGTTTGATGGCCTACACCTGTTCTGCCTCGCGGGGGTTTAGCTTTGCCGTTTCTGCCACCCTGATGTGGGAGTACCGGTTGTTAGTGTGCTTGTGGAGAACGCAAGTTTCGATAGCGATAGTAAGGGTGAGCTGCTTAACTTTTAGGAGCTGCTGGCGAAGGGAATCGGAGTGGACCCCGAAAACGATCTGATCCCGGACCATGGAATCAGTTGTCAAGTCATAGTTGCATGACTGCGCAAGAATGCAGAGATGGGTTAAAAAGGACTGAAAAGGTCCATCCTTACTCTGAAACCTCTGCTGGAAAACGTACCGTTCAAAGCTCTCATTGGCCTCAATATCGCAGTGGCTGTCAAACTTCAGCAGGACTGTTTTAAATTTCGTCTTGTCTTTGCCTTCAGCAAATGTGAGGGGGTTGTAGATGTGGATAGCGTGGTCCCCGGCTGTAGAAAGGAAGAGTGAGATCTTCCTGGCATCTGATGTGGCCTCGAGGTCGGTGGCTTCAAGATATAGCTGGAACTTCTGTTTGAAAATCTTCCAGTTTGCACTGAGGTTGCCGACGATGCGGAGCTGCGGAGGTGGGCGGACGCTGTCCATGTTACCGGATGGCTGATCACTGGTCAAAGGCAGATCATCTCAAGGTAGGTCCGTCAAACTTCAGCACTACTCACTGGTACCATGATGTGTTGGGTAAGCTGGGTCTATGTGGACTGCATTTGATGCAGTGTACTGAGAGACAGGCTTCCAACACTTGAAGAGATGCAACACGAATTTATTGAACAACTAACTATATTACATGCTTAACTGTGGGTTGACACTATGCTGACTTGACTGGAGACCTGAGGCTAACCTGACCAGACTAACTGACTACCACATGGTGTTTGTACTAGCTGCTGCTCACGAGCTCTGAGTGTGTCAAAGGCTGGATCCCGAGAGAGCGGGAAAACTGGTGCCCTCTGGCTTTATAGTGGCCATGTCCTGTCTGGTGATTGGCTGCTGTGTTCTGTGTGCTCACTGGTCATCCTGTGTGTCAATCACTGCCTGTCTGCACTCCATCATATACATGGATGAATATTCTGACACTCCACACGGATAGTGATCCAGGTCCGGGATCGAACCTGAGACTTGGGAGCCGTGAGGCAGCAGTGCTGACCACTGTGACACCGTGCTGCCCCTATTATTATAACCTAAAAGTAACATTGGGTAGGTCAGGATTTCTCCAATTTTGTTTTCCTCCTTAGTTTTCTTTGTTGCTGCTTCTTTGCTCATTGTTACCTTATGCTCCTCATCTTTCGTGAAGGGGCTTCTACAAGAACCTTGCTGCCCTAATTGTAGGTTAACTAGAATGTGGTTTTAAATGATTTCCAATGCCCTGACCTCTCCACCTACAACAGTTTTATAATTGTGTGTGGCAAGCTTTCCTTGAATGGAATGTGATTTGGTTCCATCGGCAAAACAAATGCTCATAAATTATCTGTCAATCACTGACATAATAATAGAGACCTCTAGTGTTGCTGTGGAGCGTAGCAGTTTATGCATCTTCTTCCTTTTATTCCATCTGAAAACCTAAATATTTTAATGTTTCTTTGCAGTCACACCTTGAATAGTATTTTTGCTATATTTGCAAAGATGAGTAAATCAATTAAAAATCTGCAGTTTTGTTTAGAAATCTAGAGGCTAAATTTCCCCATCTGCGGCAAAGGAATAATCCAAATTTCATATATCGTAAATTGGCCTCTAACTGAATTATGTTAGTCTTACCTACGAGTATTAACTGACTGGTTAATTCTTGAAGATATTGCTGTTAGCTGAAGGCATTGGCAGTAACCTTACCATAAGTCTGAATCATGTAAATAAAAGACAATTTCAGGAAAGGTTATTTTTCTTTAATAGTTTAATTGCTGGCAGTGGCAGAGAGGAATTAATAGCTTATATTGCAAATACATTCTCATGATTCATACTTCAGTTGCTCTTGGTTCACAGTAGAGCGAGTTAAGCATAAGATGTTGGAATGGTTTGGCTTGCCTCAGGAAAAGCAAATGACGCTAGTATCGATACCTCACCATTTTAAAGTATTTTCAGACCACAGGAGTAGCCAAGCAATGAAAGAAGCAATTACTCTAAATATTGGTAAGGCTGGACCACCTAATCCTCTCAGATGAAGAAGAGACAAGGGAGCTGGAGTTACCAAGGAAGGAGCAGGGTTACAAATAGCAATTAAAGTAATACATTCTTCCATCATTTGACATTTTCTGCCGCCTGAAAAAAAAACATTTAAAAAAGTTGAATACAGATACTAATCCTACCTGGATTTGTCTATACAAGATACACACAAACCTCTCCACCCTAGAAAGACTAATTTCCTTTTACTCTGAACCAGACAAACTGTGGTTGGTAGATAAATGTAATTTGTGGAAGCAGATTGTTTGCCCCCCCCCCCCCCCCCCCCCCAAATGCAATGAGAATAATAAAGATCTGCAGGTTTTGTGGATTGGCCATGATCAATGCATGGGGTTATGTGGAAAGGAGGGGAATGGGCCTAGTTAAAGTGTTCTTTCACAGGGGTGGTGCAGACTTGATGGGCTGAATGGCCTCCTTATGCACTGTAGGGATTCTATGGATTCTATGAAAAACATGTAACCTAATGGCACAGCCAGTTATTTGGCTCTCAGCTCAGAAAGTAAATTGGAGAAAACAATTCTACAAGTCATCATAGCTGTTTTAACATAGACTTTTTAAAAGATATTTTGGCAGATACTTGAAAGAATGTCATCAGGCCAACCTCTCACGGAGTGAAAGTTTAAACTGGTGGATGGGTGCCAGTCAGTGGGCTGCTTTATTCTGGATGTGTCAAGTATCTTAAGTGTTTTTGGAGTGAATTTATCCAGGTAAATGGAGAGTAGTCCATCACACAACTGATTTGTGGCTTGCAGATTGAAAAAAAAAGCTTTGGGAGTCAAGAATGATACAGGATACCCAGCCTGACTTGCTCTTGTAACCACAGTATTTATGTGCCTAATCCAGTTAAATTTCTGGTCAGAAGGTGCGGGGCTGGGTGAGACGGGGCAACTCCCAGTGGGTTAGAATGGAGGAGAGTCTATGCAGAGGGTCGGGGTTGAGGGCGTTGGCAACAGCGCCGCACCTGATGGCTCCAGGGAAATACTCGGAGTCCGGTGGTAGTGGCGACGCTCAGGATCTCAAGCCAATTGCGCCAGCATTTAGGTTGTGGCCGGGATCAAGGGGAATGCAGATTCGAGGGAATCATAGATTTGAACCTGGGAGGTGGGATGGGAATTTGCGGAGATGGGAGGAGAGGGGAGTTAGGGCATTAAAAGAGTTGTTTCTGGGCGGCCGGTTTGTGAAGTTGGAGGAGCTGGGGGAGGAATATGGGTTGGGGCAGGGGGAGGAGATGTTTAGGTTTATGCAGTTCCAAACTTTTTCCAGGAAGGAGATACAGAGCTTTCTGATTGCACGGGCTCCCACACTGTTGGATTGGGGATTGGAGAAAGGTGTGGTGTCGGCGATTTATGGGGTTATTTTGGGAGAAGATAAGGTATGACTGGATGGGATGAAGGTAAAGTGGGAGGAAGAGTTGAGGGAGGGCATGTAGGAGGGGTTGTGGTGTGAGGTGCTACGGAGGGTGAATGCGTCAACTTCATGTACGAGGTTGGGGCTGATACGGCTGAAGGTGGCTATAGGGCGCACCTCAAAAGGGTGAGGATGAGCCGACTTTATGAGGGGGTTGAGGATGTCTGTGAACGCTGTGGGGGAGGCCCTGAAAATCACGTTCATATGTTCTGGTCCTGCCCAAAACCGGAGGGGTAGTGGAGGGAGATCTTTAGGGCAATCTCAAGGGTGGTGAATGTGAGGCTCGAATCAGGTCCCCTAGAAGCCATATTCGGGGTGTCAGATCGGTCGGGGTTGGAAGCAGGTGCGGAGGCAGATGTCTTAGCTTTCACCTTGCTGATTGCCCGATGGTAGTTTCTGTTGGTGTGAGGGTCGGCTTCTCTGGCCTGTGCCTCGGCATGGCGGGGAGACCTGCTGGAGTTCCTAACACTCGAGAAAGTAAAGTTTGAGTTGAGGGGAGGATGGAAGGGTTCTACAACTCAGGGGCCTTGTTCATCATGCATTTTCACGAATTGGATGACATCGAACATTAGCTGGGGGGGGGTGGAATCTATAAATTAATGATGATTCTTTTTCATTGGTGTTTTGTATTCAAAATTTGAGAGCTGTTTGAGGGTGGGTGGGTTGAGGGGATTGCTGGCTAGGGGATTGCCATTGTATTTGTTGTTATTGTTAATTATTTGTTGTTGTAAATATAATGAAAATGTGAAAAGGGGGAATAAAAATATTTATAAAATAAAAAATTTCTGGTCGATGGTGACCCTTGGAATATTGAATGTGGGGTGATTCCAGGGTAGTAATATCATTGATAGCTGAGAGTGTTTAGACTCTCTTTTGTTGGATATATTGTGTGGCCTTAGTGGCATGAATGTTATTGCCATTTATCAACCCTTTTGCTGAGTTGACTTTCTACATTTTGGAAGGTTATTCAACACTGTTCTACAGTTTGAAAGCTTATTCTATGATATCAGGGGAAGTGCTCAACGTTTTTGCCCCTGGATTCTGTCAGGGCTTCTCCACAGACACATCCAAAATCTTCCAGAAGGCAGTTTACATGTGCAGTTGAAAGCTAGATTGCTTATCAGGGCCAGCAATTATGTCAACTAACCTGATATAGTACTAATTAGAACAGTGTTTTTCAACTATTTTTCCTGGACCTAGTATTACCAACTGGCAACATCACGATTGGCACCAGCTGAGCACGACACACCTTTATTGCTCACCTTTAATGGGACAGATGAGCCTGCTTGGTCCTCACGATCTCACTTGCTTTGTCAGTCAATATTACATTTCTGCTAAGTACTTTAGCTGACAATTTAAGTTCTCACTGCATCCTTTGTAAAAAATTAAGAGGTTTGTCCTCGAACCCGCAATGTCTTTAAATATCTTTGAAGTTTTGAGGGTTTTCAACTTTCGTTTGCCAATACTTCTCTGCATATAACACGCATCCTGATTTGTTTGGCACAATTAAAACTATATCTCAAGGAATTA
Source organism: Scyliorhinus canicula (assembly GCF_902713615.1). Classification (NCBI taxonomy): domain Eukaryota; kingdom Metazoa; phylum Chordata; class Chondrichthyes; order Carcharhiniformes; family Scyliorhinidae; genus Scyliorhinus; species Scyliorhinus canicula. Next base: position 230,732,731 of record NC_052148.1, read on the forward strand.
TCTTTATACTGCTTTGTTCCCAATTTCAGTTTCTTCTTAAATGGGTTGTTCATCAGAGGCCTTTGAGCTCTGGATACAGCTCACGTCAGTACTGCTTTGTCCATCGTGAACTCTCCTTGGAAACTCTCTCGAGCGTATTCAGTTGTGAGATCTTAGTCTGTTTGTGTCTCTGGTCCTCTCTTCATTATTCAGTTCTTCACACAGTTGCATGCTTGCTGACAACTATAAAATGGAGGAATCTCTCCCCAGCGATTTTACAGCTAAAGCATGGACGTACAGGGCGTGTGACCTCATTGTATGTGCCGGACGTGTGACCTTCTCTCTGCTGCCGCTTCCGGCAGAAATACTCCATTGTTTGTATTTAAAGGCCGGCCGTGGCCAGCATTCAAAACATAAAAGCCGGTCACTGCTGGCATTCTTTCTTTTTGGACTTGAAACTTTATTTTAAGTTTATGACTTTTTACTTCTGAAAATTAAAACAATTTCAGTTGAACTTGCGCATCCTTACATTGACACACAAACTTTGTTCTAAATATATTCCCATTTCTTTAGAAATTTAAACAAGTATAGAAAAAAGTACAATCTTGTTTTTACTTTACAAACTATACTTTAGATGAGATGAAGTAACTTGTCAAATACACACAATGTCACAATATTTCTTACTGGCCTCCTTACTTCCCACACATAGTCTTATTAAAATAAAGCTATAACTCATCATATTTCAATGGCACAGCACTGGGTTTGATAAAGACATTCTCCATTACAATCCAGTAATTGTTGGCACTAGGGCTGAATGTGCCATTGATCTCAAACTGGCCTCAGATTGGATGACCATATTGCTCTCCAGTTATCGTTAGAAAGACTTGGGTGGGTGCCTGCATGCTGGAAGTGTACATCATCATCTCGCTCCCAACTGGGTCCACTGCATCACACTATCCATCCATCCAAGTCATCTCCTTTTCCATTCTCACCAAAAGCACTTACTTCCTGGTTTCTCGAGAATGATACAAAGTGTCAGTTGTATTTACTAGCCACATTTGATCGGTATTCCTCGCAGACAAATCTGGCCTGGATTTAATTTCACTGTCCAGCTGTTCCTGTCGTCAGATACATCCACCCCAGTCAGACTGCTGACCACTTCCCGACCTGTACTTCATGTCATAGGAGCGCAAGCGGACGTTGTGCCGGCCATTGGGAAGCTTGACCACGGAGCCGCAGGTCACATAGTGCCGATCGGTGGCGGGGGATGAGCTGAGCAGCGTACAGAGAACGAGCATCAGCGCGGAGCTCCAAGCTGGGGCCACCACTGTCAGCATCGCAAGCCCACCTGGCTGGCCGTCAGCCCCTGTTTCCCCATCCCCCACACGTGGTGACCAGCACACAGCCCAATCTCCTACTGCCCCCGCCCTACCCCCTCGAACGCCGCAGCCAATCGGGGACTGCCCACGGCCAACATTCTTAAAAGCCAGTCAAGGACTTTGCCCGCTTTTCCCAAAATCAGGAACACCACGACCGATCACTCCATGACCCTCCTGAACAGGGCCGGCTCAAGGCACCGGCAACTCGGGTCCCGCGCATGCGCAGTTGGGCCGGTGCCAACCAGCGCATGCGCGGTGGCCGCCCTCCCCCGCTGTGGCCGCCCTCCCCCAGGGGAATGGGACAGTTCAGCGCCGATGTTTCAGCGCTGCCGTTTCAGCGCCTGGACGTTTCAGCGTCAAAAATTTCAGCGCTGCCGTTTCAGCGCCAAAAATTTCAGCTGGCCAGCGCTCATTCATTCACAGGTCACTTTACAAGCGCAACGAGATTAACAGGGGAGCCAAAAAGCTGCAGTGCAAAGGTGGTGACACAGGTATACTTAGTTATAACACTTAGTTATTTGGCCTTTTTTTGGAGTTTTATTACTGTGTGCTAAGTGGTGTGCAGAACCCAGATACAGAAGCCTCACCCCCAAGGTCTGCTTAAATGTCATGTCTGATGCTTTTAAAATTTGCTTCTCTTTAAACATGGGGATAAAAATCCCATGCTCTTTAAACATAGGGGAGAAAAAGCTGAAACTGTCAGTGAGAGTTTTGAAAAACCCTCCGTTGAGCTACATGTCATCTGGTGTAGGTTAGAAAACAATTTACCATCTGCTCATGCGGTTTCAATAATCAATAATCAATTATCACTCCCCCCAAGGACTATTATTATGACTGCATCCCGCTCCTTTCATTCTTTTCGTCTCTCTTGAGGGTGTTATTTCTAATCATGGTGCACTCTGTTGGTCGGGTTAGTTTCCCGGGGTCCCCCTGGCTGGGGCTGGAGTGATTATCCTTTTCCTCTTAATATGAATGGGGACAGTACATTTTCCCTGCTGGGACGGGAGAGGTTTGGATTTGGATGGGGTGCAGGTCCAATGATATGGCCAGTATCCTGTTGTCCCTGGGTATTGGGATGTTCCTTCTGGAGGATGCTTATGAGGGGCAGTTCCCCAAGGTCTTGTTTTTCCTGCTGTATGATTTTTTTTTTCTGGTGCTGAAATGTCCTGTCGCTGAAAAGTCCTGGCGCTGAAACGGCAGCGCTGAAGCGGCGGCGCTGAAACGTACCGCACCCCTCCCCCAGGGCGGCACCCCTCCCCCAGGGCGGCCCTCCCCTCGGCCCTCCCCTCGGGTCCCCCCCCCCCCCCCCGCCCTCCCCTCGGGTCCGTCCCCCCCCCCGCCCTCCCCTCGGGTCCGCCCCCCCCCCCCCCCCCCCCGCGGGCCCGCCCCCGTCCAGGCCCCCCCACCCCGCCCAGGCCCCGCCCCCCTCCCAGCCCCCCCCCTCCCAGGCCCTGCCCCCCCTCCCAGGCCCCCCCCCCTCCCAGGCCCCGCCCCCCCCCTCCCCAAGGGCGCCGAAGTTCAGCTTGCCCGGGGCGCCAGCAACCCTAGGGCCGGCGCTGCTCCTGAAACCCGCCAGCGACCCACCCGTGGGTTGCGACCCCGAGTTTAAAAGGCCCTGAACTGGAATGAGCAAGATTCGGTTTTGTGGCTTTGGCTGGCTTCACACAGCTGCAGTGTGTCATTGACTGCACAAGTCGTAGATCAGCCAGGGGCATTCGCTAGCCACAGGGGCTTCCACACTGTTAATGTGCAGCTGTTAAGGAACCACAAGTTCCCTGATGTCTTCAGACCTGTAAACAGAGCCAAGGGGTGGTTGCTCAGCAACAAGGAATACTCAGTTCAGACATGGCTCATGACAACATAAATTAAACCCAAAAATGCAACAAATGTTATATCACAACATCTATGAGAGAACAGGTCACTCACTTGTTGAAGATGCAATTCTGATCTTTTGGCCCCTTTCAGTAGGCACCAGCCAGGGTCTCCAGATGGTCTGTTGTGCTCTGCATACCACTGCGCAACAGTAAAGCTTGCACCCCTGCAGAAGAACAAGATGAAGAGCTCAGATTCTCCTCAGACAATTCAGAGGGGAAGGGATAGCAAGGGGAGACTGAAGAGAATGATGAGGATAATATTCCACCAGGTACTTATACTCTGCCTGGGATTTCTTCTTTAATGCAAATTTCACTTAGGTTTCACCAGTGGATCTATGTCAGAAGGAAATGCACCAGCTACTCATTCTGTAAACTAGATCATGAAGTCAGCGTGACTAAGGGGAAGAGTAGGCAGGGAGCAGATGATGAACGCAAAGTGACTGGTGTTCTGAGGTGCATTTGTTTCAATGCAAGAAGTGTAGTAGGTAACGCAGGTGAACTTAGGGCTTGGATTAGTACCTGGGAGTATGATGTTATTGCTATTACTGAGACTTGATTGAGGGAAGGGCATGATTGGCAACTAAATATCCCAGGATATCGATGCTTCAGGCGGGATAGAGAGTGAGGTAAAAAGGGTGGTGGAGTTGCATTGCTGGTCAGAAAGGATATCACAGCTGTTTTGAAGGAGGGCACTATGGAGGACTCGAGCAGTGAGGCGATATGGGCAGAGCTCAGAAATAGGAAGGGTGCAGTAACAATGTTGGGGCTGTACTACAAACCTCCCAACAGCGAGCATGAGATAGAGGTACAAATATGTAAACAAATGAAGATGTAGGAACAACAGGGTGGTGGTGATGGGAGATTTTAATTTTGCCAACATTGACTGGGATACATTTAGTGTCAGAGGTCTAGATGGAGCAGAATTTGTAAGGATCATCCAGGAGGGTTTTCTAGAGCAGTATGTAAATAGTCCAACTTGGGAAGGGGCCATACTGGACCTGGTGTTGGGGAATGATCCTGGCCAGGTGGTTGAAGTTTCAGTTGGGGATTACTTTGGGAATATTGATCACAATTCCGTAAGTTTTAGAATACGCATGGACAAAGACAAGAGAGGTCCTAAAGGAAGAGTGCTAAATTGGGGGAAGGCCAACTAATCCAAAATTTGGCAGGAGCTGGGGAATGTGGATTGGGAGCAGCTGTTTGAAGGTAAATCCACATTTGATATGTGGGAGGCTTTTAAAGAGAGGTTGATTAGAGTGCAGGACAGACATGTTACTGTGAAAATGAAGGATAGAAATGGCAAGATTAGGGAACCATGGATGACAGGTGAAATTGTGAGACGAGCTAAGAGGAAAAAGGAAGCATACATAAGGTCTAGGCGACTGAAGACAGACAAAGCTTTGGAAGAATATCGGGAATCTGAAACGAGGAATCAAGAGGGCTAAAAGGGGTCATGAAATATCTTTAGCAAACAGGATTAAGGAAAATCCCAAAGCCTTTTATTCATATATAAGGAGCAAGAGGGTAACTAGAGAAAGGGTTGGCCAATTCAAGGACAAAGGAGGAAAGTTATGCGTGAAGTCAGCGAAAATGGGTGAGATTCTTAACGAGTACTTTGCATCGGTATTCACCGAGGAGAGGGACATGGCTGATGTTGAGGTTAGGGATAGATGTTTGATTGATCTAGGTCAAGTCGGCATAAGGAGGGAGGATGTATTGGGTATTCTAAAAGGCATTAAGGTAGACAAGTCTGCAAGTCCGGATGGGATCTATCCCAGGTGACTGAGGAAAATGAGAGAGGAAATAGCTGAGGCCGTAACAGATATCTTTGCAGCATCCTTGAACACGGATGAGGTACCGGAGGACTGGAGAATTGCTAATGTTGTCTCCTTGTTTAAGAAGGGTATCAGGGATAATTCAGATAATTATAGACCGGTGAGCCTGACGTCAGTGGTAGGGAAGCTGCTGGAGAAGATACTGAGGGATAGAATCTATTCCCATTTGGAAGAAAATGGGCTTATCAGTGATAGGCAACATGGTTTTGTGCAGGGAAGGTCAAGTCTTACCAACTTAATAGAATTGTTTGAGGAAGTGACAAAGTTGATTGATGAGGAAAGGGCTGTAGATGTCATATACATGGACTTCAGTAAGGCATTTGATGAGGTTCCCCATGGTAGGCTGATGGAGAAAGTGAAGTCTCATGGGGTCCAGGGTGTACTAGCTAGATGGATAAAGAACTGGCTGGGCAACAGGAGACAGAGAGTAGTAGTAGAAGGGAGTTTGTCAAAATGGAGAACTGTGACCAGTGGTGTTCCACAGGGATCCGTGCTGGGACCACTGTTGTTTGTGATATACAGAAATGATCTGGAGGAAGGTATAGGTGGTCTGATTAGCAAGTTTGCAGAAGACACTAAGATTGGTGGAGTAGTAGATAGTGAAGGGGACTGTCAGAGAATACAGCAGAATATAGATAGATTGGCGAGTTGGGCAGAGAAATGGCAGATGGAGTTCAATCCGGGCAAATGCGAAGTGATGCATTTTGGAAGATCCAATTCAAGAGCAAACTATACGGTAAATGGAAAAGCCCTGGGGAAAATTGATGTACAGAGAGATCTGGGTGTTCAGGTCCATTGTACCCTGAAGGTGGCTGCGCAGGTCGATAGAGTGGTCAAGAAGGCATATGGTATGCTTTCCTTCATCGGAAGGGGTATTGAGTACAAGAGTTGGCAGGTCATGTTACAGTTGTATAAGACTTTGGTTCGGCCACATTTGCAATACTACGTACAGTTCTGATCGCCACATTACCAAAAGGATGTGGATGCTTTGGAGAAGGTGCAGAGGAGGTTCACCAGGATGTTGCCTGGTATGGAGGGCGCTAGCTATTAAAGAGAAGTTGGGTAGATTAGGATTATTTTCATTAGAAAGGCAGAGGTTGAGGGGGGACATCATTGAGGTCTACAAAATCATGAGAGGTATAGACAGAGTGGATAGCAAGAAGCTTTTTCCCCAGAGTGGGGGACTCAATTACTAGGGGTCATGAGTTCAAGGTGAGAGGGGAAAAGTTTAAGGGGGATATGTATGGAAAGTTCTTTACACAGAGGGTGGTGGGTGCCTGGAAAGCATTGTCGGCGGAGGTGGTAGAGGCGGGCACGATCGCGTCATTTAAGATGTATCTAGACAGGTACATGAATGGGCAGGAAGCAGAGGGATACAGATCCTTAGAAAATAGGCAGCCTATCCCCTGGTCACCCCTGCTACTCCCCTCGGCCCTGGCAGACGACCAGCCAGCAGCACGACTGGCAACCCATTGTTGTGCCTTTGAATACTTGGCTTACTTCCGCTCTCATCTTCTTCAGCCATGGTGTCTGTTTCCCGATTTTAAATACCACAAGTGAACCGCGCCATTGTCACATCCGCCCTGGCGGAGGCTGGAGACTATAGCTCAGGCCCGTTAATGATATGGCCATTACTGTACACTTTTGCATGTCCACGCCATGGACCGCAGCATGGAGGGCAGCACAGTAGCATGGTGGTTAGCATAAATGCTTCACAGCTCCAGGGTCCCAGGTTCGATTCCCGGCTGGGTCACTGTCTGTGCGGAGTCTGCACGTCCTCCCCGCGTGTGCTCCGGTTTCCCCCCACAGTCCAAAGATGTGCGGGTTAGGTGGATTGGCCATGCTAAATTGCCCGTAGTGTCCTAAAAAGTAAGGTTAAGGGGGGGTTGTTGGGTTACGGGTATAGGGTGGATACGTGGGTTTGAGTAGGGTGATCATGGCTCGGCACAACATCGAGGGCCGAAGGGCCTGTTCTGTGCTGTACTGTTCTATGTTCTATGTTTTAGATAGAGGATCTGGATCGGTGCAGGCTTGGAGGTCCGAAGGGCCTGTTCCTGTGCTGTAATTATTATTTGTTCTTTGTTCTTTGCAACCCCTATGGTACAGACACGAAGCAAATCTGTAACCAACTAACCAGCACTTAAACATCCCCTAATACTCCTCAACAATTCATGTCTTCCCAATTTTCAAAGACGTTAAAAGACCACTAACCACCCTGTACCCAATAATGGACAAGACTGGAAAGTTGTGAAAAAGAATAACATTTATGTGGGCCAAATAAACAACAGAAACTTATGAAGACACTATTTACAAGGGACCCATTTGCATTCCCTAGTGTGACTGCTGCACTCCTCCCAATCAACATTCTTGGAGTTTTGGAGCCCGTGAAGGCCTTGTTAAAAGTTTGTCTATTCTGCAGGGGCAGATTTAGCCATTGGGATCCAAGACAGCATGTGGACTACTTTTTTCTTTTTAAGCAGTCACTTGCATCGAGAATAACTTGCTTCCGCTCTGGTTTGATGGGTTTTCTGAAATGGTCTTCAGACGATGTGGAGAAAGTGGTGCTTGAAAAGTCGGGGAGATGTGTTTGGAGCTTTGTGCGCTCATGCCAATAATTCGACTTCACGTCTGTGTGATCCCAAGTCTTTCAATGTGTCCCAAGGATCCAGTGGGGATGTTTGACTTGTTCAGGGATGTTTTGAGGACATCCCTTAAGCATTTCCGCTGTCCTTCTGTAAGTCTCTTGTGCAGGCTAAAGACCAAGGCAGTGAAATGGGTCTGAAGCAGAAACACTTTGATCCCCACTTCCATCCTCTTTCTGCTATCCTCCCTCATGGAGCTCAATCGTACTTTTTTTTTCTATAAATGTTAGAGTACCCAATTAATTTTTTCCAATTAGGGGGCAATTTAGATGGCCAATCCACCTAGCCTGCACATCTTTGGGTTGTGGGGGTGAAACCCACACAAACACAGGGAGAATTTGTAAACTCCACACGGACAGTGACCCAGAGCCGGGATCGAACCTGGGACCTCGGCACCGTGAGGCAGCAGGGCTAACCCACTGCGCCACCGTGCCGCCCAAGCTCAACAGTACTTCACTGAATTGGAAAACAGTTTGGTCCAGATCGGTGCAGATACAGTCAATGGTCAACCTATTTTTGGTGGCAGACACAATGGCTTCTTGATTCTGCCTGACGTTGGTCAAAATTCACTTGATTCGAGCATCTCCTATTCCACGGTGCTGGGCACTCCACCCTTGAAAAACAGCTAATATCATTGATAAAAGAAAATTACTGCGGATGCTGAAATTTGAAGCAAAAACAGATAATACTGGACAATCTCAGCCAGTCTGACGGCATCCATGGTGAGAGAAGGGAGCTAACATTTTAAGTCTCGGAATGTCAGCTTCCTTCTCTCTCCACAGATGCTGTCAGATAATCTCATTGGTTTGATACAAATAACTATTTGATGAGACAGATTCTTCCATTCACTCTTCAATCGAGATAAGTCTATTTAGAAGGCCTGTCATTGTCTCACACGTTATCTACCGCTACACAATGCCCCTATGTGTTATTGACAGCCTGAGTTCATACCACTCATGAGATTTGAAGAGCAGACACAGAGCTGGCTGTTGAGGGTCAGGACCATACCTACGCCAAGGATGAGATTGGCATCTCCCAAGTGAGTGAGGACTTATTACCGGCTCCTCAGAAACTGCGAATGATTTGTAATGTTGGTCACTATGCAGCCAATGACTAACTGGGTGGGATTCTCTGTCCAGTGATGACACCAGAATCGTGAACCGCAATCGGGCGCAGAATCTTGCGGCAGCCGAAAAGCGAGGTCGGCAGCGAGCGTCCAACAGAACGCCATGCTCTGGTACCTCGATAGCGGCATGAATGCGGTCCATGGCGTGGACATGCAAAGTGCACAGTAATGGCCATATCATTAACGGGCCTGAGCTATAGTCTCCAGCCTCCGCCAGGGTGGATGTGACAATGGCGCGGTTCACTTGTGGTATTTTAAATCGGGAAACAGACACCATGGCTGAAGAAGATGAGAGCGGAAGTAAGCCAAGTATTCAAAGGCACAACAGTGGGTTGCCAGTCGTGCTGCTGGCTGGTCGTCTGCCAGGGCCGAGGGGAGTAGCAGGGGCGACCAGGGGATAGGCTGTGAGGTTGTGGTGCCCCCTCGGGACCGGGATGTCCAGGCAAGGACCACCATCTGGTTGCACACCCAACTGACTGCCCACTGTGGTCCATAGATGTGCAGAGCCCCTCCTCAGGCCACACCCCTGGGAGCCCACAGACCCCAGCTGACTCATCCAGGGGATGGGCGTGACCCAGCATAGCCCTTGGCCCATCAGGTATTGGCATACCCCAGTGCACCCAACTGAGGCACTGTACCACTGCAGGGGCAGCAGGGGAACCAGGGAGCATTCTCCTACCAGTGGGCTGATGAACCGTGGCCTTCAGCACCCAACCTGGTACACTGCCTGATAGAGTATAGTTTGATTCAAAGTTTTATTCATACAGGGACTAGTTGAATGCACATTGCTAATAGGAAAAAAATATTAAAACTGTCTTGACAGTGGGAACCCAGTCATTTTCTCATGTAACGAATTAACTATTGTATTCCAGTGTATTCAGTACTGAGAACAGACTGTTCTCTGTCTAAACAACTAATCAATTTTAGCTAGGTCTCTGCCAAGCTGCGAAACATGGCAGGTGTGAGAAAACATATTCAGTACTTTTCCTAAGACTGCGGCAGCAGAGCTAAGCTAGTTTTGCTAGGCAACAGTCAATCTTAAGTAATGTCCAATGTTTGATGAACAAGTTATCCTCCAAGTAACAGACATTCATTTGAACAAACCGGAGATCTCAGCTGAGTAGTAGAAGCCAATGAACGTAAACGAGGGGTTAAACCAGAGACAAGAATTTCCTTAAAAGTAGGTTCTCGTGGTCGAGGTCCTTTGCTCCTGAATTATTGAATCATCTATCTGTTTGTTTGTGTTCAAGTGATTATCTTTTGTGCTTAATGTTTTTTGCAATGTGCTTGCCTTTTTTATGTATTCTTTGATATTTTGTTTCTAAGTTTTATTCAGATCTTATTCAAGTGTATACCAGTGAGTAATTAAAAATAAAGTCGTATTTTTGACACCTCCCAAGCAACTGAACTACTGATTCTTACTGGAAGGTAAAAATGAGTCCCAACAATTCCCCTTGCAGGGCAGATGTGCGCCAATCACACCCTCAGCTAACGCAACCCACAGGACCACCGGCTGTCACCCATCCTGCCTGCCCACGGCGCCTCTGCCCCCATCCATCCTGCCCAGACAAGTAGGCACAACCGTTGACCCACAGTACACCACAGCTACAGTCCCAACAGATTCCCACCCCCCTGGCTGAGCCCCACCCATGGGCCCTGACCACACGCATGTTGCCAATGATAGCACCGGTCAGAGACTAACTTTGTCCGCCCCCCCCCCCCAACCTGCCGCTACTCTGTTGGTGGCATGTCACATGGCCCACCAAAGGAGGACCTCCACATTAGGGCACAGATCAGGGGCCTCAGAGTGTATCACTGGCATGGGTATTGCCAGCCACTGATACCCCTGGAGCGACAGGAGGCATGGTTAGAGGCCAGGCAATGACGGGGTCAATGGTGTTGTGCAGAGGGCAAAGTGTCAGAGGATTTTGTTATCGAACCAGAAGTGTTTGTCATCTGCCTAGCCGCCACAGCCCTGCCAGACGCAATGAGGCTGCATGAGCAGGAGCTGCTTGCTGAGGACCCTGCAGAACAGGAGCCTGCCCCAGAGGACCTGGAGCCAGCCGGTGACGAAGGAGCGTCGACCACCCAACAGGCCAAGGAGGAGATGGGAAGGAGGCATCGTATCAGGCCTCATGTGTATCGGTAGTGTCTGTCGTACGAGGACCTGCCAGACCGAGTGTATTGTTGAAGACTCCAGTTGACCGGGGAGTCCCTATGGCATACCTGCTCTATCATGGCACATCTGGAGCCGCGGGTGTATGGGGAGGACACCCTCTCCTGGTGGGAGTCAAGGAGACGGTCCACGGAATCTTTTTGCCATGGGATCCTTCCAAGTGCCGAGTGGGGACCTACCTCGAATCTCCCAGACCTCTGTGCACAGCTGAATCCGCACCATATTGGAGGCCCTGTATGCCCGTGTGGCATAATTAATCCACCTGAATGTGGACTGAGCCCACCAGGTTCCTCAGCCAGCGGGATTCACCGCCATTGCCGGGATGCCCCCGGTCCAGGGGGTGATCCCCCTATGCGCACCACCGCATGAGGGGGTGCCCTTCACAAACCTAAAGGGATTCCACTCCGTCAATGTGCAGTTAGTGTGTAACCACCGGTTACACATCATGCACATTTGCACCTGGTATCCTGGCAGCAAGCCTTCATGCTGGCACACTCGACGGTGCCCGACAATTTTGAAGGCGCCCCCAGATCCCCCAGTTGAAGACTTGGCTCCTGGGTGACAGGGGTTATCTGCTGCGGTCATGGCTGATGATGCTTGGGGAAGGCAGTGGCATACTGGTATTGTCACTGGACTAGTAAACCAGAGACCCAGAGTATTGCTCTGGGGATCCAGGTTTAAATCCAATCACTGCAGATGGTGAAATGTGAATTCAATAATAATCTGGAATGAAAAGTCTAATGACAGTGAAACCACTGTCGACTGTCATTAAAAAACCATCTGGTTCACTAATGTCCCAAAGGGAAAGAAATCTGCTGTTGTTACCTGATTTGGCTACATGTAACTCCAGACCCACAGCAATGTGATTGACTCTTAACTGCTCCCTCAAGGGCAATTAGGGATGGACAATAAATGTTGGCATGGCCTGCGTCACCCACGTCCCATGAACAAATTTTAAAATAGAACCGCTATAACAAAGCCATGCAGCAACCAGGAGAGTAATTGAGTGGTGCATCGGCTTGCTAAAGATGTGGGTCAGGTGCCTGGACTGCTCTGGAGGAGCCCTCCAATTCAGCCCCAGGAGGGTCTCCTCATCATCGCGCAGCAGTGGGGCAATATGCGAGAGAAGGAGGAAGAACGGCAGGCCTCATCTGACAAGTAGATGAGAAGGAGGGTCAGGTTGTTCTTAGGATTGTTCTTTGTTCTTTAGGGTCTTGGCCAAGGTGGTATCATGACCGGTGCAGGCTATGAGGGCGGAAGGGCCTGTTCCTGTCCTGTATTGTTCTTTAATGGGCAGGAAGTGGGGGGGGGGTCAGCCACAGGAGGCCTGCACACATGTGTGCGCCAGGGCAGCCACGCACGGGACAATCTAATTGCCTCCAGGTTGCTGACAAGGGGACATGGCCACTGACAGCTTGAACATCCTGTCCTACTTCCACACACCGCCCACTCCCCTGTCCACCCTCCCTGACCCCCCCCCCCCCCCCCCCCCCACCTTTGTTCTTCCCATCACCTGCTTCACTACAGGGTGCTGGCAATATCAGCGGGTCTGGTCCATGGGATGGAGGATGTTGATGGTGGGATGGTGGTGAGATGCTTGAAGAGGCTGCACCATGTCTGCTCTGCTCACAAAACGAGCTCTTGAAATTATTTTTCCATAACAGAAAGACCACATGCTCCAGAGGCTACCTTGCCTTCCAATAAGGACGTTGTGACACACGGGTGTAACCATTCATTCAGATATCGATGCGCTTCATTGAGATAATGAAGATCACAACAAGGGTTTTAAGGTGGCATGAAAGGCACTGGTGGAAGAAGCTTGTATGAGCTAGTTGTCATCATCCTCCTGGAATATAGTGATTATAAGTATCACATGCTGGGCAGCACGGTGGAGCAGTGGTTAGCACTGCTGCCTCACAATGCTGAGGACCCAGGCTTGATCCCGACTCCAAGTCACTGTCCATGTGATTTTGCACATTCTCCCCATGTCTGCGTGGGTTTCACACCCCCAACCTAAAGATGTGCAGATTAAGTGGATTGGCCACGCTAATTTGCACCTTAACTGGAAAAAAAAATTGGGTACTTTAAATTTAAAAAAATAATAAAAAAATAAGTACCACATGCCATTTGCTTCACCTGCCCTGTGCTATGGCCTCTTCCTCTGAGACCACAGCTTCTTGGCCCTCATCAAGCTCAGCCTTTTGATGTCCTCATCAGAGGAGATGTACAGCTTCTCCAACTATTGTATTCCAAATTGAAGCATCAGTTTTTTTTAATACAGCAAATGATGCTGGATTTTTCTGGGGAGAGCACTGGAGAATGCCGCCTGACCAGTCCAGGCATCTAAAACTCATCTTCGATATGTCAATGGTCTGCTCAATCAATGAACATGTTGGAGAATGAACATCATTCTATCTCTCTTCTGAAGGACGTTGTGGCCACCAAACAGGCATCATCACTGTCCTTTGCGGGTAGCCTTTGTCACCGAGAAGGCAATAATAATAATAATCTTTATTGTCACAGGTAGGCCTACATTAACATTGCAGTGAAGTTACTGTGAAATTCCCTAGTCGCCACATTCCGGTGCCTGTCCGGGTACACAGAGGGAGAATTCAGAATGTCCACTTCACCTAATAGCACTTATTTTGAGACTTGTGGGAGGAAACAGGAGCACCCGGAGGAAACCCACGCAGACACAGGGAGAATGTGCAGACTCCACACAGACAGTGACCCAAGCCCGGAATCAAACCTGGGACCATGGAGCTGTGAAGCAACAGTGCTACCCGCTGTGCTACCATGATGCGTTGAGGACCCTGGAAGATCTGTGGCACCTGTAAGTAATTCAAAATGTAAGAGTCGTGGAAGCTCCCTGGGAACCCTGCACATACCTGCATATCCTGCTTCTGGTAGTTGCAGACAAGTTGCACATTGAGTGGAATTCCTTCTGTTGATGAATTGCAGTGGCTGTCCCCAGGGAGTTCTGAAAGTCACATGTGTGCAGTTGATGGCACCCTCCACCTGTGGAAATCTGGAGATCGCTGCAAATCCCACTGCCCTGGCAGTCAGGCTGACTTAGTTCAGGAAGAACTGGATGTAATTGTGTGCTTTGCTACTCAGGACATCAGTTACCTCTCGGATACACTTATGAGCAAAGCTTGAGATATTTTAGAGGTTTCTCTGTGAGGCCCTGGAACAAGCCTCTCACAAGAAAGTTCAGACTGGTAGTCACCTTGAGAGCTACTGGCAATGGATGGCTTCCCAGTCCCTGCAGCATCAACTCCCAGAGAATTTGGCAGATGTGATCATCACATCCCTTGACAAGTGAAGGCATCTAAAGCACTGTCTTCCACTCATCTATAGTTATGAAAAAAGCATCTTTGGTACATCCCTGGTCATGCCAAATACTTCAGTTGAATGAGTCTGTTTGCCGAATCTTCAGGGTCTTTGAGCACCCCGCTGGTGCCTCTTCTTCAGAGCAGGGCTCTTCTCTTTGCCTAGCCTGACTGCAATGGGCCCTTCCTCTCGTCCTCTTCAGTTGCTTACTTGCCAGCAGCAATGTTGACACCTCCATCCACTTTGAACTTGCACTTGTGTGAAAGCACTGAACATGAATGCACAAACGGCTACAATGGCCACCTTCCATTCACAAGCTAGACTCATTGGGAAGCCCATTGGGTTGCATTCATACAAGCTATTCCATAGCCACATCAACCCTTGCCGTGATATCGCAAACTTAAGGATCACTGGCACAGACCCCACCCCCACAAATGCCTCAGGCCTGACAGGGTTTTCATACAGGAGCTTGGATCTGAATGAGTGCTGCCAGGAGATAGCAGCCTTAGTCAGGGCATTGTCTGACCGAATCCTTTGGATCCCACAGCAGCCCCAACTTACTCTGATGTTATTATGGTATCTAGTTGGATTGGTGGGGGTCTCAAATCCTGAATCCAGCAACTCTGAGGTCTAAAGGTATTTAGACCATTAGGCACATGTATTTTGGCGATTGGCCCTTTACAGTTGGTTCCTTCTGATCCTCGCCATTTCTTCAAGAGACTAAAAATAGCCCCAATCAAGAATAGGCTCTCGCAAAAAGTATGAGATAAGGTGCCACAATCCTTATGTGGCATTTGACTGTCCCTAACATTTCTCAGCTGCGCTTTCCTCTCCATATGGTGGCCCAAAACTACAGTAGTTGACTGCTCCCACAGCCCTTAGTGCCCTCCCTGGAAATTCTTTACAACCCTTGTTTTCAACAGCTTAATTGGATCTGCTTGAAAAATGGTGGATCTGAAGTTCATTATGGGACCAGCTTCCCTGTGACTCCCTCCCATCGTGCAACAAGAGCAACATGAAATGAAAAATGAAATGAAAATCGCTTATTGTCACGAGTAGGCTTCAATGAAGTTACTGTGAAAAGCCCCTAGTCACCACATTCCAGCGCCTGTCCGGGGAGGCTGGTACGGGAATCGAACCATGCTGCTGGCCTGCTTGGTCTGCTTTAAAAAGCCAGCGATTTAGCCCAGTGAGCTAAACCAGCCATCCATCCATTCAATCACTCTCCTTTCTCCCTCTTTCATCCTTGAGCCATTTTAAAAATTAATTCATGGGATGTATGCATCATTGGCTAGACCAATATTTATTATCCACTCCTAATTGCCCTTGAGAAGGTGGTGGTGAACTGCCTTCTTGAATCAATGCAGACTGATGCACGATCAATTATACAAAGACTAAGGTTGGATACAACTGTGGCTTTATTGCAGTAAGGTGTGTGGCCTCCCACAGCAGCTGGCAAAATGGCTGCTGAATAGAGGACACGCTCCTCCTACTGGGCGGAGCCAGCAGGCAGGGGCTACCGGCGAACCTGTCGTACAGGTCCTACCTTACATCACCTAATACAGGTGTAACAGTGGTTTACCACATTCAGTCCCTGTTAAAAATGCGTCCGGCGGGGATGGTGGAGAACTATATACAGTAGTGAATTTATGTTCAGTGTTTTAGCAGAGAAAAGAAATAAAAAATGTCCTTTGAAAGTCCGGTGCCAGTTAGTTTCAACCGGTCTGGTGCCTTGACGTTCCGCTGGGAGCGACGTAGCGGTGGCGGCGATGTCGATGCTGGCGATGTTGATGCTGGCCTGATGTTGGATGACTTCGGGAATGTGCCAAAATCCTCTTCATCCTTTGGTGTGGTCAGAAGGAGGGATGTTCCTGGCAGGCTTAATGTTGTGGACGCCGGAGGAGGGGAGGTTGGCGCCGGGCCGGAGAAGTGTGTATGGGTGGAACATGTTGGTGCTAGGTCCCTGAGGGAGACAGTATCTTGGCGGCCGTCGGGGTACGCCACATAGGCACACTGGGGGTTGGCATGGAGCAAGTGCACCCTATCCACCAATGGGTCCGCTTTGTGGAGTCGGACGTGCCTACAGAGCAGGACCGGTCCTGGAGCTGCGAGTCAAGTCAGGAGCGAGACCCCAGATGTGGACTTCCTGGGGAAGGCAAAAAGACGTTCATGGGGTGTGTTATTCGTAACGGTGCACAGTAGTGACTGGATGGAGTGTAGTGCATCAGGGAGGACCTCCTGCCAGCGAGAGGCTCGGAGGTTCCTGGACCATAGGGCCAGTTGGACGGCCCTCCACACCGTCCCGTTCTCCCTCTCTACCTGCCCGTTTCCCCAGGGATTATAGCTGGTCGTTCTGCTGGAGGCAATACCCCTGCTGAACAGGAACTGATGCAGCTCATCACTCATGAATGAGGATCCCCTGTCACTGTGGATGTAGGCGGGGAAACCGAACAGAGCGAAGATTGTGTTTCGGGCTTTGATGACGGTGGCAGACGTCATATCGGGGCATGGGATGGCAAAAGCGGAATCTGGAGCACACTGAGAATATACGTGTTTCGGTCGGTGGAGGGGAGGGGCCCTTTGAAATCCACGCTGAAGCGTTCAAAGGGGCGAGAGGCCTTCACCAGGCGCGCACGGTCCGGCCTGTAGAAGTGTGGTTTGCACTCCGCACAGACCTGACATTCCCTGGTGACTGTCCATACTTCCTCGACGGAGTAGGGCAGATTGCGAGCCTTGACAAGATGGTACAATCGTGTGACACCCCCCCCCCCCCCCCCCAGGTGACAAAGGCTGCCGTGTAGGGCCCGGAGTCAGTCTACTTGTGCGCTGGCACATGTACCTCGGGATAGGGCATCTGGGGGCTCATTGAGTTTGCCGGGGCGATACAAAATCTCATAATTATAGGTGGAGAGCTCGATTCTCCACCGCAAGATTTTATTGTTTTTGATCTTGCCCCGCTGCATGTTGTTAAACATGAAGGCTACCACCCTTTGGTCAGTGAGGATAGTGAATCTCCCGCCGGCCAGGTAATGCCTCCAATGCCGCATAGCTTCAACGATAGCTTAGGCCTCTTTTTCGACGGACGAGTGCCGAATTTCTGAGGCATGAAGGGTGCGGGAAAAGAATGCCACGGGTCTGCCTGCCTGATTGAGGGTGGCGGCAAGTGCGACGTCTGATGCGTCGCTTTCTACTTGGAAGGGCAGTGTCTCGTCTACTGCGTGCACCCCGGCCTTGGCTATATCAGCTCTGATACGGGGGAAGGCCTGTTGTGCCTCGGCCGTAAGGGGAAAGTGGATGGGCTGAATGAATGGGCGGGCCGTGTCCGCATAGATTGGGACCCACTGGGCGTAGTAGGAGAAGAACCCCAGGCAGCCTTCTGGCAGTGGAGGAGGGGAAGCTCCATGAGGGGGCGCATGCGGTCGGATGGGGCCCCAGAACTCCGTTCTGGACCATATAGCCGAGGATGGCTAAGCGGGTTGTGCTGAACACGCACTTCTCCTTGTTGTAGGTGAGGTTGTGGAGAGTGGCGGTGTGGAGGAATTTGGCAAGGTTGGCGTCGTGGTCCTGCTGATCGTGGCCGCAGATGGTGACGTTGTCTAGGTACGGGAAGGTGGCTCGCAAACCGTACCGGTTTACCATTCGGTCCATCTCCCTTTGGAAGATCGAGACCCCGTTAGTGACGCCGAAGGGAACCCTGAGGAAGTGATAGAGATGACCATCCGCCTCAAAAGCAGTGTATGGACGTTCCGATTTATGAATGGGGAGCTGGTGGTAGGCGAATTTGAGGTCTATCGTTGAGAAGACCCGGTCCTGCGCAATCTGATTGACCATATCAGATATGCGAGGGGGTACGCGTCGAGCTGCGTGTACCGTTTGATGGTCTGGCTGTAGTCCAAGACCATTCTGTGTTTCTCCTCAGTATTAACGACTACCACTTGGGCTCTCCAGGGGCTGTTGCTGACCTCGATGATGCCTTCCCGAAGCAACCGCTGGACTTCGGACCTGATGAAGGTCTTGTCCTGTGTGCTGTAGCGTCTGCTTCTGGTGGCAACGGGTTTGCAATCCGGAGCTAGATTGGCAAAGAGGGAGGGTGGGTCGACCTTTAGGGTCGCGAAGCCGCACACAGTGAGGGGTGGTAGGGGCCCGCCGAATTTGAGGGTAAGGCTCTGGAGATTGCACTGGAAGTCCAGGCCTAGTAGTAGTGCAGCGCAGAGATTAGGGAGGAGTAGAGGCGGAAGCCGCTGAATTCTACGCCCTGGACCATGAGAGTGACTGTGCAGAACCCCCGGATCATGACGGAATGGTATCCGGAGGCCAGGGAGTTGAGACCGAGTGGCGAGTACGTGCCTGGCACAGAGTGTGTTCGTTTTCTGTGCGTAGTTTTCTTTGAGGAGCGCCATGGCGTCTGCGTAGTTTGGGGTGTCGTGGATCAGCGGAAACACGTTGGAGCTCAACCTTGAGTACAGGAGCTGTATCTTCTGAGCCTCCGTCGGAGGGGTGGCCGCTGAGTTGATATAGGCTTCGAAGCAAGCTAACCAGTGATAAAGTCCTTTTTGGCGTTGCTTGATTGTGGATCCAGCTGCAGGCGATGTGGTTTGATTCGGAGGTCCATCTTTTAGAAAATCTTGCTGCAATAAATTGATGCACGATCAATTGTACAAAGACTAAGGTTAGATACAACTGTGGCTTTATTGCAGTAAGATGTGTGGCCTCCCACAGCAGCTGGCGAAATGGCTGCTGAATAGAGGACAGGAGCCAGCAGGCAGGGGCTACCGGCGAACCTGTAGTACAGTGGTTTCCCACACAGACCAAGCAGTGCAGGTACACCCACAGTGCCATTAGAGAGTTCCAAGGTTTTGACCTGGTGACACTGAAGGAACGGCAATATATTTCTAAGTTAGTGTGGTGAGTCCCTTGGTGGGGAACTTCCAGGTGATGGTGCTCCCATGCATCTGTTACCCTTGTCCTACTAGATGGTAGTGGTTGTGGGTTTGGAAGGTGCTGTTTAAGGAGACTTGGGGAGTTCCTGCAGTGCATCTTGTAGATGGTATACACTGCTGCTACTGTGCATTGATTATGGAGGGAATGAGTGCTCGTGGAAGCGGTGCCAATCAAGTCGGCTGCTTTGTCCTGGATAGTGTCAAGCTTCAAGTGTTGTTGGAGCTGTACTCATCCAGGCAATTGGAGAGTATTTCATCACATTCCTGAGTTGTGCTTTGTCGATGGTGAAGATGCTTTGTGGAGTCAGGAGGTGAGTTACACGTCACAGGATTCTGAGCCTCTGACCTGCTCTTGTAGCTACAGTATTTATATGGCTAGTCCAGTTCAGTTTCTGGTAGGTCAATGATAACTCCAATGCCATTACTAGCCCTATGCTACCCCTTGAACACTTTGATGTTGATGTCCCAATGCCTTAGGTAGACCTGACTCATCTTCACTTTGTGGCCCATTGCACTATGATTACTGAGATTCCCCCTCCCCCAAGACTTCTTCCACAGCATTATCTATTCTCTATATGGCTACAGATGCCTCCCCTAACTGTGATTGTG
This sequence comes from Scyliorhinus canicula, assembly GCF_902713615.1. Lineage (NCBI taxonomy): Eukaryota > Metazoa > Chordata > Chondrichthyes > Carcharhiniformes > Scyliorhinidae > Scyliorhinus > Scyliorhinus canicula. The sequence goes on from NC_052148.1 coordinate 230,752,624, forward strand.
CCATCTGCAGCCCAGTATCAAGCTGACCAGACCCCACGTTGGGTGTGACTGACACATGACTGACAGGCTCTCCCCAAGCACAGCATTCTAAATTGTAGCACACTTCCCCAGGACTTTCCATGCTTTCTGGCTTCAATTAATTCCCCCACCCCACCCCCAGTCATGTGTCTGTGTCCTCTTCATCAATCATCCATCCCTGCCACCAGCCATGTCTCTCCGTGTACCCTTTCCCCCAGCTTCCATTGCCACACCTCCATTCCCTCCCCCCCCCCAATCAAGCCGCTGCCCTTCCAACCCCTTCCCTTCTTTCTGTCTTGTGCCACCACCCTCCACAGTCAAGCTTTTGCCTCCATACCCCCACACCCCCTTCCAGCTGATCTGACACGAGCAACCTTGGCACAAAGCTGTGACGACCACAACGCAGTGTAAGGTAGGTGAGCCCTATGCACACACATCTCGAAGTGACAAGTGAAGTGCAGGTTGCTAGGTACACCTCATTTATATGCGGTCGTGATTCAGCCCAGTGTAATTAGTCACCAGTGTGACCATTTGATCTAGAATGGGGCAGGATACCAGCGAGCTGGGTTTCTAATGAATATTCATGAAATTCAAATGCATACAAATGCAATTCCTTTTTTTTCTTAAAATTTCGAGTACCCAATTTTTTTTTCCAATTCAGGGGCAATTTAGAGTGGCCAATCCACCTAATCAGCACATCTTTGGATTGTGGGGGTGAAACCCACGCAGACATGGGGAGAATGTGCAAACTCCACGTGGACAGTGACCCAGGACCAGGATTCGAACCCGGGTCCTCAGCGCCGTAGTCCCAGTTCTAACCATTGCGCCACCGTGCTGCCCACAAATGCGATTCCTGGTGTCAGGGGCCCACCCAGCCATGAAAGCCAGGAGCAGAAAATTTCAAACTATTTTCATGCTGGGAAACTTACATTTGGCTGCACTCCACATTTTCCAGACCTACCTGCCATGAGGCCGGTCACTGGCAGGACCAGAAAATCCTGCCAGTGTTTGGGGTCATGAGCTCCTCCTCTTCTGAGGCCACAACTCACATCAGCACCAAGGCCCAGGATGTGTCCAGCATTGCTCATCTCTCGTTATCTCTCTCTGGAGCCAGTGGCCACTTCAATGTGACTCAAAGTCCAGCTGAGCCATAAATTCAGCAACAATGTCTCCGCTGCTGAGCTGCTTTCTGTCTGAGCCCAGCCTTGTCACTCTGGCTCTGTGGAATGACCTGGGTTCCAACATGAGCCACTTCAAGACTCTCAACCTGTGTTTCCGTTTCCACTGTTTCCTAGCAAAGGTCCATGTTGAGTGGCATGTCAGGACCATAAATTATAACATTAGCATGCCAGGACCATAAATTATAACATTAACAGGGCCCACATAACATGAATTACCAGTACTAAATCACTGTGGCAAGATTAATTTGCATTGATAGCACAATCCAGCAATTTCATGACTGCAATATATTTCAATTGGGAGACACGTGATGAGATTAAAACTGTGTTTTTTTTTTGTTGAGCCCTACAGTGGAGCAACGTAAATTGTCCAGCAATTTCAGCAATTTGTGGAGAATAAGATCTCATGGCATATCTTTTCTTCGTGCCAAATTACTGAACTCTTTAAAAATTAACAATGGCGAGTGCCACGAGCTCATCATTATTTTCACAGCAAGATCTGCATCAATAAATGTATAAAGGATTTAGGTCTTCATAACAGACTATGATAAAAGTTCTTTAAAACATGTTAAAACATAATATAATGGCACAGTAAGACACAAACCGTGAAATAGGATTTATATTATGCTTGAGATGGACAATAACCAGAACATGCTTGCCGAGTTTATATCATTTATTCCACAGCTGATCAGGCTAAAACTTGATTTTCCCACATTATAAAAAGTATCAGTACTACGCTATCAATGTTTGCAACTCAGCTTCAGTACAGACTAGTGGTCAGAGGCACACTGTAGAAAGCACTATTTTAGTACTGGGTTTCTTCACCTAAAAGCAATTCTGCCCAGGTTTCCTAGAACTGGGGCAATCAGCTGGGCAAATTTTATTTTCTCTGATGCAACTTCTTTTGCGAAACCTCCATATCTACACTTCTTAATAAGACAAAGCATTTCAACTCAAAAAAACCTGACCACAAAAAATCCCCCAACCTCCCACACACAAAAAACTCACTAAGAAGCTGTGAACATGCCTGTGGCAGATACTTGTTTTGTGTCACAGAGGCAATAAAATGCTTAAATTGTATCAGTCTGCAAATGTCAGTATTCTCTCCTTTTCTGTATTAAAAAAACAATCAAGTGATTAGTTTGGGTCCATATTTTGGTTAATGATTTTATATTGCCATTTTAAAGTACCGAACAGCTTCCTCCAGCTGTCTATGAGAATAAGAGATATCATGATTTGAAATCCCAAGATATAGAATTTTTTCCCCACCTTTACAAAGTAAAGGAAAATTCCATCCACTCCGTTAGTGAGATTTGTCATTGTTTCATAGGTAATTCTTTTTTCTCATTCGTCTTCAGTCACTGACTCAAGGTTGGGTAGATTCCCGGGGGTTCTGGCAACTCTCCATACATCATCCAAGCAAACCAAGCTTTAGCGTCCAAGTTTAAACAAATGTCAATGACGAACCTCAGCACTGGGAAAGGAGAAACAACACGATCAATCTTGTCTTATCTTAATCTCATTTCTACATTCACATTTACCTTCCATCATTAGTCAGTGGATCACAAACAAAAGAAGGAAACTTGGGCAATATTCCTCACCATAGTTTAGGGCTGCTCAGGCATATTAGTTAGCTCAGAGACTGAATCTGGTATGTGCGGCTCAACATCAATTAACCATTCTCTTCAACATCAAGAATGAGTTTTTAATTTAAAGAAGAAAGCAACAAAATGCTAGTGGTTACTATAGTGGGCTACAAGCCACGATCATCTCTGTTGATCTGAGTGATACCATGAGTAAGGACATAATCTTTTAATTTGTGACCTCACTTTGAAACCTATATAAAATGTATTTGAGGCTTTATTGGGTACGAGTTCCCCACACAAAATGGAGTATGATATGTTGAATATATTTATTACTCAGGAATCCTTCTTCACCCCTTCTTTTCTGTACATTGATGAATGTATTGGTGCAATTTCCTGCTCTCAACTGAACAGGAAGATTTCATGAACTTTGTTTTTAATAACCATCAATTCCTTGTCTTCTCATGGCCCATCTGTGACTCCTTCCTTGATTTTTGTTGCTATATTTGGATAGACTGCCAAGCAATATTCACCATAAACTCATTGATTCAGACAGCTACCTGAACTAAACTTCCTCTCGCCCCACTTCTTGCAAGAACTCCAGTCCATTCTCCCAGTTTATCACACTAGTTTTAAAAATGCGATGTTTCATGCCAATGCTTCTCCTCAACCAAGGATTTAACCTGATGTTGTGAGACTTCTTACTCAGGATTTCTCCAAAAGTGGTTGACTGGGATCTCAACCAGGTCCATTCAATTTCCTACACTTCTGCTTTAACCCCATTTCCCCCTCCCAGAATAATGATAGCTTTCCCCAGAACTCACTTTCCAACCACCCGAACTCCACACTCATCTGCCTCCGCCCTTCTCACCACCTCCAATGTGAAATCACTGCCAAACACATCTTCCCTCCCCTCTTTCAGCATTCCAAAGGGAGAGTTCCCTCCCCAACACCATAGTTCCATCTCTATCATTCCCAAAACCTACCTCCTTTTCCACACAAGCGCAGGAGATATAACACCTTCCCTTTTACCTCTTCCATTCTCACCATCCAAGTCCTTCCAGATTCAACGATTCACCTGTATTTCATTGTTTGGTATACTGTATTCACTGCTCGTAATCCAATCTCCTCTACCCTACGCTCTGTGGAATGGGCCAATTCAGTCTGTAAGCATGCCCCTAAGCTTCTGCTTGCTTGTCATTTTAATTATTTGCCTCAAACCCACTCTGACTTTTCTGTCCTGTTTCTACACTGTTCCAAACTCATGAACAGCACTTCAACTTTCATCTAAGCAATTTAGAGTCTTCAGAATCTCTGAGTTCAACAATTTCATTTCATAACCTCTGGGCTTTTTTTGATGGCAGCCTTTGGTTGAGAATCTGCTTTCCCATTTACAACTCCTTTTATTTCTTGCCCCCTCACCATCGGCTGGATTCTCCTATTTGTAGACTAAGTGTTGACACTGGCGTGGGAACAGTGGCATTTTGCGCCACAAAAAATGGCACAAAATCTGCACTGATCTTTCGTCTGGTGGGGGGCTAGCAGCCATGCTGCATAAAGCCCCCAGCTTTACCTGCAGATCACCAGCTGCGGAGGCAGACTGCGTCCAGGGAAATATTGAAGATCCAACTGAGGCTGGGGATGTGGTGTCAGAGTCAGGGAAGATAAATGAGGTGTTTAGAGAGTATTACCAGGGACTTTATGAGGCAGATCCAGGAGGAGAGGAGGCGGACATGGGGCAGTTTCTGGACGAGCCGGAATTTCCCCAGGTGGAGGAAGCAAAGAGGCAGGTGTTGGAGGATCCCCTGGGGCTGAGGGAGGTGCTGGATAGTATCAGGGTATGAAGTCGGGGAAGGCCCCTGGGCCGGATGGATACCCGGCAGAATTTTATAAGGAATTTTCGGCGGACCTGGCACCACATCTGTTGGGGGTGAAGCAATGGCGAAGGGGGAGTTGCCAGAGATGATGAAGCAGGCTGTAATCACACTAATCACCCAAAAAAGGGAAGGATACGGTGGAATGTGGTTCGTATAGACTCATATTACTATTGAACATGGATGTGAAAGTATTGGCTACGTTGTTGGCGGGGAGGATGGAGGATTGTGTCCCAGGGGTGGTTGCAGAAGATTAAACAGGCTTTGTGAAGGGCAAGCAGTTCGTGAGCAATATAAGACGGCTGTTGAATGTGGTAATGAATCCGTTGGGTGGGCTGGTACCGGAGGTGGTGGTGTCCATGGACACGGAGAAAGCATTTGATCAGGTGGAGTGGCGGTACTTATTTGAAGTTTTGGGAAGGTTTGGGTTTGGGCTGAGATTTGTGGCATGGGTGCAGTTGCTGTATGTGGCACCAAGAGCGAGGGTGAAGACGAATGATATGAGCTCACGAAGCTTTGACTTAAACAGGGGTACGAGGCAGGGGTGCCCGCTGTCGCCGCTGTTGTTTGCACTGGCCATAGAGCCATTACGATGGCTGTCAGGAGGAAAGCAGAATGGCAGGAGATAATGAGACAGAAGGGTTTTCGGGTGTCGCTCTATGCCAATGACCTCTTGCTGTATGTTTTGGATCCATTGGAGAGTATGGGAAGGATTATGGGCCTGTTGGGGAGGTTTGGAGGGTTCTCGGGATACAAGCTGAATGTAGGGAAAAGCGAGGTATTCCCGGTGAATGAGCTGGCAAAGTCGGCTAATTTAGGAGGGTAGCCATTTACGGTAGCGATGGATATGTTTAGGAACCTGGGGATTCAGGTAGCGAGGGAATGGACGGGGCTCCATAAGTGGAACTTAACAAAGCTGGTGGAGGAGGCTGGGGAGAATCTTAAGAGGTGGGATACACTGCACTTAACATTGGCGGGAAGGTTCCAAGTGGTGAAAATGAATATTCTGCCAAGGTTCTTGTTTATCTTTCAGGCTCTCCCGATCTTTATACCAAAGGCCATTTTTTTGAAAGTGGACATAATCATCTCTGACTTTGTATGGGCGGGGAAGGTGCCGATGGTGGGGAGGACCCTGTTACAGTGGCAGAGGCAGCGGGGGGGGGGTTGGCGTTGCCAAACTTGCATCATTATTATTGGGCGGCGAATATGGACAAGGTGCAGCGGTGGTGGGAAGAAGGGGTAGAGTGGGTGGGGAAGGAATCTTGTAAGGGGTCTAGTTTGTGGGCTATGGTGATGGCAGCATTGCCAACGGCTCCGAGCAGGTATTCAGGGAGCCTAGTGGTGTAGTCCACGGTGAAGATATGGAATCAGCTGAGGAGGCATTTTAGGGTGGAAGGGATGTCGGTGCTAACGTTGCTGTGCGAGAATCATGGGTTTGGGGGGATAGTGTATACGGGAGCTGGAAGGAAGTGGGGCTGGTCAAGATGAGGGATTTGTATTTGGAGGAAGGGTTCACCAGTCTGGAGGAGCTAGGGGAGAGGGTGGAGCTGCCGAGGGGCAGTGAGTTCAGGTATCTACAGGATAGGGACTTTGCACGAAAGGTCTGGAAGATTGCCGGATACATCCTGCTGGAGCGACTGCTGCTTCCGGATGTGAAAGGAGAGGGAAGAATTGGGGATATATATAAGTGGCTGGGGGAGCAGGGAGGCGAGCGGGTGGTGAAGATCAAAGAGAAATGGAAAGCGGAGTTGGGAATGGAGATCAATTGGGGAGTATGGAGTGAGGCACTGCGAAGGGTAAACGGGACCTCCTCTTGTGCAAGGATGAGCCTGATACAGTTTAAGGTGGTGCACAGGGTGCATATGACTCGGACGAGAATGAGTGGGTTCTTTCAGGGGTAGCAGATGAGTGTGAATGATGTGGGCGGGGTCCAGCGAATCGTGCACACATGTTCTGGGGTTGTGAAAAATTGGGAAGATTCTGGGCGGGAGTGTTTGCGGTCTTAGCCAGGATAGTGGAAGAGGGAGTGGACCCGGACCCTTTGGTGGTAATATTTGGGGTTTCCGAGAAGCCGGAGCTCATGGAGAGGAGGAAGGCCGATGTCTTGGCCTTCGCCTCTCTGATTACATGGTGATGAATTTTGCTGGAGTGGCGGTCAGCATTGCCACTGGGGGTAGCAGCATGGTTGGGTGACCTGTGTGACTTACTGCGGTTAGAGAAGATAAAGTATGAGTTAAGGAGCTCAGCAGGGGAGTTTGAGAAAAGGCGGGGGATGTTTGTGATTGTGTTTGAGGAGCTGTTTGTCGCAGGGGGTTGGGGGCGGGGTGGGTGATGGCGGGGGGGGGACGGTGAAAAAGGAGAAAAATCTGTACAAACTGTATAGCTGATTGTTGGGAAGAATGTTTCCCGGGGTGTTCATTTGCTGTTACCTACTTTGATACAAGTTTGAATAAAATGCGTTTTTAAAAAAAAGCTTTACCTGCGGATGTGGCCGGAGAATTGCCGGGTCCGTGGCTTCGCATGTGGATGGCGGTGGCATGCAGCGTCCATGCCGTGCAACATGGCGCCCGCCGCGCACGAACCCGGCCTGCCCCATACTGTCCCCCAGTAACTCCCTTGCCACCCCCAGACCATCCCCCACTAGTGTCCCCTGCCCCGCCGCGCTGGACTCAATCTGCAGCCGCCACACATTAAAAAAAAGAATGTGTTCCACGCCATTGGGTGTGGAGCGTCTGGGGAAAGCATCAGGTGGAGTCCTGAGGCTGTCCCGACGGCATGCGGCGTACTTGAGTATGCCATTTTTAAGGAGGCGGAGCATCCCAAAAGTGGGTCGCCCCGATTTCAGCACAAACGGGGATTCTCTGGCCAATTGCCGAATGCAATTCCGGCGGCGCCGACCGCAGAATCCCGCCACATGGCCGTGATTCTCCGAGGTCGTGCTGGGTCAATCTGTGCTGAGAATCCCGCCATGCCACTCTAACACCGGGCCCCCACCAATCACGGTCGTCATGGCACCGGTCGGGGTACTTTGAAATCAGCCCTCACGGCAATTCCCTGTGCTCGACGGGTCGAGTGACCACCGGCGTGATTCACATATGGTCACAACCAGCATGACATCAGCATTCTGACTCCGTGGGCCGTCCTGGTAGGGGGGGAGGATCCGACTCTTGGGGCCCTTCATGGTGGACAGACCCGTGATGGGGGGGCTACCGATCGGCAGGCACGCTCATGCCATGTTGCGCGGGAGCCGGCATGGCGATGGCAACCATGCGCATGCACTGGCGGGAATACGGCCTTCACGCACATGCACGGACCTGCGCCAGCCATGCAGCGCCTTCTTTCGGCACCGGAGCAGCGCACAGCACTCCGCCGCCGTTCTAGCCCCCTGAAATCCAGAGAATAACTGGGCCAGGAGGCCCGTTGACGCCGTCGTACACCACTCTGGTGTTTACGCCAGCGGTAACACTTGGCCAGGATTTCAGAGAATCTAGGTCCATGTCTTTTCACTTTTCAATTATCAACCTTTTTGCCATTTAATCTCTCCTGCATTCCATCCTATCACAGGACTTCTAGTTGCCCTGGCAGAATTTTCCATTCCAGGACTAAATCGTATTGCAAGGGCAGAAACCTGCAGGGAGTGGAATTCTCTGTTAGCCGACGCCGAAATCGGAAAATACGATTGGGCGAAGAATAGCCTCCAACGCTAAAATCACAGTAGGCGCCAATTTGATGTCATATTGCGATTCTCCGTCACCTCGAAAATGGCACGTACAGTCGGCACCGTTTGCATATCATTAGCGGGTCTGACCCAGTACTGTCCAGGGCCTCCGCGATTCTCCACCTCTGATGGGCCAATTTCCCGACGATGTGGTTCACCTGTGCTTTACAAAATTGTGAAATCGGCCTGGCAGCTGCTGAGGGAGATAGAGAGGGATACGGAAAGTGTCCATACTTTGCTGACAGTTGTGCCGTTGGCCGGGAGGCTTCAGTCAGGACTGAGGCGGGGGGGGGGCGGGGGGTGGACCAGCACGGAGCCTCATTGCCACAGCCAGCAAGGCAGCCATGTAGCTGTGCACACCGCTAACAACCCACTTTGAAGCTGGTGCCACGGGTTGTATAGGTGTTCCCCATGGCACTCCTCTGGGTGCCCTCTGGCCCCAGGCGACCCATCAGCTGTATTGGCCCACTCCAGCACAACCAGTGCCATCTTTTTGGCTGGGAAATGAAATGAAATCGCTTATTGTCACGAGTAGGCTTCAATGAAGTTACTGTGAAAAGCTCCTAGTCGCCACATTCCGGCGCCTGTCCAGGGAGGCTGGTATGGGACAGGTAAGTATGTGCAGGGAGTGTACGTGCGGCTGTGGCTTGTCAGCCTCCCAAGTGTCCAGCACACACCTGGTGAATCCCCCACCGTTTTTCATTGGAATTGATTGTGTTCCACGCGGCACTGGTGTTAGCCTGGCGGTCCAGGTGTTGCGCCGGTTTTTCTGTCATAAAAGTTCACAGATTTTCCATTGGCGTCAACGCTCAGTCTCAGAAACGGAGAATCCCGCCCGGAATATTTCCTGCTATGGAGGTTGGTGAGTAAAAAGGTAAAGTCGCCATAGTCCCAGATGACCGTCGTGAGACAGGTTAGTTTTACCTTACTGATGATTACAAAGTGTTGTTGCAATAGTAATCCTGCTCAGTACGAGAGGAACCGCAGGTTCAGACATTTGGTGTATGTGCTTGGCTGAGGAGCCAATGGTGCGAAGCTACCATCTGTGGGATTATGACTGAACGCCTCTAAGTCAGAATCCCGCCTAAAAGTAACGATACCCTATTGCCGCGGATCACTTGTTGGCCTGGGATAGCCGACTCCGGTCGGTGAGGAGTGCCACCCGATACTGGACTGGAGCGCGGCCGGATGGGCGCTGCCTCTCTCTACAAACGCACACAATGTTCATCTGCAGAGGGATTTGGATAGGTTAAGTGAATGGGCTCGGGTCTGGCAGATGGAATACAATGTTGACAAATGTGAGGTTATCCATTTTGGTAGGAATAACAGCAAACGGGATTATTATTTAAACGATAAAATATTAAAGCATGCCGCTGTTCAGAGAGACTTGGGTGTGCTAGTGCATGAGTCACAGAAGGTTGGTTTACAGGTGCAACAGGTGATTAAGAAGGCAAATGGAATTTTGTCCTTCATTGCTAGAGGGATGGAGTTTAAGACTAGGGAGGTTATGTTGCAATTGTATAAGGTGTTAGTGCGGCCACACCTGGAGTATTGTGTTCAGTTTTGGTCTCCTTACTTGAGAAAGGACGTACTGGCACAGGAGGGTGTGCAGAGGAGATTCACTAGGTTAATCCCAGAGCTGAAGGGGTTGGATTATGAGGAGAGGTTGAGTAGGCTGGGACTGTACTCGTTGGAATTTAGAAGGATGAGGGGGGATCTTATAGAAACATTTAAAATTATGAAGGGAATAGATAGGATAGATGCGGGCAGGTTGTTTCCACTGGCGGGTGACAGCAGAACTAGGGGGCATAGCCTCAAAATAAGGGGAAGTAGATTTAGAACTGAGTTTAGGAGGAACTTCTTCACCCAAAGGGTTGTGAATCTATGGAATTCCTTGCCCAGTGAAGCAGTTGAGGCTCCTTCATTACGTGTTTTTAAGGTAAAGATAGATAGTTTTTTGAAGAATAAGGGGATTAAGGGTTATGGTGTTCTGGCCGGAAAGTGGAGCTGAGTCCACAAAAGATCAGCCATGATCTAATTGAATGGCGGAGCAGGCTCGAGGGGCCGGATGGCCTACTCCTGCTCCTAGTTCTTATGTTCTTATGACTGAAGGGAGAGCTGTTTCATGGTGGTTTAACCGGAGGATCACACCTCAGACAAGGGGACAAGGTTGAGAAGACGGGCCTTCATGAATATTTGCACCTGATCACACGATGCCAGTCTCATTAATTATAGTCTGGGAGTACCCAACATATTTTGTGGCAGGGCTGCTTAGATGGTGCACACACCATTATATCTGAACACCCTATTTAAAAGTGTCCAGGCATCAACATTTTCGTCGTTGATGGAGGAGATAGCCTGCCAATCATAGGAAGCTCTGGCTCCCAGATGCAGTGCCGCATCCCTCAGTTTTGTTTTATTATTCGTTCAAGGGATGTGGGCTTCACAGGCTAGGCCGCTTTTATTGACCATCCGTTACCCTTGAGAAGCTGGTGATGAGCTGCTTTCCTGAACTCCTGCAGTTCTTGATGTGTAGATACACCCATGGTGCTGTTAGGGAGGGACCCAGTAACAGTTAAGGAATGGCAAGTGGCTTGGAGAACTTCCAGATGGCGGTGTTCCCATGTACCTGCTGGCCTTGTCCTTCAAAATGGTAGCGGCATGGATTTGGAAAGTGCTGCCTCAGAGGCATGATGAGTTCCTATGCTGCACCTTGTACACTGTACACACTGCTGCTACTGCTACATTGGTGGTGGAGGGAGTAAATGTCTGTGGCTGCTTTGTCTTGGATGGTGTCTTGAGCCAATGTGCTGGAGGCCAAAATGCGGAAGAGGGCATCTCTGAACTAGAGGATGGAAGCAGGAGGCCAAACTACCAGACCGACCTGCATGGGAGCAAGTTTCCCTGGAGGTCAGTACCCAGGGTCTCCACAAGAGGACTTTCCGCAATGCGGCAAACAGATGAATGAACTCATCCATTCCACCAGGATAAAGTGAAGTCTCACCTGCTTACACTCACCTTACTGAATGGTACAGGGAGCGTGGGTCGCAGTGGCAAGGACATCCATGCAATCCATGTATAAAAACTCAATGTGATTATGCTTGTTGCTCGTTCTACTGTTAGTGTGATTAACACGCCTCCATTTAAAGGACATGTGCTTAACACTGGTTTGGCTCTGTATCTGTATCTATGCTCAGGGGTCGCCAGGTGCCGTAAGAGACACCGTCACAAGTTATCAAGGTCAAGTTCAAAGCAATAAATCTAAACACTGATCAGTAAGTCCAAACAATTAGTGTTCATTATAACAAATATAATAAATACTCATGCACACGCTAAAAGACTAATACTTATTCCTACTATTAAACGACTAAATACTTATCTAGAAAGGAACAGGCAAGGTCAGGGGGGAAAGGCCTTCGTCCCGTTCTTGGTCTGCAACTTCTGGTTATTAAAGTCGGCAAGAGTATAAGCAATGCCTGGGTCAAGTAGCGATCGTTGTTTTGGCACTTACTGATAGATGGCTGATGCTCATCGGCCGGTGATGAAAGACAGGATCTGGAGGCTGGGGTCGGAGTCTGGAGTCAGGATGCAACAGCCTAGGCAGGAGTCAGGAAACAACAGACCGAATCATGTGCTTGACCTTTTTTTTATAGGTCCCAGGAGGTTCAGGCCCCCTTGGAGTGGTTCCCTCATCGATTGGGTCTTTCCCGATCGATACGTTTTGAACTCCCCTATCCTGGGGTCGTTTCTCGATAGCTGGGGCGGTCCCTAGGGTTCATTGTCCTGGTTTCTCTGGCGCCATCCTGGCTGGGTAGCTATAGAAAAGTATCGATTGATACTTAAAATGTTTCTATTGTATCTGGGACTGGGCCGGTATCATCTCATTAGTATGCAGATCGCTTTCCTATTTGCACCTTTGGCTGGGTTTCTGCAACTGCCTTGAAACCGGTTTTGTACGTGCAAAATGCTAAATGCTTCTGCAAGCTGTGTGTCCTTACTATGGCTGTTTTTCCCTGTATTCCTTGCGGTTCTCCATTTTGTATACTGGTGTCCATTTTAGAGGGCTACATGCTTCATAGCCCCACTGCAGTCCATCTGGTTTGCAGATGGAGAGGTGGAGAGGGCATTGTGGGTTTCTGATCCTTCCACTCAGAGAGTGCAGATGCTGGGGGGTGGGGGGGGGGGGGGGTGTAAGGCATTGAGGGTACCAGCATGCAGGACTAATAACGTGCCTCTGGAGCATCATCCTTTTATCTGCATGGGCTCACCATTCCAGAGGAGGCCCCAAAACCCTTCTGGACAACCTGCGGTGCATCAACCACATGCCACACTATCCAATGGGTCCACAATCCAGAAGAAACATTACCTGTTTCCATCCCCACCACAGGACTTGTTCTGGGGAGGAAAATTCCATCCTTGGATCTGGGTGATTGGTGAGGCACAGGAGGGCTTGTTTCTTCTGGGTTGTGGACCCATTGGATAATGTGGCATGCGGTCGATGCACTGCAGGTTGTCCAGACCACAGGTGGATCCGGCAGGTCATGGATGCCCCCTATGCCCGGGTAGCAAGCATCTTCTTTGACATGGACCAAGCCCAGAAAGATGCCCGGGCAGCAGATTTCTCCGCCATCTTCGGGATACTTCACCCATCGCCAAACCCTCACCTTTCCACCCCACCGGCTCCCACTCACCCCTTTAGCCCCCCACCACCCGTCCGAGTGTGCCTCTAGGGCTCATCAATTGACAACACAGCACCCTCCCTCTGAACCCTGTTCCCCTCTTCCTCCCCGTGCCCGTTCACACCTGCACAACCTCCTTCATCTTTGTTCACACGTCCTCTCCCCCCCCCAACCCGCTCTCCAGCTCAACCCTTCAAACCCTCACCCATTCCATGACCCCCGCTGCATTTCTTTCCCCTACCACCACCCCTGCCCCCTCTAGACTGCCACCTCCAACCTCACATTCTAATGTCCCCATCTAATGTCAACCCCAACCCAGACCATCGTTGCCCAACAGTACATCCTGCAGCCATCCACCTGCAGCTGGAAATCCACCTTCTGGAAGTAGCTGCAGTGAGATCCATGTAGATAATGTTCCAGGGAGACGTCCCAGCATTCATGGTTGCTGGAGGTCTCCATTCTGATCTCAACAGGCCCCAGGCATTGTCAGGTTAAGTGCCAATGTGTCTATATCATGTTGGTCCAGATATGTTCTGGACTGCTACAAAATTCCACTGCCAGATATGTTTTGGACTGCTACAAAATTCCACTGATGATGCGGATGTTTGGGCGAGCTGGGGGGGGGGGGGGGGGAGTATTCCAGTCAGGCCTTCTTCTGCATCCCATTAACAAGATGTAAAATTATGTTTTATGATTTTATGCTAGCCTTTAGTGGGAACGGTGATCCGCCATGAGTAAATGTTCCAGCTGTCATTTTACACCATCAGGAAAATATGAGCTTTCAGCTCCCACTGCAGTATCGCCCTCCCGCATTAAACCCCCCCCCCGGAGGCCTGGAAAATTCCACCATTAACTCACTTTTCTCTCTTTACTGATGCTGTCACACCTGCTGAGTATTTCCAGCATTTTCTGTTTTTCTAGGTAGTCAGTGGAATTTCTGTTCTACAGTTGAAATTTAGTTGCCATCAGCAAGAAAAAACAAAGGGGAATTTATTCTATTTCATCCTTTTATATTTGAGCAAGGAATTCATGGTATAGATATTGGACACCTGAAATGGAGAGCTTTCCTATTTTCCAGCATAAACATCCCACAGCTTGAACCAGGAGGGGGCACTGGGTGCCAACCCGGACCTCAATGGTGGAAAATACATAAAACATATTTAACTTCAATCAAAACCATGTTTCATAAAACAAAACCAAAAATATATTTCAAAGCTTTTTCTGATACAATGAACACATCATTTTATTTGTGCACGAGTGTCAGGTCACACTTTCTCATATGTGCCATTAATGTGGCACATATGGAGTGGAGAATTTTTCCCAAAAATCAACCCCAATAAAAGTTTTTTACTTTTTAGAATTCAACGGGTAAAGTAAAAACAGCTGTGAAAAAAAATTATTCCACATCTTATATACTTACCCCAACTGACATTTCCCCATTTCCCAGTGATTCCACCAGCCCAAAATAAAACACCGAATGTAGGGCCACTAATGGTCCAATTTAAATGGTCCATTTACAAAAGGATAATTAGACTACCCACAAAGTACAATAAAGGTTTTTTTAAAAACACGTTTGAGTGATTTGAATGGCACCATTGGTAAGATCACTTCAAAGGGGAACATAATAATCGGGAATGTTATTGTAAAGTCACTTAACTGCTATATCAGGACTTTACGGTGGAGCTGGTGAGGAGGCGGGCCGCCTTCAGTCGGGTGAAGAAGGTACTGTACATCAGTAACGTGCAGTGCAGCATAGTATACCCAACTAAGTTGAGGGTGACCTATAAGTCCAAGGACTTTTATTTCATATTCATATCATAGAATTTACAGTGCAGAAGGAGGCCATTCGGCCCATCGAGTCTGCACTGGCTCTTGGAAAGAGCACCCTACCCAACCGCACCTCCACCCTATCCCCATAACCCAGTCACCCCACCCAACACTAAGGGCAATTCTGGTATTTCAATTTCGGGACGGCGGAGGCAGCGGAGAAGTTTGCGAAGACAGAAACTGTGGCTGAATTGAGAAATGATCATGTACCGATGGAGCCTTGTGTAACTGTATTTTTTCACTGCGTGCTGGTGTATGTTCTAAATGAGCCAACGTTGTATATATTTGGACAAGGGACGAGATGGGACTTTCTCTTGCAATTATGGTTCTTTGGGGCTTGATTGTGTATGCAGGGTTTGTGTGCTAAATGGGATTTTTTTGGTTTTCCTGGGACCAGGCAAGGGGGAAAGCGACCTGGGCGGGGGCCTCCACGCTGGCCGGTTTAAGCCGGCCAGTGAACGGGAGTGAGGTGTGGGGAGGGGCTGCGGCCATCAGAGCCTGGCAGAACAGGTTCCGATGAGTCTAGCCGGGGTGGAAAGTTGGGGGGAAGGAACAGAGGTTGGGGGGAGGAGTTTTGTAAGAGGAAGTGGAGGGGAGGAGTCGGGGAGGGGGGGGATTTACAATTCATGGATGTCATTTACGGTACTCTTTCGGGGATTGGACGGCATTGAATGTTAGGGGGACGGGGTGGACTCTATAGGTCAATGGTGACCATAGGCGATTCCCGATTCCTTTCTTTCCCCCTTTGTTTTTCCCACCGTGGGAGGGTTTGTTTTATTTGATGTTTATATTGTCAGATGGGCCATTGTTTGGGGTGGTGGGAGGATGGGATTGTTGTTGTTGATAAGGGGATTGACTTTGTATTTGTTACTGCTTACTGCTTGTTGGTGGGGTGTAAATTCTGAAGAAAATGTGAAAATGGAGAATAAAAATATTTTACAAAAAAAAGTCACTTAACTGCTACTTCAAAATACTATAGAAACTGAATTACACAAGGCCAACTGGAGCAACAGGGTTCAAGGTTCAGCAGAAATATAATTTATCAATCTCTTTCACAAAAATGAGCAAACTATTGATTGTTGTGAAGGGGAATATTGTTTGAATTTGGATTTTTTGGGTTTAATTTAAATAAGTGATATTGAATTCAAATATACCAAAACCAAACAAATTTTCTTCATTCTTTATTAATTAAATACAAACACAACTAGTACTACTTTGGGACTGCAGGACAATATAAAATTAATAGAGGCTTGTTTTTTTCATGATCCGTAAAAATTCTTGTTCATTTATCTCACCATCACCATCACGATCAGCTTCATCAATCATTTCCTGTTTAGGAATGGAAAATAAAACTTTAAACACATTACTTGAAGTGGCATTTCTTCCTTTCTGATCACAAAACTGTAAACTTATTTGAAAAATATTTTTTTAAAAGAACCAGTATACACACATATGCTAGCAGGTCGTCAGTGGCTTTGTTTAAGTGAATACGAGGATTTGTTGCTTAATGGGAGGTAACTGGAAGAGCCAGATTTGCTGGAGTGAGGATCTTGTGGCATAATATCCACGGTAGCACAGTGGTTAGCACTGCTGCTTCGCAGCGCCAGGGTCCCGGGTTCAATTCCCGGCTTGGGTCACTGTCTGTGCGCAGTCTGCATGTTCTCCTGCACAGTCTGAACGTTCTCCTTGTGTCTGCGTGGGTTTCCTCCGGGTGTACCGGTTTCCTCCCACAAGTTCCGAAAGACGTGCTGTTAGGTAATTGTAGCATTCTGAATTCTCCCTTCGTGTACCGAAACTGGCACCGCAATGTGGCAACTAGTGGCTTTTCACAGTAACTCCATTGCAATGTTAATGTAAGCCTACTTGTGACAATAAAGATGATTGTTATTATTATATCCCACATGGGACCTACGGGGTGGGAATGTTTGTCCTCCCTGTGCTCCTTGTGGAGTACGAGCTCCCCCGCTACGGATGGGGTAGCTCAATTACCCAATGTATACAAGGTTGACCAGTAAGGCATCGACGAGGGAGGAACCACATATCCACTACCGGATAGCGTATATATCGTAAATGAAACTTTCTTATTTTACTCGGTGTGGACTCACCACGTCCTTATTAAAGTGATGAGGAGTAAACTGGTTTGCTGTTGATAAACCATTGGAGTGAGGTTGGACCCCATAATATTTAGTTTCCCTGTATAAGTGGCCAAACGAACCAGTGTGTCAGCCAAAGATAAAGTATGCACTCCTTGTTTGATAAGATAAAGTGTTCTGCGCTACAGTTGCTCCGGATGTTGTATGTTCCAATTCCAAAATGGAGACACCGACCTCATAGTTCAGCCGCCTCGTGACTTGCCGGAGCTGAAGAGACTCTTGACGTCCTCTGCCTGCTCCTCCTTGTCTACCTCATTGCTTGTCAAGGGAGTCTTCGGACTTCGAGGGTTGTTTGTGTGTGTGTGTGTGGAATGGAATATCCCGCACGGGACCTACGGGGTGGGAATGCTGATAGGGTCGGGGTAACTCAATTATCCAATGTATAGAAGGTCAGCCAGGAAGGCACCGACAAGGCAGAAACCCAGTTTGTGTCACCGGATAGTATATATATCGTTTGTGTAATTAAAACTTATTAAGTCAGCTTTTTTTTTCTCTCTCTCTCTCTCTATATATTCCCTCTCTTGTTAAATTCTCTATTCCAAAACTGTTGCTCCTGGACAGAATTTTTACTTCAGTTAGCATATGCTAGGCTTTACAATAACTCTTTCCAGAAATTTGATTGCACATTGCTTTAATGCGGGTTTTCTTTTCAAAACACACTGGTAAGATCGGTGTGAATAGTACACTCGCTGTGACGGGTAGTATTCACCTAATTTGTAGAGGCGATGTCAGCTTTTCTCTCCGTTCTTATTTTTTTTTCTTCTTCGCCTTTTCCAAATATACATACATATTTTCCTTTTGGTCAGTTTTTTTTACATTTTTCAGGTGCAGAAATTCTGGGTTCAAAAATATTCAATCCCTTATTTGCAATAGTTAAACTGTGGGGACTATATACCTTTCTATGCTTTTGCTATTATAATGTCTTCTAAAACTAAGGCCACACAGGGTGAATGCCCAATCAATTTTATCACCTGGAATGTGAAAGCTCTAAATCACCCAGTTAAAATAAATAAAGTTCTCTCTAATTTATGGACATGTGATCATTTTTGAATGTCAAATGTTGGGCAGATGTTTGATTCTAATTTTCATAGTAAAGCGAGAGGTGCAACGATTCTAATCCACAAATTCATTTTCAGGTTAGAGCTGACCACAATGTTATAGTACAAGCCAGACTTCTTAAACCTCTCATTGATTCTAGTTAATGTCTATCTACCCAACTGAATGATCACCTCTTCATTTCAAAATTATTTGTGCAGATTTTCTGGTCCCGCCCACTGCAGGAATCATTATGGGCGGGCCACAAAATTTGACGGTTAGAGACTTTATACTGAGGACAGACTAACGACCCTAAAGAAAATAACAAAAAGACTGGAACTACCAAACGGAAATGAACTCCAACAACTACAGGTCAAAATCGCAAGGAGACGACAGCTTACCCACTGACCTCGAGAAGCACAATGCTAGAGGAGTTACTGGACAGTCTGGGGAAGGGAAACTCCGGGGACCTATACAGACAACTATTAGAAAGGACGTGCTCCCCAGTGGATGAGAGACGGAAAAAATGGTAGGAAGATCTAAGGGCAGAAATACTCAAGAGCTAAGCCCAGAGTAGGGCCATCTCCAACTCCTCATGCGCAAGCCATGTCTCATGCAGTCGAAAGTGGTGCACAGAGCAAATGAGTAGGATCTTCCCAGAGGTGGAAGACAAATGTGAACGGTGCCAGGGAGGCCCGCCCAACCACGCCCACATGTTTTAGGCGTGCCTCAGGCTTCACAGGTTTTGGACAGCCTTCTTCGAGGCAATGTCCAAGGTGGTAGAGGTGAGGGTGGAGCCGTGCCCAAATGTGCCACTCTTCGAGATATCGGCCCAGCCAGAACTTTTTATGGGTAAGAGGGCTGAGGCCCTTGCCTTTGCTTCCCTAATCGTCCACCGGGGAATCCTCCACGGCTGCGATCAGAAGCACCACCCACTGCTGCAGATTGGCTGGTAGACCTGTTGGAATTTCTCCACCTGGAGAAGATCAAATTCCCTATCTGAGGGTCAGAGGATGGCTTCCACATAGCGTGGACGCCATTCACTAACTTGATCCAGGGCCTGTTCGAGGCCAACAGCCAAATGAGCGGGAACACGCACACGCGCCAACAGGACCGCAGGGAGCCAACAGGACCGCAGGGAACAGACAGGAACAGACGGCCAAGACCACAAGAAATGGAACCCCCAAAGAGATGCCGAAAACAGGATATGGGGGGGGGTGGGGGGGGAAGGGGTGAGGCCAATCAATAAAAGGGAGGGAAGGGGAAGACAGCGCACACATGTTAATAGCAGATAACTGCCCATTGTACAGCAAGTAACCCAGGAAAGGACCCCAAAGCAACAAATGGAGGGGGTGGGAGAGGGGATGGGGGAGCGAGGTGTTTGTTTATTGTAACCAACGCATCTATCCTTACCGAGCATAGTGTATAAACTGTAAAAACATCAATAAAAACATTTTAAAAATAAATAACATGTAAATTTATGTTAATATATTGAAATCAGGTTCACGTCCAAACTACGTCACCACTAACGGGTGGGGAAGCTCTCAAACTGAGCTCTCACCGGCACAAATCCCGTTTTTGGCTGCCTGCGAGATTTAGTGGCCATTTCGGGATTTGTGGTCACAGCTAAAGGGGTAGACAGATCGTGGCCATAGTTTCAAGTCAGGATGATGTGGGGCTTGGAGGGGAACTTGCAGATGATGCTCTTATGATTCTGCTGCCTTCATCTTTCTAGCTGGTAGAGGATGTGGGTTTGGAAGGCACTGTTGAAGGAACCTTGGTGAGTTGTTGCAATGCATTTGGTGGAGGGTTCACACTGCTGCCACTGTGCGTCCGTTGATGGACTAGGTTCCCATCAAGCAGGCTGTTCTGCCCTGGATGACGTTGAGCATTGTTGGAGACGCACTCATCCAAGCAAGTGGAGAGTATTCTATTGTGCCTTACTAATAGTAGACAGCCTTTGGGGAATCAAGAGCTGAGTTACTCATCTCAGAATTCCCAGCCTCTGATCTGTTCTTGTAACAACTAAAATATTTATACAGCTGGTCTAGTTCAGATACTGGTCCATGGTAACCCCCAAAATGTTCTTAGTGGGGGATGCAGCGATGGTAATGTCAAGAGAAGATGGTTAAATTATGTCTCGTTGGAGAAGGTCACTTCCTGGCATTTTTGTGGTGTGATTACTTGCCACCTATCACCCCAAGCCTGAATATTGTCCAGGTAGTGTTGCATATGGACATGAACCGCTTCAGTATCTGTGAAGTCATGAATGATACTAACATTGTGCAATCATCAGAGAACACCCCTACATTTGACCATATGAAGGGTGGGTCATTGCTTAAACAGCTGAAGATGGTAGAACTCCTGTAGCCATTTTCTGGAGCTGAGATTATTGGCCTCCATCATTCACAGCCGTCTTAATGTTAGATAAGGAGGGATTCCCTGATTCCCATCAACCTCAGTTTCACTAAGGTTCCTTGCTGGCACACGGCCTCACGGTAGCATGGTGGTTAGCATCAATGCTTCACAGCTCCAGGGTCCCAGGTTCGATTCCCGGCTGGGTCACTGTCTGTGTGGAGTCTGCACGTCCTCCCCGTGTGTGCGTGGGTTTCCTCCGGGTGCTCCGGTTTCCTCCCACAGTCCAAAGATGTGCGGGTTAGGTGGATTGGCAATGCTAAATTGCCCGTAGTGTAAGGTTAATGGGGGGATTGTTGGGTTACGGGTATACGGGTTACGTGGGTTAAGTAGGGTGATCATTGCTCGGCACAACATCGAGGGCCGAAGGGCCTGTTCTGTGCTGTACTGTTCTATGTTCTACTTGGTCAAATGCTGCCTTGATGTCAAGGGCAATCACTCTCACTTTCCCTCTTGACTTCAGTTATTTTGTCTATGTTTGGACCAAGGCTGCAGTGAGCTGAGATCAGGGACCAAGTGGCCCTAACAGAACCCAAACTGAGCATCAGTGAGCAGTTATTGTTGTGCAAATGCTGCTTGATGGCACCTTCCGTCACTTTGCTGATGATCAAGGGGAGGCTGATGGGGCAGTAATTATTTGGTTGGATTTTACCTGCTTTTTGTGAACAGGATTTACTTGTGCAATTTTCAGGTAGGTATCAATGGTGTATCAGGGAACTATTGTATCATTATTGGTTATGAGGAGAATCTGAGTATCAGTATTAGTTGCCAGTGATTTTTTTTTGTGAGTTACTTCTTGTTGCTGATAGAGTCTCTCCCCCAACTTTCAGTTTATCCTCTTTCTGTAAATTTCCTTTATTTGCCTGCTTTGGGATGGTCTCCGAGTTCTTGGACTTTACACAAAACAACTGCTCGTGCAAAATAAAGAGCAAAAATACTCAACTACAGGTAACCTGACCTTTAGAAGATAAACATAATATTTTTATATATCACATGATTAGGTCTCTAGGAATACCTCCAACCAAAATTAGCAACATTGTTCAGGTGGAAGTATATCTGTCCTATACATATTGCATCTGTCGCAGAACCAGGCCCAATGTCCAGGTTTGAATTTTTCCCTACACCATTTCTCCTTTCTTTCTTACTTTATTATTCCCATACTGATTAATACATGAATCTGCGAGGTTAGCTCAGTCTGCTGGATGGCTGGTTTGTTATACCGAGTGACACCAGCACCATGGGTTCACTTCCCACACCTGCAGAAGTTATTCATATTCATGAAGGCCACGCCTTCTCAACCTTGTCCCTCGCCTGAGGTGTGGTGACCCTCAGGTTAAATCAGGCATTGTCAAAGTCGGGTGGGTCACGGGCGGGTGTCGGGAGGATAGCGGAGCCGTCTGTTGCGGCATTCCCGAGCGCGCAAATCTGCAGCCGGCTGCTGCGCGCTCTGTCCGATTCGGAAGTGCTCGGTTCTTCTGAATGAAGCTAAGGCTAAGTCGTCCCCCCCCCCCCCCCCCCCCGGCGACTAGCACCATCAGACCCACCCGCAGAGATCCAGCGCCATGGCCTCCACCTCGGAACTCGTCTGTATCTACAGTGCGCTCATCCTGCACCACGACGAGGTCACTGTCACCGAAGACAAATTCAATGCCCTGATTAAAACAGCTGGTGTGACCATTGAGCCTTTCTGGCCTAGTCTATTTGCCAAGGCATTGGCTAATAGTGACATCAATAGTCTGATCTGCAACGTTGGTGCCGGTAGCAGTGCCCCAGCTGCTGCAGCAGTTGTTTCCACCACTGCCCCTGTTGCTGCTGAAGAGAAAAAGGAAGAGAATGAACAGGAAGAATCTGAAGAGTCTGACGATGACATGGGCTTTGATTAAACGTGCCGTGCAACAACATTGTTACAATTTATAAAAAATAAATAAAAATTGACTATAAAAGCCGGCTGCTGTGGCTGAAGACCACAAATTTGCGCAATCGGAGACGCAGAGGATTAAAAAAAAAATTCCATGTAATCTTCCTGCCTGAGGGAGGCAGAGAGCAGGTCACGGCCCCCAAACGTCGCCATCACGTGCTTTGGGCACGACTGCGATTCAGTCATTTTATCAGCAGCAAACAAGGTAAGAGAAAATGGTGGGTCGCGCAGGCCGGCCGGCGTGGGTCGCGCAGGCCGGCCGGCGTGGGTCGCGCAGGTCGGCCAGCGTGGGTTGCGCAGGTCGGTCGCCGTGGGTGCGGAAGGTTGGCCAGGTGATAAAAATGGGTCCCCGGAAAAAAAGTTTAAAAAGCAATGGGTTAAATCACTCTCTGTCCTGTCAATACCTGTCAGGATCTTAAAAGTTTTGATCAAATTGCCTCTTAAACCTCTCCAACCAGTCAGCTCTCTCTCAAAAGGGGAAAGCAGTCTTTGGTCCTTGGAGATTATGGCTACTTTCATTTAATTGGTCTCCATATTTAAGGAAAGCTGTAAAGGCATTAAAACAGTTCAGAGAAGGTTTACTAGACTAATAACAGGAGTGGGCGGGTTGTCTTATGTGAAACGTCACGTGTGTTCGTGCACCTGAGGAGGCTGAAGGTGGACGTGTCCTTTTTATAAGAGACGCATTTAAAGATAGATCAGACGTAGTTGAGGAAAGGATGGGTAGGGCAGGTGTTCCACTCAGGACTGGACATGAAGACGAAGGGGGTGGCAGTGCTGGTGAATAAGCGAGTGGCATTCGAGGTGGGGAGCATTGTGGCAGATCCGGGGGGAGGGGGGGGGGGTTAGGTTTGTGATGGTGAGTGGGAACCTGGACGGGATGCCAGTGGTCCTGGTAAACGTTTATGCCCCAAATTAGGATGATGTAAATTTCATGAGGGGGCTGCTGGGGAAGATTCCTGATCTGGACTAGCACTGGTTGATCATGGGAGGGGAAGCGTGGACCCCTCGAGCCCCGAGGTCGGGGAAGGTGTCAGCAGTGATGAAGGAGCTGAAGAGGGGGGGGGGTTTCTGGAGCGTATGGGGAGGGGGAGTGGGAGGAGGACAGGACTCGTGGAGGTTTGGGTTGCCGAGGGTGAGGAAATTCTCAATTTGATATCATAGAATTTACAGTGTAGGAGGCCATTCGGTCTATCGAGTCTGCACCAGTACCTGCAAAGAGCACCCCACTTAAGCCCACACCTCCACCCCATCCCCACAACCCAGCAACTCTAGACAGCACCTGGAGGAAACCCACGCAAACACGGGGAGAACATGCAGACACCGCACAGACAGAGACCCAAGCCTGGAATCGAACCTGGGATCCTGGAGCTGTGAAGCAACAGTGCTAACCACTGTGCTACCATGACACCTATGTGCACTGGGTATATTCCTGGATTCTTTCTTTTTGTGATGGACAAGGCATTGCTGGCTGGGGTGGTCGACTCAGAGTATTCGCTGATTGTGGTCTCCGATCACGCTCCGCACTGGGTGAATTTGTGAATGGACCGAGGGGTGGCCCAGCACCCGCAGTGGAGTCTGGATGTGGGACAGTTGGTGGATGAGGAGGTGTGCGAGTGGGTGAGGGCTGCCATCCGGGGGGTATGTGGAGCTCAATGACACGGGGGAGGTCACAGCCGCCACACTGTGGGAGGCACTCAAGGCGTGGTGAGTTCATATCGATCCAGGCGTATAGGGAGAAGGCGGAACGGGCAGAGATAGCAAGGCTGGTGGAAGAGATTCTGAGGGTGGACAGGAGGTATTCAGAGGACCCATAGACAGTGTTGCTGAAGGAGAGGCAGAGGCTCCAGATGAAGTTTGGTTTAGTGTTCACGGGGAAGGCGGTGGGACACCTGTGGAGAGCCAGAAGGGCAGTATATGAGTATGGTGAGAAGGCGAGTAGGCTGCTGACCCACCAGCTGAGGAAGCAGGAGGCAGCAAGGGAGATTGGCAGAGTAAAGTATGAGACGGGAAGGGTGGTGTTGGACCTGGTGGTGGTGAATTGGGTGTTTGAGGTTTTTACAGGAGATTGTATGAGTCGGAACCCCCGGCCAGCGGATGGGGGAATGTGATGGTTCCTGGATGGGTTGGAGTTTCCCAGGGTGGACGAGGGGTTGGTGCAGGGATTGGGAGCCCCGATCGTGTTGAGAGAAATGGTGAAGAGTACGGGGGCGATGCAGGCAGGGAAGGCCCAAGGTCTGGATGGGTTCCTGGTGGAGTTTTATAAAACGTTTGGGGGAGACCTGGGGCCACTGCTGGTGAGGGCATAGAATCAGGCTGGGGAGAAGGGGGAACTCCCCCCTATTCTATCGCAGGCATTAATCACTTTAATATTGAAAAAGGACAAGGATCCAGAACAATGTGGATCGTACTGTCTGATATCGCTATTGAATGTAGACACCAAGTTGCTGGAAAAGGTATTGGCTTCGCGAATTGAAGACTGCATCCTGGGGGTGATAAGCAAGGACCAAATGGGATTTGCGAAAGGGAGACAGTTGTCGGCAAATGTGAGGAGGCTGCTTAATATGATTATGATTCTTCCATGGGGCAGGAGGTGGAGATGGTAGTGGCGATGGACCCGAAGAAGGCTTTTGATCGGGTGGAGTGGGAATATCTGTGGGAGGTGCTGGGGCAGTTCAGGTTCGGGCAGGGATTTGTGGACTGGGTCCGGTTGCTTTACAAGGCACCGGTCGCAAGTGTGCAGATGAACTGGGTGAGTTCAGGGTATTTCGGGCTGCATCGTGGGATGAGGCAGTGGTGTCCTCTCTCCCCATTACTTTTTGCCTTGGCTACAAAGCCATTGGCAAAGGCACTTAGCACGTTGAGGGATTGGAAAGGGATTGTACGGGGGGGGGGGGGGGGGGGGGGGGGCGGCAGTCGAGCACAGGGTTTTGCTGTATGTGGACAAGCTGTTGTTATATATTTGGAACCACTGGGTGGCATTGGAGGCATTATGGGGATTTTGACAGGTTCTCTGGGTACAAGTTGAACATGGGAAAGAGCGAAGTGTTCACAATTGAGACCAGAGGGCAAGAGAGGGGGTTAGGGGCGTTGCTGTTTTAGGTAGTGGGGGCGTGTTTTAAATACCTGGGCATTCAGGTGACGCTGGATAGGGCACAGCTACACAAGTTAATTTGACTCGGTTGGTGGAGCAGATGACGGTGGACTTTAAGGGATGTGCTGCCACTGTCGTTTGCGGACGGGTGAAGACAGTTAAGATCACAGTGCTGCCACCGTTACTGTTCTTATTTCAGAACCTTCCAATCTTTGTCCTGGAGTAATTCTTTAAAAAGGTTAACACGCTGATCTCTGGATTGGGCGAGGAGGGGGTGGTTCTAGTGCTGCCAAAAATAATGAACTACTACTGGGCGACGAACATCGCCATGGTTAGGAAATGGGTAGTATGGGAGGGATCAGCATGGGGTGGATGGAGACGGCTTCTTGTAGGGGAGTGAGCTCAAGGGCATTGTTAACAGTTACTCTGCTGTGCTCACCGGCCAGGCATTCCATGATTCCAGTGGTAGTGTCGGTCTTGAGAGTGTGAGGGCAGTAGAGGCATTCTGCTTGGTGTGAGCACCGATTTGTGATAAACATAAGTTTACAACGGGGGGGGGGGGGGGGGGTGCTCGATACGAGGTTTTGGGGGTGGCAGCCTCCAATTTGGTGACCTGTTTGTAGGGAGCGTTTTTTTTTGCGAATTTGAGGACCTGGAGGCAGAGTA
This sequence comes from Scyliorhinus canicula, assembly GCF_902713615.1. Classification (NCBI taxonomy): domain Eukaryota; kingdom Metazoa; phylum Chordata; class Chondrichthyes; order Carcharhiniformes; family Scyliorhinidae; genus Scyliorhinus; species Scyliorhinus canicula. Next base: position 230,778,782 of record NC_052148.1, read on the forward strand.
TGAGCTGCTTCCAGGTTTTGTGAAGAGAGAGGTATCCTCCTTTCCGGGGTTACCGCCTTTGGGGTTGCAAGCCAAGGTTTTGTCGAAGGAGGAGACAAGGGAGGGGAAGGTGTCGGAGGTCTACAAGGAGCTGATGGATACAAGCCCCGGTGGAGAATATAAAGTGTAAATGTGAGGAAGAGCTGGAGGGGGTTGGAGGCCGGGACATGGGCTGAGGTCCTGCGGAGGGTGAATGCATCGTGGTTGTGTGTGAGGCTAAGCCTCATCCAGTTTAAAGTAATTCACAGGGCACACGTGACGGTAGCACAGATAAGTAGGTTTTTTGAGGGGGTAGAGGATAGGTGTGGGCGGTGCACGGGGAGGCACGCGAATCACGTCCACATGTTTTGGGCACATCCAAAGCTAAAGGGGTTCTCACAGGGGTTTGCGGACATAATGTCCGAGGCGTTGGGGGTAAAAGTGGCCCCGAGTCCAGAGGTAGCGATATTCGGGGTTTTGGAAGATCAGGAGTCCAGGAGGTGAGAGAGGCCACACATTGGCCTTTGCCTTCCTGATAGCCCTGAGAGGATCTTGCTTGATGGAGGGACGTGGAGCCGCCAAAATGAAATGAAAAGCAGGGGTGTGGGTGAGTGATTGGCAGAATTTCTGAGGCTGGAGAGGTCAGGTTCATCCTGAGGGGGTTGGTTGAATCCCTGAGAGGTGGAAGCCATTCATTGACTTTAAGGAAGATTGAGGAGTCAGCAAAAGGGGAGGGGGGAAAACAGGGGTGATAAGGGGGTTAAAATGGGTACGGCAGGGCGGGAGGAGGGGGTGAGAGTAGGGGTTTGTGGTGGGGGGGGGGGAGTGAGTGTTAGTTATTTATAATGTTGTATAATTTTACTTGTGCTTTGGTTTGTTTTTATGAAAATGTCGAAATGAAATATTTTTTTAAAAAAGATAAACTATGACCTTATTGAATGGCAGAGCTGGCTGGAGGGGTCGAGTGGCCTACTCCTAATGTGTACGTTTGTATGTTCCTAAGCGCACAGAAGGCCAAAGAGAGATCTTTTAAAAGTGTTTAAAATCATGAAGAATTTTCATAAAATAAACAAAATTAGAGGGTTTCTAATGGTTAAAGTGTCAATAATCAGAGGTGAAAAATTCAAGGTAATTGGCAAAACAACCAGAGGATAAATGAGGAAAAGCTTCAATTGTTGGAAGAGTGGTTAGGATTTGGACTGTACTGTCATATAAGGTGGTGAACACTGATTCAACAGCAGCATTCAAAAAGGAATTAGATAAATAGATGAAGTAAAATAAAAGTTGCACAGATATGGGAAAAGAGCAAGAGAGTGGGATTAACTGGATTGCTCTTCAAAAGAGCCAGCGCAGACTGGATGTGCTAAATGGCCTTTTATTGACAATATTCTGGCAATAGTACTTGTGCTCCAAAACACGCTGCGCCCCTAGCCTGTTCCAGTACAGTAACAACACTGGCATCTACCCGGCATTGTGGAAAATTGCAGAGTATTGCCTGTATACAAGAAACAAGACAAATCCAACCCAGCCAATTACCGCCCGATCACTCTACTCTCCAACATCAGAAAAGTGATGGAAGGAGTCATCAACTGTGCTATCAAGCGGCACTTATTCAGCAATAACCTTCTCATGGACACTCAGTTTGGGTTCTGCCAGGGTCACTCAGATCTTGACCACATTACAGCCTTGGTTCAAAAATGGACAAGAGCTGAATGCCAGAGGTGAGGCGAGAGTGACTGCTCTTGACATCAAGACAGCATTTGACTGAGTATGGCATCAAGGAGCCCGAGCAAAACTGGAGTCAATGGGAATCAGGGAAAAACCCTCTACTGGTTGGGGTCATACCTGTCACAAAGGAAGATCGTTGTTTGGTTGGAGATCAATCATCTCAGCTCAGGCCATCACTGCAGGAGAGTGACACGGTGGCACAGTGGTTAGCATTGCTGCCGCACAGTGCCAGTGACCCAGGTTTGATTCTGACCTTGGGTGACTGTCTGGAGTTTGTAGGGTCTCCCCGTGTTTGCTAGGGTTTCTTCCAGGTATTCCGGTTTCCTCCCAGAGTCCAAAGATGTGCAAGAAAGGTGGACTGGCCATGATTAGTGTCCAACGGTTACATAGAGTTACGGGGATAGGGTGGGGGAAACAGGGCCTGGGGAGGCAGACTCAATGGGCCAAATGGCCTCTTTCAGCACTGTAGCAATTCAATGATTCCTCAGGGCAGTGTCCTAGGCCTAGCCATATTCAGCTGCTTCATCAATGATCTCCCTTCCATCATAAGGTGAGAAGTGAGGATGTTTGCGGATGACTGCACAATGTTCAGCACCATTCGTGACACCTCAGATAATGAAGCAGTCCACGTCCAGATAATGAAGCAGTGCCAGGCAATGACCATCTCCTACAAGAGAAGATCTAACCATCGACTTTGACATCCAATGGCATTACCATCGCTGAACCCCACACGATCAACATCCTGGGTTGATCAGAAACTGAACTGGACTAGCCATATTAATACTGTGGCTATCAGAGCAGGTCAAGGGCTAGGAGTCCTACAGCAAGTAACTCATCTCATGACCCCCCCCCCCCAAACCCTGTCCATCATCTACAAGGCATAAATCAGACGTGTAATGGAATATTCTCCACTTGCCTGGATGAGTGCAGCTCCAACAACACTCAAGAAGTTCAACGGCATCCGGTACAAAACATTTGATTGCTCCCCCTTCCACAAACATTCAATCCCTCCACCACCGATGAACAGTGTCAGCCGTGTGTACCATCTACAAGATGGACTACAGTAACTCGCCAAGGTTCCTTAACATTACCTTCCAAGCCCATGACCACTACATCTAGAAGGACAAGAGCAGCAGACACTGGGGATCCAACCAGCTGGAGGTTCCCCTCCAAGTCAGCGGTTCAAGAAGGCAGCTCACCACCACCTTCTGAAGGGCAACTAGGGATGGGCATTAAATTCTGGCCTAACCAGCGACACCCACATCCTATAAATGAATAAAAAAACTATTCTATGATTTTATGAAGGCAATGATTTTGAAAAAGTGAACACTAAATACAAAGCTAAAGTGGAATCATGGTGCAAGTACGTTGGTGCACTGTGCATAGAACTACAGGATGTGGGTTGCTAACCACAATTCCCCAAAGAGTGAACTTTAGCTTACCAGTAGCTAACTACAACAAATAATGATTGTGGAGCGGTAAGCAGCAGGGGGCAGAGGTGGGTTGAGGGGAATTAAGAAAGTCAATGTCGCCACCTATTAATGACTAATGAAATTGCAGGAGCTGCAGTGGTGCAGGAGGTGCTCACATGAAAAGAAAGTCATCCCAGAGCGCTCACTGCTCATCTTCTAGAAAGTAATATTCAGAATAAGAGTTATTGAAAAGCAATTGAGCGTGAGGGGAGGAACTGCAACAAGAAGCACTAAAAGAGAAAAATGAGTGAGTTCAGGGTAAAAAGGAGAAACAGATGGAAAGAAAAGGTAGTAAACGGAAAGGGGTGACAAAAAAAGAAGAGACATCCCAAGAGCAAGCAAAGCACATCATTAGGAAAACAATGGTAAGAAAAAGAATGCTGTTAGAGAAATAGGGCAAGCAGAAAAGAAAGAGGAGAAAGCGAGGCAATACAATAAAAAAAAAATAATGAATGAGGGGATAAGAGAAGGAAGAAAGGGGGAAAAGAAAATTAATAGGAGAAAGAGACAAGCGAGAGAAACAGAGTGAGGAAAGGAAAAGAGTGAGAGAAAGAAAGAAATTTAAAATAAACCAAGAGTGAAGGAATGAAAGTGTGAAAAGCATGCTGGAGAGAAACCAAGGCGAGAGGCTGTGCACATGGAAGAGATAAAACAAAAGCAGAGGCTGAAAAGTGAGATGGGAAAAAATGATGGGAAGAAAGCTTAATAAAGTGAGAGAAATCAATGGTAAAATTGAGCAATAGGAGAAAAATGTCATATTTAGGTTCCTGGATGTGCTCTATTTTATTATTCACAAGTTAATAGGTAGTTCCTCCAGTCAAACACAATTGGCAGACATCACCCAGCATGCCCTGCTTCCCTATTACAACTTTTCTATCTGGGAAAAACACACACACACACACACAAAAAAAAATCACCTGCAACTCTTCATCAGTTAGATTTTCACCCAGTTCTTTAGCAACTCTCTTAAGGTTCTTGAATGATATCTTTCCAGTGCCATCATCGTCAAACAACCGAAAGGCTTTCATAATTTCTTCCTTGGAGTCTTTCTCACTCTGGGACAAAAGAAGTGGTTGTATAAATCCTTGATTAACTTTTCATTACTACTAGTATCGCAAAAGCAATTCTTATTTTTTTTTTATACACGTGTATATTACATCTCACCATCTTCTGAGTCATCATAGCTAGGAAGTCATTGAAATCAATGGTACCAGATCCTTCCTTGTCAATGTCTGAAATCATCTTTCTTATTTCTTCTTTTTTAGGTTCAAACCCTAATGCACGCATGGCAACCTAAAAGAAAGTTAATATGTCATTCCATTCAACGTTTATAATATGGATGCATTTTAAAAAGGAGGACCGAAGTATGATTTTAAATGGTGAAGGGACGATATGAACGTAAACATTTCATGTCTCCATTTTCAACATGGAAGCAATTTGGTTTCTATCTGGTATAGAAACGTAAGCATACACGTTTGTATATTTTCTAGTTTTGGATGCTGAACAGGAGACACCCAAGATAGTAAATGTCAACCTTAGCTTAGTAATTAGTATTAGATTTCCCGAGTTTGGCTACCTTCCTTTACCATCCAAGCTACCAGAAAAGACAGAAAAATATAACAAACTTCTATTTATATTGCACCTTTCATGATCTCAGGATGACCCAAAGCACTTTACATTCAATTATATATTTTGGAAATATGGTAACTTTTGTAACGCGGAGAAAGATGATAGATTGATGCTCATTGTGAGGGAACAGCAGTCAGAGTAGGTAGATGGAGGGAGAGATTTTTTAATCTTCTGCTTTTGAGACAGTGAGTTGCATACTTTACCTTGCAAGTACCACCCTGCATACTATCGTCCACTTAACTGTGTTAAAGTTACAGGTAGAGGTTAATTAGCTACATTTCCGGCATTAACCTAGGGCGGGATTCTCGGGTCCCCCAGCCCAGTGTTTCTTGGCAGCGCCCCGAACGGCCGGAGAATTCCAGCCCTAATGAGGATTATTGAAACTTTATTTTATAAAGTTTCAATACAAATCTGAATTGTTTCATTCAAAAAATATTATCTTCTATACAGATATTAGAAATTACATTAAAATACACCAATTTACTTTTTAGCAGATCAGTGTGGTTCAGGGAGGTTTTTGGTCCAAGGCGAACTCCAAGAATTGAGCGTATAATCTCAAACGTCATTGTCGCACAATATTATCAAAGTGCAGTCCTTTCGTTAGAGTGGTGGATCTTAAAAATCCGTTTCCACGAGGGGAAGGGTTCCTTTATTCCGCATTGGGCGCCTTTAAAAATACCAGACGCGCCCCTTCTATTTTTTTCTCTATGTGTTTAAAATATGGCAGGATTACCGGTCAAGGTAGCTGGAGAGCTGCCCTCCACTTTTCCTGCCAGAAACAGCAAAAATCAAAATATTCCACCCGTCATTTGCCTACTGGTAATGTATTTACTGCAAATCATTTTGAGATGCAGCAAGACACACTAGAAATTCAATTCTCTTTTCATACAAACTTAAGTTTTAGATTGTTGTTTGCAAGGATTTTCCAAAGATCTGAAAATTGTCTTCTAATTCTACCTCTAAGAATTTAATTTAAAAAATAAAACGTAGCATAACATTTATGTTGGTATTATTTAAAAACACCTTGATTTCCTTTACGTCAATAGTTCCAGAACCATCAGTATCAAACAAATCAAAAGCCTCCCGGATTTCTTGCTTTTGTTCCTCTGTTAGATCAGGTCTTGGCCCAGATTTCTTACGCTGTGAAGATCCAGTGCCACTTTTCCTGAAGCTTGCTGCCTAAAGAAGGATTAAAATATCTTAAATGATTGACATATACATTGAAATGGTTAATAATATTTGTGCAAACTGTGCTTACTACACCCCATTTAATGGATCTACAGAGGATCTATAGCACAGAAGGCAGCCATTCAGTCTGTCATGTCTTTGCCAGCTCTCTTCTAGAAATTATTTTCATCGGTCTCTCCCAGAATTTCACATTTTCTCAAATCTAAACATGTATCCGCCCTCTCTTAAAACACCCCAAAATCCCCTGTGGCACAAACCATTCTATGTCCCTACAACTGTTGTGTGCAAAATATTTCTTCTAACCTCTCCTTCTTAGTGACTCTTTAAACTGATGGGGTGGCACAGTGGTTAGCACTGTTGCCTCAGCGCCAGGGGGCCGGGTTCAATTCTTGCTTTGGGTGACTGTCTGCGTGGAGCTTGTATATTCTCCACGTGTCTGTGTGAGTTTCCTCCGGGTGCTCCATTTTCTCCCAGTCCAAATATTTGCAGGTTAAGTGGGGTTATGGGGATAGAGCAGGGAGCGGGCCTAGATAGGGTGCTCTTTCAAAGGGTCAGAACAGACTCTTTCTACACTGTAGAGACTCTATGAATGACCCTTCATAATTAGACTCCTCAAAACAGAGGAAATCATGCGTCATTATTCATTGCATCTAAATTCTTATTCATTTTAAAACTATGTACTAAATTTTCTCTTGGTCTTCTCTGCTCCAGTTGAAATAGTCCCATTATTCCGAAGCTTTGTTAACAACTATACAATGCTCATTGTAAACCTGATTCTTTAGTACTCGTCAGTATTCTTCAAGTATTATTAATAGGCAGAATTTTCCATTCTGGAGCCTAAGAATGGAATTCTCCCATTTTGAGACTTAAATGCAGCAGTTCCTGTACTGCTGACCAGAACAGTGGGATCCTGCGCCAGATTCAGCACTAGGGAGCTCATTAATTATGCACAAGCAAGATCTCCTCCAACTCTCCTAGCAGACTGGCAGCTAATTTGTCTGCCTGCCCTCAGCTGATTGGTTTGAATGTCCTAGCACCATACTTAAATACCAGTGCCATACACTATCACTCTTTCCAGCCAATTTGACTTCATCTGACCGTGCAGAATGTCACAACGCAGAGGGAAAAGACTTGAGGCCTCAAGAAGTCTGTTCCAAGATTCAACTACCCTACCCCATAATAATAATAGTAAAAATAATCTTTATTATTGTCACAGGTAGGCTTACATTAACACAGCAATGAAGTTACTATGAAAAGCCCCGAGTCACCACACTCCGGCACCTGCTCGGGTACACTGAGGGAGAATTCAGAATGTCCAATTCACCTAACAAGCACATCTTTCCAGACTTGTGGGAGGAAACTGGAGCACCTGGAGGAAACCCACACAGACATGGGAGAACGTGAAGACTCCGCACAAAAAATGACTCAAGCCGGAATCGAACCCGGGACCCTGGCGCGGTGAAGCAACAGTGCTAACCACTGTGCTACCGTGCCACCTGCGAGGTGCCCCCCCCCCCCACTTGGATCTCTTCCCACCACATTTGGAGTCTTTGTGCATCCACTTCCAGTAATCAAGTTAATATGCCTCTGAATCCCTTGCTTGTGAGGTTTTCATGCAGGCTTGTCAGGTTCCAGCTTCCCTTCTCTCAATCTTCTCTTTACCTTCCATTGTTCATCTTCTTCATCCACCTCCTTGCATAACCCTCTTTTCACATTGCCCCGGCATGCCATCAAACACGCCCTTGGCTGGTGTGGTGATTGTGTATCAGTGTAGATGCAATACAACTGAGCAAGCACTAGAGGGAGCACGGGAGAGCTATAAATACAGAGGGACAGGAAGTGAGGACACACTTCACGGAAGGGAGAACTGGTAGCAAGACACAGACACAGGCAGGCAGCATTTGAGGTAGCTGTAAGTTAAGCTCTGAACACAGAATAAATTCACAATAAAGCATCTTCTCCAACTTTGAGACTACGAGCTTTCTTAAGACACAAGGAACAACACAGCTGGTTGGGAGAATTCCGCTCTCAGTCCGTTGACAGTTGGGAAATACAGAATGATTCCCAATGGATGGTAGTAGGATGGGAAGCATGCACAATCTTCTGCTTTTCAGCTATTTAGTTATGCATCAATGAGGAACTCGGCAGATTTTACAGCAGGCCGGGCGGTAAATCACCCGCCTCGCTGTTACCTCATGGAGCCGAATGTCCTGACATCATATTTAAATCGCACCTGGACAGACATTCACTCAACTGAAATCCAGGATCTCCTCCAGAGTCCTTGCATCTGCAACACATAATGGAGAAGCTTGCAGGTGTGAGCAGTCAAATCCCACGGCATAGTGGCCGCCTCCAGAATTGATTTCTGCTCATCTGGCACAGCCGGTGATACACCCATGCTTGGACCAATGCTCAGCGTTGCGGAGGTCCAGGTTTGCTCTTTGACAAGGGTGATGAGAGCCATGTGAGAGAAGCCTCATGTCGACTCTTTTCACTTGTCTCCACTATACTCGGAACTCTATATAGACCATTGCCTCGAAAGCATAGAAAACCAAGCAAATGAGGCTGGATTCTTAGTTTGCGGATGCCAAAATTGCGATTGGGCGGCGAATAGTCTCAGATGCCAAAATCGAGGTAGGCGTCGGTTTGACGCCTAATCGGGATTCTCCGGCACCCCAAAATGGCGTAAATGCCACCCTTGCCGCACGGGCTGAAAATACAATAGGCATATCATTAGCGGGCCTGACACCCGATGCTCCGGGACCTCCGCGATTCACCACCTCTGATGGGCCGATTTCCCGACGGCATTGTTCACTTGTGCTCTCAGAAATAGTGAACCTGGCGGCATCCTGGCTGAAGAGTGATGGAAGCAAATGGTGTGGAGTGACTGCGGGCTGCTGGCCCGGACACCGGTCGTGCTGGCTACGGCGGACTGCCAGGACTGGGGGAGGGGAGAGTGGGTCAAGCAGCCGGGGTGTCCCCCCACGGGACTGGGTAAATGCTCAGACACCGACTGCCATCCTGCTGAACACCAATTGACCAACCACCCACCCTGGCCCCTGGTTCTACACAGTGGCACCAGCCGTATGTGTGCGCCCACCCATACCCCCTCTACCGGCCCACAGCCCCCCCGGCACCAAACACCCCGCCCAACCGGCAGCCACTCACCGGGGGACCACACAGGGCCACACCCATGGAAACCTCCAGTGAGGGCAATGCCAACCAACGGTGCCTCTGGCAGCAGGGAGAGTGGCCAGGACTGGGGCCACCGGCGGATAACTGGTGAGGGGGAGTAAGCGTGAGGGGGGTGAGGATGAGGGATGTGGACATCCAAAATGGCCACCTGCACAGATCGATGGGAAATTGGTCAACACAGAGACACAAAAATACTAGTTCAATACACACACATAGTTAATATTAATCAATCACACACACTTGCAGGTTGGACTCTAAAGTAACTCACCGGACTATTTAGACCTTGGAGGTAGCCCCTCCCTAGGGATATATTCTCGTCCTGTCATCAGACGTTGGACAGCCAACATATTGTCAAACCTGTTCTTAGTGGTTCTAACCCACCGGACTATTCAGATCTGGGAAGTAGCCCCTTCCTAGAAATACACAATTGTCCTTTCATCAGTCCTTGGACACCCAGCAATACGCCATTCCTGTTCTTGGCGGTTCTAACCCACCAGTCCATCCAGACCTAGGAAGTAGCCCCTTCCTAGGAATACACACTCGTCCTGTTCTTCAACACACTCGGGTAGTGGAGTAACAACATTTTCCTCGTCCTACCTGGGGAACCATTCAAAACACTCGGGTAGTGGAGTAACCACATTTCCCCCGCCCTATCCGGGGACCCCACACATTTGTCACCCGCCGCGGATCATATGCACATCTCTCACCACTAACCCCCTCCGCCCCCCACTATCTGGAAAGACTACCGACAGGACCAAACACTTGGGCAGGTCTCAGACCAGGAACGTTGCTCCACACCTTACCGTTTGGTTGTGGGACGAAAAATGTATTCAGTGACTCAGGTCACAACTCATCCTCTTCTTCACTCTTCTACAGGAGGTCCCTTTGGACAGACCCCACATGCTATTTACACTTAGCAACCCATGGTGATTGTTGCTGCGAAGGGATTGGGCTGGCCTACAATTCGCTCCCCCCCCCCATCTCAGGTCAGACCTCTGTGCTCCTGGGACCAAACTGTACCCAGCTGGTCGCCCTGGAGTTTGGCTGGTTAAGCCAGACCACAACCAGTATAAGGTTGCGTTAAGAAGGGGTAGTTGAATACAGGTTCCGACCACTCCAAGCCTCAGCCAAGAGAAGGCTGTGTTGGGTTCGAACTTGTTTAGATGAAATGTGGAAAGGGGTCACGGATGGTGACAGTATGATAGAATGAACGCAGACATTAGGCATGCAATAATAACAGAAACTATGCTTGGTCCCCAGGACACCCGTAGACAGCAACCCCAGGATATCACCTGGCAGATGCAGAAGGCAAAGCCAGAACTTGGCGGGATGATTACTGGGATTGGGGCTCTGACCTTCGGAGACCTCCCATTATTTGACTCCGTCCCCACCTGGCAGTCATGCTGATCCTGTGGACTTCTGAAATAGCCGTCCGCGAAGACAGTGGGCACCACTTGGACATGGACGGGCTGCAGCCCAGATGGTGCCGCGGGACATGACATCGCGGTTGAACATGGAGGGGGCCAAGAACCCTCGAGTCTGCTCCGGTATTTGCTCTCTCGACCACCGTTGGCAACAGCCGTGATACCTTCACCGGCCAAGGAGAGGAACATCCACGCCGTCCACCGAGGGACCAGAGCCAAGGACACAGACAACTAGCAACTGACATCCAGCACTGCCAAACAACAGATTACAGATAAGGCCATATGTGCTCTGTACTTGCCAGTCACCCGGATGTGAATTTAGGGTCGTCCTTGTGTGTTAGTTTAGAGAGCAACTTGTATGTGTGTGTTCAGTGTGTGTGTATAATAAACTATTACCATATTGAACAACGTGTGGTCATTTGTCCACCGTATATGGGTTACAGACACACAGCGATTTAGAAGGTACAACAGGGGTCGGGGGTGTCAACACGTGTCATGGGGGTGCGCAGCTAAGCCGGGTCTCACATGCACGCCTGCTGCTGACCTCTGCGTCGGTGACCTCCCTTTCCTCTGCGACGCCGACCATGTCCAGTGCCCTCTGCTCGGGCATGGTGAGGAGCCGCAGGTTTGGTGGTCCCCTTCCGGTCATCTCCCGCTCCCGGTGGTTGTGCACGGCCTTCTCGGGGGGGGGGGGGGGGGGGGGGTAGGGTTACGGGTGTGTGGGGAGGCAGGGTTATTGCCAGGGGGACAGTGCAGCCAACTCACCCTGGTCGCCCTGAGGAGGTCGTTGCCCACGGCGCTGACCGCCTCCTCCACCTGCGCTCAGGTACGGCAAACGGCAGCACCTGATGGCCTTCCTCCCGGGCTGGGGTACAACGTCATCCGCCTCTCCTCCACGGTGCCCAGGAGGGTATCCTGCTCTGCGTCCCTGAACCATGGCGCTGCTCTCCTTGCAGCCATCTTGTTGACTGGGACGGTGTGTGTGTGGGGGGATGGAAAGGATCATTAAATGCGACTGCGGCGTATGAGCCTCATGCACACCAATCATGGACCCGGCGAATCCTACGCCGTTTCGCCTGGAAATGGTTGTGTTCCACGTGCTGATTGTGCTAACCCATTTCAAGTTGCTGAATCGGTGCACCTGTTGCGCCTTTGTTGCTGTCATAAAATACCACTGTTTCCACGCTGGCATCAGCATTAAGTCTCAAAATCGGAGAACCCTGCCCATGATCTCTTGTCAGCTATGACCATTTACCTGGGAGATTGTAAATTTTGGAATTACAAGTTGGCGGCCCTCTACCAACTATGCCCCTTGAATGTATCCACCTGTCACCCTTTGTCTCTGCTTCTTGCTGAAGACAGTGGCAAATGACAGAGAATGAATGGCAGCTCCATACCTTGCTGGGATATCAGTGTTATGAGACCCATGATTCAGGAATCAACCTGCTGCCATGCGGCCTACACTAGAGCAGAGAACATAATTGCACATATCTGTCATCCAGTTGCCTCAGAATTATTTGTGCTGACCTTGAATTCTACCCACCTGAAAGGAACCCCTCTTCCCACTTCAAGGTTTCATGTAGACAGCAAGTGTTGTGAAGTGCAGCCACCCAGCAACCGCTACCCATCATCATAGATCCATCCAACATCACCATTCCGCTCCCTTCTGTCACCCTTGAACCTCCCCCCAGACCCAATAACTATCCACCTCCACATGCCATTCCTCCTCTCAGAACTGACACCCATTACATTCCCATAACCACTCTGCCCCCTCCCTCCAAGCCACGCCTTGTCCCCTTCCTTGACCCACCCAATGACACCATCACCTGCCAGACTCTCACCCTGAACTCGCCACCCTACTGCTTCCCACTACCCCCTCCGATTTTCACTGTTCCATCCAAGCACCAGGACAAAGTTCTACCCCAGAATCTCACTCATCCTGCCCTGCAAGACACCCTACACCTGCTTACCCAGACACCCCACACCCCCCTTCCCCAGACACCCCACACCCCCTTCCCCAGACACCCCACACCCCCTTCCCCAGACTCCCCAGACACCCCACCCTTCCCCAGACACCCCACACCCCCTTCCCCAGACGCCCCACACCCCCTTCCCCAGACGCCCCACACCCCCTTCCCCAGACGCCCCACACCCCCTTCCCCAGACGCCCCACACCCCCTTCCCCAGCCACCCCACACCCCCTTCCCCAGCCACCCCACACCCCCTTCCCCAGACACCCCACCCCACCCTTCCCCAGACACCCCACACCCCCTTCCCCAGATGCCCCACACCCCCTTCCCCAGCCACCCCACACCCCCTTCCCCAGACACCCCACCCCACCCTTCCCCAGACACCCCACACCCCCTTCCCCAGACACCCCACACCCCCTTCCCTAGACACCTGACAAACCCTTCCCCAGGAACCCCATCCACCTTCTGGGGACACACTATCCACCTTCCAAGGACAACCAAATCTCTCAAAGACCCTCGTAAAAGTAGATGAAAGCAATGCAACGTCCATGTACCTCAAGGTCGTTGATAAACTGAAACTCGTCAGGTGCACACCACTTATGCAGTCACAAAACGGACCATTCTAATTACTCACTGGCGGGGCATTTAATTTGAAGTGGGATATAATTCCACTAGTTGGCCTTTTAATAAGCATTCATAAGATGGAAATACATGCAAATGCGATTCCCGACATAGATGTCCAAAGATGGGCGGGTTAGGTGGATTGGCCAGGCTAAATTGCCCTTAGTGTCCTAAAAAATAAGGTTAATGGGGGTTGTTGGGTTACTGGGCTTGAGTAGGGTGATCATTGCTCGGCACAACATCGAGGGCCGAAGGGCCTGTTCTGTGCTGTGCTGTTCTAAAAAAAAAGATCAGCAGGAAATTCGACCTGCCTTTAAACCACAGTCAAAATTGTGAGAACAAAATTCCAAACGAGTATCCTGTTGGAGAAACTGACTTTTTCTATCATCCAAAATTTAGTGCCCCTACCCGTCATAATTCCCACTCTTGATGGGAGCAGAAAATTCACTCCATTGCATTCCTAAGTTATTTATCAATTTCAAATTTTACATTGGTTGCCCCGTGCTAATTAAATGGAAAATATCAACTTTACTTCAAAAGCAATTTGAAATAAACTCTTATACTTAAGCAAGCAAAATGCACAACAGAGTCTTTGTTTGTGTTGTTCAATATTTTAGCTATGTTGCTAATTGAGAACCTAAATGTGCTTAACTGCATTCTTGATTCAAAAATAAAATTAAGAAATAGACAATGTCCTTCAGTACATCAGGCGGGATTCTCGGTTTCTGAGACTAAATGTTGATACCAATGCAGAATCCGTGGACTTTCACGACAGAAAAACTGGCACCGCACCTGGATCGATTTTGTTACAGTTAAGGGGCTAGCACTGGCGCCATGTGGAACACAATTGATTCAAATGAGAAACGGTGCCGGATTCGCTGGTTTTGCAATTGACACTCAGGAGGCTGACAAGCTGCAGCCACACATACACACTTCACTCCCCACACACCACCCCAGCCAACAAGATGGCAAGGAGAGTGGCACCCCCTTTCACCAACGGCGAGCTAGAGACCCTCCTGGACCCAATTCTGCTCCTATGTCTTATTAATAAGGGAATCAGGGGTTATGGGGAGAAGGCAAGAGAATGGGGATGAGAAAATATCAGCCATGATTGAATGGCGGAGCAGACTCTATGAGCCGAGTGGCCTAATTCTGTTCCTATGTCTTATGGTCTTATGGAGACCGTGGAAAAGAAGAGAGTGACCCAATCCCCCGGCCCGGGAAGGAGGTTGCCAACTGTCGCTGTTCGTCGAGGTAGGGCAAAGCTGGCAGAAGCGGTCAGTGCTATCAGCAACACCATCCGGACTGGCCAGCAGTGCTGGAAGAAACTGCACGACATCCTCAAGATGGCCAGGGTGAGTGGACAGCACTGTGCTCTGGCACTAACCCGTGTCCCACACGCCTGAAATGTTACCCCCCACTCTCAACCCAGAGGATGGGCGAACCCCCACCCTGCCCACATACCAGCACCCATACTGGTCACCTGGGCATATTGGGCCTCCGTTTCGGCACGGATACACCTGTGCACTAAAATCTGTGAGATGCCAGACAGGTCCCCACTCGGCACCTGGAAGGACGCTGTGGCGTAAACGTTCAGGGCAACCTTCACCTTGAGGGCCACCGGAGTGAGTGTCCTCCCCCATACCCCCGCAGTGCCAGGTGCACCATCATCTGGTAGATATGTCGCACTGTCTCTCTGATCAGCCGGAGTCTTCAACAGCACGCCAGGTCAGGCACGTCCTCGAATGACAGGCGTTGCCGGTACACACGAGGCCACATGCAGGGCCTCCTTGGCACCTCCTCCTACTCGGCCTATTGGGTGGTGGGCTCTCCAACATGGGCAGCTGCCTCCTGTCCCTCTGCTGCTCGCTCCACTGCTGCATGCTCCGCTGCTGCAGCTTCCTCCTCGAGTAGCACATGCTTGTACAGCCCACAGGGCTGCAGCGACCAGCACGAAGAGCACTATTGCTGGTTGAATTCCAATATCCATTGTCTGCAGGAGGTGATAGGCTGACATGCTAGCATGGTGCTTACCCCCGTGTCCAACCAGGTCCACCGGGCTACATGCTGACTCTGGTTGGCACTGCGGGCTCTGCCCCCACATGTGTCGTCCCCCCCCCCATCCCTGCACCCCTGGCCCCATCAGTGGCCGGTACTGTGGGGGCCTCTGGCCCAGGCATCCATTCTTGATTCCAGAGGTACCGTCAGCTGACACACTGCCCTCGCCAGGGTTATGTTTCGCTCTGTGCCCCACCTCCTCTCTCTCCGTCATCAGCCACCACACCAAGTTCAAGATTTTTAAAAGCACAAGTGAACCATGCCGTCGCGAACTTGGCCCATCAGACGAAGAGAATCGCGGAGGACCCAGAAAATACCGGGTCGGGCCCACTAATGATATTCAAACTGTATTTACTGTATGTGCATTCCGTTCCGCAATGACGCCGCTGTCGAGGTGAGGGGAATCATGATTTGGCGTCAAATCGGCGGCCACAGGGATTTTGCCGTCGAAACCTATTCTCTGGCAAATCGTGTTTTGCAATTTCGGTGTCGGCCAACGGAGAATCCCATCCAAGATCTCAATGCACTTTTAAAAAAAATTTACAGTACCCAATTCATTTTTACCAATTAAGGGGCACTTTAGGACGCAGCCAATCCACCTACCCTGTACATCTTTGGGTTGTGGGTGCGAAACCCACGCAAACACAGGGAGAATGTGCAAACTCCACACGGACAGTGACTCAGGGCCGGGATCGATCCTGGGCCCTCGGCACCGTGAGGCAGCAGTGCTAACCACTGCGCCACCGTGATGCTCTATCTCAATGCACATTTACACAGCATAAGCTTAGTTTTTGAGTGACACAAAATGTATGGGAATGTTTTTGATGATATATTTTCAAAAAATTCATGAGGTCACCCAGCTAGGCTGAGGCACTGGGTAGAGTATGAGACCTCCACCCAAGCAGAACTCGTCTCCAGGCTATTAACGAGGCAAAGGCAAGAACATCTGCCTTCACCCCATCTGCAGTGCGGCGAGTCCGATACCCAAAATATGGTCACCAAAGCTCAAGGCCCCAGTTCGATGTTAAGAATTACTGACTTGGTGTTAAATGTTTTTAAAGGTAAAGATAGATAGTTTTTTAAAGAAAAAAGGGATTAAGGGTCATGGTGTTCGGGCCGGAAAGTGGAGCTGAGTCCACAAAAGATCAGCCATGATCTCATTGAATGGTGGAGCAGGCTCGAGGGGCCAGATGGCCTACTCCTGCTCCTAGTTCTTATGTTTTTATGTAAGTAGACCCAAAAGCTGAGTAACTTGGGACATGACCAGAACATACGAGTGTGGTTAGCCAGCCCCCAAGAGCACTGCTCACACTTACTCTTCATTCCCGAAAAGAAACCACTCATCCTAACTTTGGTCAGATGAGCCCCATGCACACCTTAAACTGGATCAGGCTGAGTTACACACATGAGGGAATGGAGTTTACCCTGCAAAGGGCTTAACTTCACATCTCCTCATCCAAAATAGGTCACAATTTTCCCTCCAACTTTGCCTTCACCTTTTCCAATGGAGCCGACTTCCTGATAAGATATGGCCATATATACCCAAAATACTCCCCTACCAGACACGGCTAAAGACAGAATCCTCCTCGACATGGAGGACGGTGGTGACAAGGGAAATGAGGGGAAAGTCTTTCGCAAAATGTTACGAAGCTGGAAGTATCAGAACAGGTTTGTCCCAGAGAACTGAAGCTTTACCAACAGCTCCTCAAAGCTAACAAACTAGCAAACCACGATCCCACAAACAAGACCCCAAACCTCTCAAGGTCCTTCCCTTCCCACAACCTAAACATCGAGTCTAAACTTGATAGCACAAAAAGATGATTACCACAGATAGAGCCAACAATTAAATGGATCTAAGCTTAAAATGTTGTCTAAGTTCCTTCCATATTCTCAGGGTGGACGCCACCATCGGGTTCGAAGAAAACCTCGCAGTGGATAAGGTAAGCGAGACAGTTACCAAGGCACCCAAACTAGATCCCCTACAAGAACTCGGCTCCATTTGTCCCCATGTGGAACTTGGATTGCTAGCCCACCCCGGCACCTTCTCAATGTTGGCCGCTCAATAATAAAATAGCAAATTGGGCAAGGCTAAATCCCACAACTGTCTATCCCTCTGGAGAAACAGTCTATATCCTTGGGGTCTTGTCCATCCAACTAAAGGAGGATGCCAACTAGTTAACCCCAACAAAAAAAGGGCTAAGGGAGAAAAGTGGGGAGACATTGAAAAATAAATAAAAATCTTAGGAGAACATTCATTTTAATAGTCTGGACCCACAGGGGAAATTATCCCACTTTTGCAAGTCAAATTTAGGAGAACATTAATTTTAATAGTCTGGACCCTGCCTGCCAAGGACAGTGGGAAATTATCCCACTTTTGCAAGTCAAATTTAAACTCACCAAACTACCATAGATCAATTTATGAAGCGAGGTGCAATCATGGGCCATCAGGATACCAAGATAACGAAAGTTAGATCTGGCAAGACAAAATAACATCCCCAAATTGGCTCCCATCCCTGGGGGATAAACAGGAAAGTATTCGCTTTTATCCAGATTCAACTTATACCCAGAAAAGGAACCAAAGTCCTAAGTAGCTTCAGTATCTCACCCATAGTAGAGACTGGATCCATAATATAAAGGAGCAAATCATTTGCATACAAAGACACCCTGGGCTGGATTCTCTGTGATCGAGACTATGTCCTCACGCCATCATGCAAACTATGGACTTTCACGCCAGGGTCACATATTCCTAGCCCTGCAGGGGGCTAGCAGGGACCCGACGTAAATCTAGAAGCTTTTGCTACAGATACGGGCCCCTGCACTTCCGGGTCGGAGGCCGCGCATGCGCACGGCAGCGGCCTCACCGTGCTCCATGGCGGACTCAGACCACGGAGCAGGACCCTAAAAATAGACCCCCCGATCGGCCGTGCGCCCAACCCTGACAGCCTGCCCAAACATTGCCCAGCCAGGTATAAGGCCCCCCTGCCCTCTGATTGGCATGCCCCCGACCAGGGCGTCCGCGGACTGAGTCCGCAGCCGCCACGCTCGCTTCCCGACTGGCAGAACCATATTAGATCCACTCTGTTGGGAATTCGGCCGGTCGGGGGCGGAGAGGGCCTCCTGCAATGGCCACAGGTAGGCAAGTACGCCGCTTTTCAGGGCCCGTAGAATCGGGGAACCGGCGTCGGTCCCGATTCAAATGCGAGGAAATGGATTTCAGCTTCGGTGTATGGAGAATCCAGCCCCCTATATTCCCTCCTTCCGCCTTATCCCCTTCCACTTATTGGACGAAACAAAATGCTATGGTCAATGGTTCAATCGTAAACAGGGAGATAGTGGACACCCCTGTCTTGCACCCCTGTTCAACAAAAAAATAGCCCAAGCTCAAGGTATTAGTGCTTACTAGTTATGAGGACATCATACAACAGTCGAACCCACAAAATGAACTTTTGCCCCAAACTAAACCTCCCAAGGATCTCGAAAAGATATCTCCACTCCACCCTATCAAATACTTTCTCAGCGTCCATGCATACAATCATCTCTGGTTCGGGCACAGGAGAGGGGAAAAGAATAGGCACTGTCCTCCGGAAGAATTTCTACATTTATTTGTGGCTTGGTTTTCGGGGAGTTTCCCACCGCCTCTGCTGGCGTGTTCCCCACCGCTATTCAATGACACGTACTCACTTTTTTGGACCCTGGGGAGTTCCTCACCGGTTTTGTGCACTTAGAATTTTTTGGGGGATCTGAACTCAGATTTCGGGCCACCATTTTGAAAGGGTATGACGATCTCTAAGTGAGCTTGAAGGTCCCCCACTTCCCCCACCCAATGTCACCACCCACACACATGGGCACTACCCCACACCCTCCCAAGGTGAGAACAACCTCAATGGGGTCCCTGGTTGTACTCACTTGGGAGGGTGTGGGGTAGTGCCCATGTGTGTGGGTGGTGACATTGGGTGGGGGGTGTGGGGGACCCACAAGCTCACTTAGAGATTGGGATACCCTTTCAAACGGTGGCCCGATATCAGAGTTCAGATCCCTAGTTTACCTGCCCTGCACACCCCCCACCCTTCAGCACCCCCGCTTTGGTCTGACCTTCCTCAATCATCTCTGGGAGACATGACTCTAATCACATCGCCAACACCTTGACCAGCAGTTTGGCATCTGCATTCAAAAGCGATATGGGTCCATATGACCTACATTCTGCAGGGCCCCTGCCCTTCTTCAGAATAAGAGAAATAGAAGCCTGCGCAAGTGGATCAGGCAATGAACCCCAGGACAAAGAGTAATTGAACATATTAATGGAGTCAACTAACCCGCACCATCTTGTAGAACTCAATGGGGAACTCATCAGGGCCGAGGGCTTCACCCGTTTGCATTGATCCAATATCTTTCAATATCTGCTTAGGATTTAACAAGGCTTTCAACTCCTCCCTACTCTCTCGCTCTCTCTCCACCAGTGGGATGGACAACTCATCTAAAAATTCGGCCATGTCTGAACTTTCCTCCAGGGGCGCTAATTTATGAAGATTCTTGTAGAATGTCTCGAAAGCCATGTTGACTTTGCTCAGGGCAGAAGCCAAACTGCCACTTGAATCCATAATCTGCACGATCTCCCATGAAGTCACCTTCTGCCTCAGCTGATAGGCTAACAGACGACTGGCCTTCTCCCCATATTCATCGAATACCTCTTTCAAGCGTTGCAGCTAGCTTACGGCCTTACCTGTTGCCATCAGTTCAAACTGCATCTGCAGCTTCTTCCTGCTCACTAGCAACTCCGGGGTAGGGTCAATCAAGTACTGATGGTCCACCTGAAGGATAGAATCCACCAGCCTTTGGTGCTCCACCCTCGCAGTCCTTTCCATATGCACCTTACAGGGGATTATCTCCTCTCTAATAACCATCTTGAGGGCTTCCCACAGCATGGAGGGTGAAACAGACTTGTTCTTATAAAACTTGACATTCTCCTCAATGCAGAAGACATATGCCCACAAAATCCCTTATCTGCTAATAGCGCTGCATCCAACCTCCATAGTGGCCGTTAAGAGGTACCTGACTCCAGACCCAAGTCCAAAAAGTGTGGCACATGGTCCGAAATTATAATAACCGAGTACTCCGCCTTCCTCATCCAGGGTAGAAGGAACCCACCAGAAAAAAGTCAATCCTAGAATAAATCTGATGGACATGAGAAAAAAAGAAAATTCCTTATCTCTTGGATGTAAAAAACGCCGCAGATCCGCACTTCCCCTCATCTGCCCCATAAAAGATAACAATGTCTTTGCCACCCCCAATGGAGCCAATGACCTGGGCCTAGATCCATCCATTGTTGGATCTAGTACACAGTTTAAATCTCCTCCAAATATTAGTTGATGCTAGTCCAAGTCAGGAATGGAGGTCAGCAACCTCCCAACAAACCCCATATCATCCCGATTTGGCACATAGACATTGGCCAGAACCACCAATGTGCCCGCCAACAACCCACTGACCATCACACATCTGCCGTTGAGGTCTGTCATGGTTTTGGTAGCAGAAAAAATAATCTTTAATGATCTAAATTGCTGCCCCCATGGGCCCTACCGGCGAAGCCCGAATGAAATAAGTCTTCCACAATCTGTTCTGGTCCCTTACCAGAGTCTCCTGCAAAAACACAACATCAGCACTCAGAAACCTTTCAGGTGGTAAACACTGTCGATCTTTTCATTGGGCCACCCAACTCCTTACATTCCAGGTGACCAACCAAATTGGGGGTCTCCCAACCCCATTCCCCCTTACCCCACAGTCGGCCATTCCCACCAAAAGTGATTGCGAAGCAGTTATTTAGAGAGTACAGGCACAAGGCCCACCTGAGATGGCTGCCCAATGCACCAAGACAAAACAATAAAAAATCTGTAGTACCATCAGCAAATTAACCCCACCGCAAACCTCCACCCAGCCCAGACCTCCTCACCCCCAACAATAACCCTCCCAATTTTTCATATAGGTAACAAGAAAGCGAACGATACCCCCAAAACAAAAACACTAAGCTTATTATCCAACTAAACTGGTATAATAAGCTGCAGCTACTCTCTCTCTCTCTCTCTCCCTCCCCCCCCCCCCCCCCCCCCCCCGCCCCACCTCCCTCCCGTTAGCTAGCTGCTGACTTTATTCTGCTCACAGGGCTGCTCCCACCCACTGTAAAAAATGAGAGAAAAAAACTGCTGCCGGTCCTGAGGGCAGAGTAAACAAGCCTCTTCAAAAATCATATTCCCACCAGGAGCTACATATTTCTCATACCAACCATTATACATATACCAACAACCCTCATAACTTTTAAGCCCTCCACCAACCTCCAACATGTCAAACAATCATCCCACCCAAGAACAAGATAATACCAACACATTTATACAAGGAAACCCAATACCCCTTTCCATCCTCATCAATCAAAAACCTCACAAGAACACACAATCAGGCAGCACGGTGGCCTAGTGGTTAGCACAACCGCCTCACGGCGCTGAGGTCCCAGGTTCGATCCCGGCTCTGGGTCACTGTCCGTGTGGAGTTTGCACATTCTCCCCGCGTCTGCGTGGGTTTCGCCCCCACAACCCAAAAATGTGTGCAGAGTAGGTGGATTGGCCATGCTAAATTGCCCCTTAATTGGAAAAAATAATTGGGTAATCTAAATTTATAAAAAAAAGAACACACAATCAACTCAAACTAAACTCATGTTTATTAACAAAGGCATCGTCTCCTCAGGTGCATCGAAATAATGGTCCTCCAACTAATAACTTTCTTGAAGCCTCGCCAGGAATGCCACCCCAAACTGAACTCCTCTTTTAGACACGGCGACTTTGGCCTTGTTGAAAGCTGCCCATTTCCTTGCCAGTTCAGCTCAACATCCTGGTAGATCCTGATGATATGACCTTCCCATTTTCAGCCCCGATGCTCCTTGGCCCATTTCAGGGCCCATCCCTTCTCTTAGATGCTGTGGTACCATCCAATGACTACCCGTGGTGGTTCATTCGACTTAGGTTTCTGATGGAGAGTCCGATGGGCTCTGTCCAACTCTGGAGGGGGCATGAATACACCCTCCCCCATCATCTTCTTAAACATCTGCGAGTGCGTCATGGTAGGACAGTGGTTTTTACTGTTGCGTCACAGCGCCAGGGTCCCATGTTCGATTCCTGGCTTGGGTCACTGTCTGCGCAGTCGGCACGTTCTCCCTGTGTCTGCATGGGTTTCCTCCGGGTGCTCTAGTTTCCTCCCACAGGTCCTGAAAGATGAGCTGTTAGCTAATTTGGACATTCTGAATTCTCCCTCCCTGTATCCGAACAGGTGCCGGAATTTTGCAACTAGGGCTTTTCACAGTAACTTCATTGCAGTGTTGATATAAGCCAACTTGTGACAATAAAGATTATTCTTAAAAATTAAAAAAAGAAAAGTACACAGTGGGAGTGGGGCTTTCCACACCTTCCGGCAAGCCCACGATTCTGAGGTTCTGCCGCGTCGAGTTGGTTTTGGCAACCTTCGCCCTCAGCAACTTATTCTCTCCAGCAACCAGAGCAATCTCAGCCTCCAGTGAGGCAATTTGGTCGCCGTGCTTCAACAAAGGTGTTTCCACGCTCTTAATCACTGCACAATGCTCTTTTCCCTTCTCAGAGGTTTTCTCCAGCTTCAACTGTATGGGTCCCAGGGACTCCTCCGTCGACTTTTGAAGGCCCTCAGACATAACTCGCCACTGTTTCTCAAACTGCTTTTCTAATTCCGTCACTAGAACACCAGCCAGCAAACCAACCATGATTGGAATGGCCGGAGTCACAAGCACAACCATCACCATGTTCTTCACCGAAGAACCTTGTGAAGTTACCGAAACTATCAACAAAGTTCTACCTGTAGGTTTCTTTCCCCTCGCCTTTCTTGGCATCTCTTTAATGTGTGCACCTTTATTATCGAGGAGATGGGTGTTTTCGAAAAAATAACCTAGAAACTGGGAAAATTCGGCTGGCACTGTGGCTAGCACTGCTGCCTCAAAGTGCTGAGGACCCAGGTTCGATCCTGGTCCTGGGTTACTGTCCGCATGGTGTTTGCACATTCTCCCTGAGTCTGCGTGGGTCTCACCCACACAATCAAAAGATGTGCAGGGTAGATGGATTAGCAACACTAATTTGCCCCTTAATTGGAGAACCAATTTTATAAAGAAATTGGGGGAAAAAAGGCCAAAAATCAAGAACCCTGTTGGGTGCTACCTTGTGTGCGACCTCTCCCTACATACCGCAACCGGAAGTCCACAACTCTTCTTCTTCTTCAAAGCACCTTACAAATCCACATTACATGAATGAACAAAAAAAATACAGATTTAAAGGTTGTGTCAGGAATCAGAGGCAGTTTTAAGCAATCTTTGGTTATATTGTTGGACATTAAAAGCAAGGTATAGATCTAAGTGAGTTTAATTTAGTACTTTTGTGTAAGAAAGGATAAAACTCTAGTTAGATCCATGTTAAACAAAAGTATCTGTATGTGTGGGGGGGGGGGTTGTTTCATTTCAAACTGTATCGGCATTGTGCTTAGGGAGTTTACGAAGTGAATGGTTAACAAGAACATTGGAGAAAGAATTAATGAGCTGTTTCTCAGCAACCAGGGGTACCTTTAGGGTAGGAAGGTTTTTTGAGCTTAGTTTTAGCTGAATTCAGAGCAGTTGGAGCTTAGCAGTGAGAGAAGAGGTAGCTCTTACAGCCCTGCTGGAAATAGGAAACCCAAACAATGAAGTAATGGACAAGAAAGCCAAATCCAGAAACCAGGCAATGGAAAGAGAAGTTTCGAGGAAGATTGGATTAAGAAGGAACAAAGAGGAACTACCACTGGAACAGAGTACTGTTCATTGCAGTTAAAGTTAGAGTTGCAAAGTGCAGAGCTGGTGCAATTAGATAGTGAAACATCAGTGATATCTGAAGAACTCCTCAGGTATCTTACCTGTGAAATAATAGGTTAAAGCAATTGCTGCCTGAATTCCTGAGAGACTATATGAAAGTTTGAAAGCACCTGGCTATTCAGAAAGGAGAGTTGGAAAACCTGGAGGCAGGTCATTGCTCGTACCAGCTGAGAAAAAGCATTTTTTGAAAGAAGATTCTACGGTGTGTCTTCTTCAATTATCTGGGGGAATTTGAGGAGAAATTCACAGAAGTCCGATTGGATGACATCTTGGTTTCAATGAGGTGTTGCCTGTTGGGTTACAGGGACTGTGTGATTACAGAGAACAGCAGAGCAGAAGATATATTTTGTAACCTGGGTTATCCCTTAAATCTGTGTACATCTGTGGGAGTATTGTATTATAGTCAAACTTTCTATGTTTAATAAATGTTTGGAGTGGAGTTGGCAAAACGGCGTGCAGGGTTCAACAGAGCCTCGGCGGTGCTATGTGTGGCTTCCTACAGCAGCTGGCGAAATCGTTGCTGTTCGGAGAGCACACACATTTATAATCCGATTACTGGGCGGAGCCAGCAGGCAGTGATCTACCCCCGTACCTGTCGTACAGGGGACTTACCGTAATACCAATATATACAATATAATACAACAGTGGTGACTACCACATTCACCCACTGTTAAAAATGAGTCCAGCGGGGGTGGTGGAAAACTATACACATACAGACTGGTTTTAAAATTACAGAGAAGGTTACAAATTTAGACGATCGGGCGCCTTGATCTGTCGTAGAGAGCGCCACAGTACTGGTGGCGACTCGGACGTTGGCTTGGTCTTCGGTGACTCTGGGAGCATGTAGAAATCTTCTTCATCCCGGGTGGGAGCAAGGGAAGGACGGATTGTCCTGGGGCAGGGGCTGCGATGAGGTGCACTGGGGGGAGGGAGGGTGGCATCGGGGAGGGTGTGTGAGGACCCAGCTGGTGTCTGAGGGAGACTGTCTCTTGGAGGCCGTCGGGGTACGCTACGTAGGCGTACTGCGGATTTGCGTGGAGAGATGGCGAAATGGCTGCTGTTCAGAGAGCACACACATTTATACTCCGCCTACTGGGCAGAGGCCAACAGGCAGGGATCGACCCCCGTACCTGTGGTACAGGGGCCTTACCGTAATACCAATATATACAATATAATACAACAGCGGTGACTACCACAGTCAGTTTTAACACTGTTGTGCAAAAAACACAGTTTTGAGCAGGGGGGGGATTGTTGGCACGCATAGGAAGTGGAGAGAAGTGGGGCTAGTTAAGGTGAGGGATCTGTACCTGGAAGAAGGGTTTGCCAGTATAGAGGAACTGAAGGAGAGGGTAGAGCTCCCGAGATGAAGTGAGTTTAGGTACCTGCAGACAAGGGACTTCGAGTGGAAGGTTTGGGAAGAGTTCCCCAGGTTGCCGAGGTACACCCTGTTGAAGCCACTGCTGCTTCCAGATGTGGAAGGGGAGGGCAGGATCGGAGACATAAACGGGTGGCTGGGAGAGTAGCGAGGTGAGAAGGTGATGAAGATTAAGGAGAAGTGGGAGGGGGAACTGGGACGGGAGATAAACTGGGGAGTATGGAGTGTGGCGCCACAAAGAGTAAAAGCTACCTCCTCATGCTCAAGGAGGTGCCTGATACAGTTCACAGGGCACACATGACTCGGGCAAAAATGAGTGGGTTTTTCCAGGGAGAGACAGAAGAGCATGAGAAGTGTGGGCGAGGACCAGCGAATCACGCTCATATGTTCTGTCATCTTCTCAGCTCCCCAGGACTTCTCCTAAGCTCTAACTGCACAGAACCAGCAAACAGCAACACTTTTACTGCCTGCAGTCTGCTCACAGAATTTATTTTTCGGCATGGCCTTTTGCCCTGCTGTAGAACATTCACACTCTCAGCAAACACACAGATAGATTGCGCACGGTAGCACAGTGGTTAGCACTGTTGCTTCACAACGCCAGGATCCCAGGTTATATTAATTGCTGGTCTTGTGTATGGATAAATGTGTTGAATGATAATTGCTCTGCACTATGCTGGATTTGGGGAATTTGTCGCGTCTTGTGGTTATATGTGAAATATCCTCTTAGAACTAACGTCTTTGCAAATTTTTTCATTATTCTGGGGTTAAAGAATCGTTGACCACCTGCTGCAAAGGGACAGACAGGTCATATATGTGAGAAAATGGAAGTCATAATGTGTTATTGATGCCTGGCGTTGTGAAGCAACAGTGCTACCCACTGTGCTACCCTCACTGACCTATGGAAACAACGCATCACTATTTACCTTATCCTTACAGTTTATAGCTCTGAAAACCTGCCAGGTCATTCCTTCACCTTCTCAGGCCTTGCTTCTCAGGTTTTGCACAATAACTATAACCTATATGGTAACATCCTAATAAATCCATGCAGCATATTCCTAGTGCTCTTGTATCCTTCCGAAATTAAAATAGCCAAACTGCATACCATCACTGGAACAAATTGTATTTGCCTTTTAAGGGCCATTTCTATTTGCACTGACACCTTTAATGACCTATGTACCTCAACATCAAAATCCCAATATATCTCCAATCAATTTAATCTATTAAAGTGCATTTTCTTTTGCTGTCTTGCTTCTAAAATGTATTCCTTTCAATTTGCTACAAACTCTAGGACACTGCACATATTTGGAGGAATGGGTGACTGTGACAGATTACATTTTTAAAATATATATTTTTATTAGAGTTTTCCATTTTTACAAATAACAGAGCAAATGCTCAGGATTGGTACGGCACAGCACAAGTGCCTGAACATACAGGAATGCAGAAAAAGGCAGGAGAACAATACAACTGGTTCAGCTTAATCATTAAACTTCGTGCCTATGTACCAATGGATAAATTAGAGAATGAGGGATAAGAGGATAAAGTCATGAAAACATGGTAAAATGGCACACACCTTCACGTGTAGCGAATGCTCATACAGCCAATGAAAATATAGGATAAGATGATTGTGCCATATTCGGATGCGCACCAAAACATCTCCCCCAACTTCAATTATACCGGAGGCATCAATAACACATTATGACGTCCATGTTCTCACATATATGACCTGACAGCAGCCAGTCAACGATTCTTGAACCCCAAAATAATGAAAAAATTTGCAAAGACATTAGTTCTAAGAGGATATTTCACATATAACCACAAGACGCAACAAATCCCCCAATTCCAGCATAGTACAGAGCAATTATCATTCCACACATTTATACACACACAAGACCAGCAATTATTGATAGTTCAGATTGTAATCATTTCAGTTAGCATCTTCCATCACACTGACAATGACAGGATAGAAAGATACGACCAAGAGCAGAGGATCTCACGTTAACAGGATACCAAGATATAGCCATGACCACATGGCCCTATGAAGCAAGTCCCCCATCATCAGGAAAAAAATGAAAAAGCTGCATATTAGAAACCTAACTCAGTCTCCAAAAACATCCATGCAAAGAAAGAATATTCCAAGCTAAGGGGAACAACAGGATACCGCCCTCAATACAAGGCATGGCCTGGCATTGTACACTCTTGTATACAGGAGCCAGTAAACCAAGAATATCCATATCATGTCAAGACTCACTACACAACACACCTTACTCCTTTCCAGCCACATCAGAGGCACCACTCCGGCCTCATAGATACTGGAAGGTTTGCACCATCCTCCACCGAAGAATCGGGGGTGTCCAAGGAGTTGATGGATTGGGAGGGGGCCCCAGTGGGGGGTATAAAACACAAGTGGGTGGAGAAACTGGGCGGGGAGATGGAGGCCGAGAGGTGTGTGGAGGGTGAATGCATCCTTGTCGTGTGCGAGGTTAAGCCTCATTCAGTTTAAAGTAATTCATAGAGCGCATATGATGGTAGCAGGGATGAGTAGGTTCTTTGAGGAGGTAGAGGTTAGGTGTGAGCGATGCACAGGGAGGCCGAGAATCACAGTCCACGTACTGGGCATGTCCAAGGCTTGAAGGGGTTCTGGCATGGGTTCCGATGTGCTGGAGGTGGCGATATTCTGGGTGTTGGAAGACCCGGGAGTGAGAGAGGCAAATGTTTTGGCCATTTCCCCCGATAGCCCAGAGAGAGATCTTGCTTGCGTGGCGGAACCGGCGAAAGCGGATGTGGGTGAATCATCTGGCAGAATTCCTGAGGCTGCAGAAGGTCAAGTCCCTCTTGAGGAGGTCGGCGGAGGGGCTTTTCACAGTAACTTAATTGAAGCCTACTCGTGACAATAAGCGATTTTCATTTTTTCATTCATGTATTCTCTTGGAGGTGAAAGCCGTTTATTGATTTCTTTAAGGAGGTCTGAGGGGTCAGTGGGGGAGAGATGGGGGGGGCGGGGTAAGGAGGTTAAAATGGGGAAGGCGGGATGGTCGATATTAGGGGAGCGTGTGGGGAGTGGGTGTTGGTTGTTTATAACGTTGTTTGATTGTTCTTCTGCCTTTGTTTGTTGATATGAAAATGCGTTGAATATTTAATAATAAAATTCTGACCTTATGATGGGGAAAGATCATCATGAACAGCTGGAGCAAGTTGAGCTGAAAACAATAGCCTGAGGAACCGTTTCAGCATCCTTGAACTGTGAGAATTGGCCTCTAACCATCACAACCATTGCTTTTTGTACGAGGTATGACCCCTGCCATTTGAACATTTGCCCCACTCCTCACTGACTTTAGTTTTACTAGGGCTTTTTAGGGACACATTCAATCAAATGCTAGCATAATGTCAAGGACTATCACTCTCACCCAATATTTGGACTTCATCTCAAGTGAATGATTGTCCAAGGTCTGGAGCCAAGTGATTCCGTCCTAAGTGAGGAGGTTATTGGTAAATGAATACAAGCCATCTGAAAGCATTACTGAAGACTCCCTCGACTGCTTTACGATCATTGCGCAAGATTGATAGGGCAACAATTAGCTTTACCCTGCTTTTCTTTTTGCACAGAACATACCTGGGTAACTTTTACACATCATCATGTAGATTCCAGTGTTGTAGCTGTACTGGAATAGTTTAGCTACTGGTGCTGCTAGCTCTGGAACACAGTTGTTCAGCACAAAGCTGAAATATAGCTGGGGCACGGAGCCTTTGTTGTGCACAGTTCACGGAAATATTTCATGAAATTAAAATTAGAATTCAGCCATTCGGGTTGATGTCAGAAAGCAATTCTACATACAAAGGGTAGTGGACATCTGGAACTTCCTTCTCCCAAAAAGCTGTTGAGTCTAGGTCAATTGAATACAGAATAACAAGAGGTTGGTAGATTGTTGTGCGACAAAGATATTAAAGGTTACTGAACCAAGATGGAATTAAAATACAGATTAGTCATGACCTATGATGGCTCGAGACAGAGTGGCCTACTCCTGTTTCTAGGTCTGTATCAAGAGATCGCTCTTTCTCAAAGCATGTGTTCCTGAATGCCAATGGTATTTACAGTGGATTGAGAGCTGAGATATTCTTTCCTTGTTGTTTAAATGGGAATAAAGATAGCAATGTATTGAATCGTATTGTTTAATGGGTAACTGTAAGTTATTTTCAGGTATGATTTTAAAGACTTTATAATGTGTTATTAATAAAGTTTGTTTGAATATTCCATAGCCCTATTTCTTTGTGCAATCACTCCTGGAGCAAGGTATCATTTCCTCAGTCTTACAAAATTAAAATAAAATATTGGGGTTTCTGTCTAGTATCCTAGCCATTGTTGAGGTCTGGTCTGGCATCGTAATACATCCGTAATGGTGGGGTTGTTAATGAGAGTGGTGTTCAACATGCAGAATACATTGAATACTGAATTGAGCTGTGGGAAGGCAGAAGATGTGCATCAACCGAAGGATTTCTTGCCCATTTTTGATCCGAGGCCACAAAACTACATGGGGTCTGGAGTCAATGTTGAAGATTCTAACAGCTACTAGCCTCATTCGACTGTATACTATGTGCCCACTTCTGGTGTGTAGACAAAGTCAGGGATTGTATTAGAGGAGTTTCAGATACTGGCTATTCTGTATGACTGTCACATGTGTCTACCACTAATCTGCGTGACAACTCTCCCAATATTGCACTTGCCCCCAGATGTTAGCAAGAAAAACTTGGCAGGATCGAGTGGGTATGCCTTGGTAGTGTTCCGACTCCATGCAGAGTTGTTTGCCTCTTGTTTTGGCTTTCTAGCGGTTTTAAACAACAGTGTCTTACTCGAATACTTCAGAGAACAGTTGGAGAGTCATACCAGGCCTGGTGGCCGGGGTACATTTCCTTCCCAAAATGATATTAGTGAACTGGTTGGCTTTTTTTTTACAAGCAATAAACAATTCACTTCCTTATTTTTGTAAGTAACTAAACATTTTCAAACTGACAAATTCTGCAGATTATTAGCCCAATAAAATCATTGCAATCATTTGACAATGAATATTCCGGCAGAATGTCTTGCATCATTTCGGGTCGACCTACCAAAGACTAAAATAACTTTTCCTGAAATTGAAAGTCAGAAGCATTTTGCAAAAGGATTAGAGATTGGAGAGCTTCGGAGCTGGGGCTCATATCACATGGCTGTTGTGGCCTCATTGGCTAAAAAAGCTGCCTTCAACAGAAACGGATATTTGACATGTCTGATCTGGAGAAAGCGAAGCCAATATATTGGGATTTGTAAATATTTGAAATTGACAGCATAATTCATTTTCCTTTAAAGTAAAATGAGGATTTTTAAAGCCTATTAAAATTGGCTAAATTTTGGCTGTTTCACCTAAACTTGCAGTGCAGACTTAAAGATTGAAAACATCTGGCGGGACCAATTCTTGGAGTCAAGAAATTCCTCCAGACGGATAATATTTGACCGGGATGGGTGGGGGTCTCACACTCAACCCATTTGTTTGTGTAAATGTATTAAAGTGGAGGAGAACCGATCAATCCGTGAATTACTCAACACATAGTCAACTCCATAAGGATTTTTAAAAAAAATCTTACCATTGTCCGGAGTAAGCACGGAAACTGTATGAACAAAACAAACTGCAACGTTGAGCTCTTCCAGCGACTGCTTCAATTTTCCAACGTAAACAAACTGTCCCAACAACCTGCCTGAGTTTCGCCGGGACAAACACACCACACGTCAACAACCGGAGGCGGGGCTCAATGACGTCTCTGTGACTGACACTTCGGCTGACCATTCAGCGGCCGGCGTCCGCGCCGGCCCGGCAATGACGCACGTTCGCCAGCCAATGGTGTCTGAGTGTTGCTGATGACGTTATCCGGCTTGGCTTTGTTGGGGGAGGCGGGCGCTCGCGCTCGGTATCACAGCAACCCCGCTCAAACAGGCCACGGCGCGCGGGCAGCACCGCTCAAATCCAAACCCACCAACCACAGCGGTTGGCTGTTGACCATGTCCTGCGAGAGGTGGCGGTGCAGCAAATGGAGCAGCAGGCCGGCTATTCGCAGGTAATGAGGGGAACCTCGGCCGGCCACCTGGCCAGAAACGCTGGGCTTGGTCAGGGTGGCCCACCGACCAGTATTTTGCGGAATTGCCCTGTTATCTTATGTTTTGCCCCCACATTGGCTTTTCTGGGACACTATTTGTTCCATGTATCCCGAGTAAAACTGTGGGGAAATTCCTTTTGGTGCTACCGTGCGCTCACTCGCACAGTCATACGAGGAGGAGGAGGAGGGTGGTGAGGGTGAGGAGGAGGGTGAGGAGGAGGGTGAGGAGGAGGGTGAGGGTGGTGGTGGTGAGGGAGGGTGAGGAGGAGGAGGAGGGTGAGGGTGGTGGTGGTGAGGGAGGAGGAGGGTGAGGAGGAGGAGGAGGGTGAGGGTGGTGTTGGTGAGGGTGAGGGTGGGTGAGGAGGAGGAGGGTGAGGAGGAGGAGGGTGAGGAGGAGGAGGGTGAGGAGGAGGAGGGTGAGGAGGAGGAGGGTGAGGAGGAGGAGGGTGAGGAGGAGGAGGGTGAGGAGGAG